>NW_027464593.1:4385000-4732500 GCF_043290135.1 Rhipicephalus microplus
TACCTTCACCTTGGGTGACTTCCGCTATGTCTAGTTCAATGAATTGTAGAGGCCATTCAGACATCGGTTTAGTTAGCCACTTAGAACCATGCCACCCTTTTGATCTATACAGCAGTCTTTCAAGCGTCGCGCCACGCGGGAGTAGGTCAGCCGGGTTGTCCGTTCCAGGACAGTATCTCCACTTTGATGGATCTGCAGTGCACCTAATTTCATTGACTCTGTTGCTACGAACTGTTTCCACTTTTTGACGTCACCTTTTATCCATGACAACACAATGGCGAAATCTGTCCACACCGTGTAGTCAACTTGAACATTCCTCAAAGCGCTTTTTACGTATTCCAACATTCTTGAGCCGATTAAGACCGCCAGCAGCTCCAATCGCGGCAGCGTTGTCTCCTTATAGGGTGCTACACGGGACTTCACAATCAACTGTTTCGGCTCCTCAGGACTTGACACGACATATATCGCTGTTGCGTATGCCGCTGGACTGGCATCTCAGAAAATATGTACTGGAAGCACATTGGGCTTCCTTGCTCCGCCGCCCAGATAGCGAGGAACGACGACGTCTTGCAGTTGCGGCAGCTGGATGACCCAATCATTTCATTTTTTTTCGCACGTCATTGGGTAGTACTTCATCCCAGCCAATCCCTCGTATCCACAGCTTCTGAAACAATATTCGTATAACAATAGTATGTGGTCGTACAAATCCCAATGGGTCAAATATTCTTGATGCTGACTGCAAGACAAATCGTTTTGTGTCCATCTTTGCTGTCAAAAACAGGAGTAGATTTTCAACCGAAAAGTTGTATTCATCCTTTGCCAGATTCCAAACCAATCCCAGGACCTTGAACGACATTTCGTGAAGAACAACCATCTCATTACTAGTAGATTCTACTTGATTTCAAGCGTTCGCATCAAATTTTCTGAATTTATTGCCCATTTTCGCACTGTCATGCCAGCCGATTTTCTTATTGTGCGCACTTCTCGGCAAAGTTTAGCGGCTTCTTTTTCTGTGTCGGCACCAGTGACTAAGTTATCCACGTAAAACGACTCGGCAAAAGTTTTAGCTGTTTGTGCCATGACAGCTGGTGCTCTTTTCACGTGGTAGAAAATAGTAGCTGTGAGCGAAAATGGGCTACATGTAGCTCCAAAAGGCACTCGTGTCATCCTCCACTCTTGCAGCTTGCCCTTGGATAAATCTCCTTCTCTAAACCAGGGAAAGCGGAAAGCGTCTCTGTCGTCCTCCCGAATCACAATCAGAAGGAATGCCTTTTCTATGTCCATGATGAATGCCAGCCGGTGCGTTCTGAACCGTAGCATAATTTGCATGAGGTTTTGGTATAAGTTGTCACCTTTTTCAAGACAGTCAGTAAGGGACTTGCATCCTTTGGCATGTGACGAAGCGTCAAACATCACTCTCAATTTCGTCGTCAGTGCTTGTTTACGCATTACTTCCCCTTGCGGCATGTAATATAACTTCGTCACTTCTGCAGCTACATCACTGACTACTTAGGCGTGTCCTCGTCTCAAGTACTCTTTTATAGTACGGTCATGCATTTCGAGCAGTCGTTTCCTGGAGTCGAGACGGTTGACAAGCTTGTCCAGTCGAGTAACGGCGACTTGCTTGTTGCTTGCAAGCTCGACATTATCCTTCCAACGGAGGGCCACTTTGTATCTTCTGTTTATAAAGCTAATTGTTTGCTCAAAATGCATCATGGTGTTGCTCATTTCAGGTGGCTTGTTTATCGTGTCCGTAATTTCTATGTTTTCAAGTTCCCAAAAGGAACGCAAAATCTCGTCGTAATCGGTAGCTTGGGCTTTTAGCACGCACCAACAGTTGTGAAGTAGTTGGTCGGGATACCAAGTGCGATGTGCCTCCCTGGAAGGTCCATCTAAGCTTGGAGTTCAGTGCGATCAAAGATTCCTTGCCTTCGCACCGTGAAACTTCGCCGGTCAACACTTTCGAAATCTGATCGGACCCGATAAGTATGCTGATGCCACTCTTAGTGATTATAGATGGATGTTTGACCTCATCGGCGACATCCTTTCCCACCTCCTTGAAATACGCGACGAATGCTACGTCCATTGCAGTCTCTGCGATGCTCTGGCAGATGCTTGGGATCTCTATTGCAGTTAAGACTATTTCCGCGTCAGAAAATAGGCTCCGCAGTCGTAGTTCTACGATGCGACGCCTCTTAGCCTCTTGGTCCGATGCACTTGCGAAAGTATTGAAGGCTATTCGAGTTATTTCCAAGCTTTTCACCTGGAGGTGCTTGAACAGATCTTCAGTTATGAAAGTCCTCTGACTGTCATCATCAAAAACGCCTCGTATGTAGCGGAAGGTGTCGTCATTCATGGCCCATGCTCTGAAAGTCTGAAAGAAAACGCGAGTGATACGGCCTATCTTCACGGGTCTTTTTCTAAGTGATGCGCAGACTGTCTTAGTTTCTTCGTTTTTCTTTTTAGCATAGACTGACTTCCACTAACACCTATCGGGATTGCACAGGCTTGTAGCGGGTCGAGCTTGGCATCTGGAGCACGAAATTGTTTTGCAGTCCCATGCCCGATGTCATTTCGTGGTGCAGTGGAAACACCTTTTGTCGTTGGAAAGCAGTTCCTTTTTCTGCCTCAGTGACAAGTCATCTGTGCAGGCTTACGATTCGTGATGACTGGACAAGCAGAATACGCAGTTCTTTTTTTCTCGTACCAAGTTGCTGTGAAGCACAGATGACGTCGGTTTCCCACGCCGAGAGTACGTCGACTGACTGGCCACGGGGAGTGTTCCATGTTCTCGTCCTTTGGCATCCTTAAAATCACTCTTTTCCAGGCTTTCCAGCTCGATACACAGGAAGATGAGCACACGGTCTAGTCCCACGGGTGTAGCTTCAGCTCTTGAGTCATATGCTAAATGGATGGCACACGATCGATGATACAGCACGACTATATCCCGTGGAAGAGCACGCAGTAGGATGTCGCCGAGAATTGACGAAAATGATGACTTGTGCACACCCAAAGTCTTTAAGCCTCAGATATCAACGAGAACTTCGTCGTACAAGCTGTGTAGAGCTTTGGTGTCAGTCTATGAACGAACAGGGCTTAACATCCGTAGCTTGGCAAAATATTCGTGCTCCAGGCGCGTCTTGTCTCCAAATCGCTTCTATAGCATGTTTATGGCATCGCTGTAGCAACTTTCTGTCTTCGGAACGCCCGCAATTACTGATGCAGCGTCTCCTTTCAGATACAGTCGCAGGTAATGAAACTTTTATGTGGCAGTAGTGCGATTTTTACTATGAACAATTTGGTCAAATTGTTTCCAAAATTAGGTCCACTTGCATAGGGCCCCAGAGAAAGGAGCTATTGTCAGTTTAGGCAATTCAACTCCAGTTTCGTCTGATGGTGATGCGCCTGTTTTGGCAACTGTTGATTGAGTTCCGGTCGATGTCCTTGTCATGCAATCTTTCTTGCTGAGAATCTCTGCGAGAAAGTGCGTAGCACTGTCCTCGTGTTGTAAGAGGGCGTTATACTCGACTTTGAATTCCTCGTCGGGTATAGCTGCTCAATCTCTTTGTTCAAGTTTTTAAGCTCTTCGTTATTAGCCTTCAGCCTCTCATATATTGAATTGAGCTGGTCATAGGAGGCAGAGTCGTTAGCGAGGAGAGCAGTTCCCTCGTTCATAATCCTCGTGTTCTGTGCTCGCCACGACGTCCGCTTCGACTTCAGTCGGTCCATGCCGCTGCAATTGACTGGTAGCCATCCGTAGGATCTTGGTTCTCAATCCCGGTTTTTCGGCACCAATTTTAAGACGATGGCGTTCCAAACACTGCGATCAGGCTCAACTCCGTCTTTAAGGTATAAGGAAAAAACGTGTTATTTAACTGCGCTCGGAAGCGCTCTGCTGTCACTTGAGCGTCCCCGCGTCTCTTGCTTGCTTGCTTGCTTGCTTGCTTGCTTGCTTGCTTGCTTGCTTGCTTGATCCTTTCTTTTGTGGCTCTCACCCACTAAGGTGGATTGGCCAAGAAGCCCATGGTTAATGCAAGTCAATACCTTTAGGTTTTCTAGACTGGGATTACTTTCCTTTCGCTCGCGCTCTTCTTCTTCTCCCTCGTTTCCTTGTTGTATTGGTGAAAAATAATCAACATTTCTGTCTGTCTGTCTGTCTGTCTGTCTGTCTGTCTGTCTGTCTGTCTGTCTGTTCATCTATCTATCCGTCTCTCTGTCTGTCTATCTGTCCAGCCGTATCTCTGTCTGTCTGTATGTCTGTCTGTCTGTCTGTCTGTCCATCTGTCAGTATGTCTGTCTGTATGTCTGTCTGTCCATCTGTCTGTCCGTCCGTCTGTCTGTCTGTCTGTCTGTCTGTCTGTCTATCCATCCGGCCATATCTCTGTCCGTCTGTATCTCTGTCCATCCGTCTGTCCACCTCTCTCTGTCCATCCATCTATTCATCTTTATCTCGGGCTCTCTGTGTCTGTCTGTCTGTCTGTCTGTCTGTCTTTCCATCTGTCTGTCTGTCTGTCTGTCTGTCTGTCTGTCTGTCTGTCTGTCTGTCTGTCTGTCCATCCATCCGGCCGTCTCTATGTCTGTCTGACCACGCGTCCGTCCATCTCTCTGTCTGTCTGTCCATCCGTGCGGCTGTCTCTCTGTCAGAGTGTCTGTATGTCTGTCTGTCTGTCCATCCGTCTGTCCATCTGTCTGTCTGCCTGTCTGTCTGTTTGTCTGTCTGTCTGTCTGTCCGGCCATATCTCATTCTATCTGTATGTCTGTCTGTCCATCCATCTGTCCGCCTCTCTGTCTGTCTGTCTGTCCATCCGTCCATTCATCTTTCTCTCAGGCTGTCTGTGTCTGTCTGTCTGTCTGTCCATCTGTCCGTCCGTCTGTCTGTCTGTCCGTCTGTCTGTCTGTCCATCCATCCGGTCGTCTGTATGTCTGCCTGGCCATGCGTCCGTCCATCTGCCTGTCTGTCTGTCTGTCTGTCTCTCTGTCTGTCTCTCTGTCTGTCTGTCTGTCTGTCTGTCTGAATGTATGTCTGTCTGTCTGAATGTATGTCTGTCTGTCTGTCCATCCATCTGCCCGTGTCTCTGTCTGTCCACCTGTCCGTCCATCTCTCTGTCAGTCCGTCTGTCTCTCTGTATGTCTGTCTGTCTGTCCATCTGTCTGTTCGTCTGTCTGTATATCTGTCCGTCTATTCATCCGCCCGTCTCTCTTTCAGTCTGTCTGTATTGTAAAAATTCATTGGACTTCATCTTCCTCATCTTTCAATAACCATCATCCGTCTTCTTATTGCTCCTCTTTTTTAATGGGTGCCATCTTGGTGTTGCTTGAATAAAGCGTCAGCTGAACCGTGGTATTTCATGGGGTGGAGGTGCTGCGTGGACAGTTAAGAGACAGGTCGAACTGGTGTAACAAAGTGGTCGGAGTGGCGAAGGTGAGCGTGGTCGGGCGCTACGTGTATTGTTGGTCATGTTGGAAATGTGCACAGGAGACGAGGATCGATGGTTGGAAGAACTGTCGGCATAACAATAGTAACATCGAGCACAAGTGTCATCGTGTTCAAAATCGGCGTAACCCCAACGTTCATCTTGCGGCCGACGTCGGCAGAACCGGAAAATGTGTCCTCGAATTTCACAGTAGTAGCCAATAGTGGGGCCCGCCAGGAAGAATGGTAAGTAGGGTTTGGTGGACGGTGACTAGAGGTGCGAGGTGGTCGTGATCAGACACAGGTGGTGGTACTTGAGGCGGCGAGGGCTGGATTGAAGCGATCTGTGCGTACTAAGCGGGTTGGTGGCAAGGTGGAGCTTGGTGGGTGCTTCGAAATGCTGGCATTTGTTCCCTAATAATGCCACGCGGATCGCTAGACACGGGTTGAGCGGCAACGTTGTTAGAAGGAGGTACACTGTAGGCTTTCAATTCCTCACAAATTATGGCTCGAATGATGGATTGGAGCTTCATACTCTTTGCCAGGGGGTTCTCAGAGAAGGTGCTTCGCAGGCGGATTGACTGCAAGGTATCAAGCCACTGGAATACATAGACGACGTCGGAAACTATCGAAGGGTTTTGCGCGGCGAGAGCGTTGAAAACAGTAGGTCTGATACCCTTCATAAGCTGTCCGACACGATCAGCTTTTGGCAAGGTGTCGACGATACGGCCGCAAAGTGCAAGTGCATCCTCAATATAAGAAGTGTAGGACTCACCACAATGTTGAACGCATTCTGCCACTTTCTTCCAAGCAACTTCTGAAAGGACGGTCGGTGTGCCAAAAATACGTTGGTGCTGGTCTTTGAAGAAGACCAATCGCGGAAGTCACTCTCATGATTTAGGAACCACGTCTTGGCAACCTAAGAGGTGTAAAACTGGATGCGTGCTAATTTTGATGTCTGTTACAGTTGTTGTAGGCACCTATGTGGTGATAGTTGTCGAGCCACTCTTCGACATCTTCGCCAGGCAGACCGGAGAAGATTGAAGGCTTCCGAGAGGGGTCATTGACTGGGCTGGGGTTGGCGTTGGGTGGTTGGGCATGTGGGTGGTTCGGTTGGGCTTGCACTCGCCCCATGGTGCTCTGCTGGCATAAGCGACATCTCGAATGGAGCTCCAGGAGCTGGCTTTGGATGGAGAGAGGTCGAAGAGATCGGGAAGCACCTTCCATGTATGTGTGAAGAAGAAAACGCATCGCTGGCAAGTAACATCGCCACCGCTTGGGTACTGGGTTCTGGGCTTCTCTCGCTCGCCTCGTGCAGATCGTCGCCGGCAACTGCTTCACCGTTGCCCTGTCCCGATCGTGTCTTCATCGTAGGGCCACCGTCGCAAAACACGCCAATAAACCCCTTTCCGATTGGTGGAGGGTGCTGACATACCCATCACCTGAACCTGGGTGCTGTCATTCGCCCTCGCCTAAACCTGGAGCTGCGCAACCGAATGCTACCTCCCATCATGGCCACCAACAACGCGCAACCTGGCTCTTCTACTTCATGCTCCAGCAACTCCGGCATTATACGCTTGCGAGAGCCCAAGGTCTTTAGCGGAGCCGATGAGACCGGCCTGCAAGACTGGTTCACTTACTACGAACTGGGGAGCGCAAACAACAAGTGGGATGATGTGGACAACTTGACTAACGTCATATTTTACCTCGCTGACGTGGCCAAATCGTGGTATAACAACCACAAGAACGACATTACGATGTGGTCCATCTTCAAAACGTCGTTTGCTGACGTTTTTGGCCGACCTGCTGTCCGCGAGTCCAGAGCCGAAGAACGCTTGCGTACTCGCGCACAGAAGCCAGCGGAATCGTTCACCAGTTACGTCGAAGATATTATTTGTCTTTGCAACCATGTGAACACTCCCATGCCCGAGTCGTAAAAGATTCAGCACATCCTCAAAGGGATAAGTGACGGCGCATTTCAGATGCTTCTGGCCCGTAATCCTGCCACCGTTGCGGAACTTGTCACTTTATGTCAAAGTTTAAATTAGTTGAGGAAGCAGCGCGCCCTGACTCGGCCATTTTCCTCACACGCCGACTCGCTCTCCTGTCTTACTTCTGTTCCCGATCACTCACCGACCCTGCAAGAGATCAAAGACTTTGTGCGTGAAGAAGTAGCTCGGTAACTGTCGTTGATTACCTTCACGCAGCAGCCGCCGTCCTCTCGTCTGTCCTCACCACTCCGCGACGTTATTGCCGAAGAGATAGCTCAGGCTGTTCCCGTTGCTGCCCACCAGCAGCCCGTGGCCATGCCTGTTCCCCATGCAACGGCTATGCAGCCCGTGGCCACGTCTCTTACGTATGCCCAGGTGGTACGCAGCAGACCCCACCAGCAGCATTTGCCACCCATGTCTTTTGTTGCTCCCCACTCCGCCCCTCTTTCAACACCTTGGGCCACACCACGAGTCAGCAATTCCTGGCGAACTCCTGACAATCGACTGATCTGCTACGCTTGCGGTACTCCAGGACACGTGGCGCGATATTGTCGCCGTCGCTTCCAACCACTCCACGACGTTACTCGGTCGTTACCGCATGACCCACAGTCCATACACCTACCTGCTCCCTATCCCTCACCGCAGTATGGCTACACTAACCTTCCCGCGTCTCAGTCACCCAAGCCCCCATCTCAGACTCACTCTCCCCAGTCCCCTTCTCCTCGCAGTCGATCACTGTCTCCGATGCGTCCCCGACCCTCTTCTGCCAACCGAAAAAACTGAACGCCACAGTTCCAGAGGCAAGAACTACGACGTCGTCTAAATGCCCAAGTCCTCGCACTACACCTGCTAACGTCGTCGCCATATCCTTCGATGGCGTTTCAACCTTCGCCCTAGTCGACACAGGGGCTGCCGTTTCTGTTATGGCCGCTCAGCTCTGCCACTCCCTACGCAAAGTGACCATGCCGCTCTCTCGAATATCGCTTTGTACGGCAAGCGCACAACCAGTTCGACCTCTCAGCACCTGTACGGCCCGCATATCCATCCAAGGCTCTGTGTATGTTGTCGAGTTTATCGTCCATTCGGTGTGCTTGCATGACGTTATCCTCGGGTGGGACTTTCTGTCACATCATCATGCTGTCATCGGCTGCGCACGCACTGAAGTTCAATTTTCGGCCCTGTGTGACGAACATTTGCACAAAACTCTTGAGTGGTCGCCAAAAATTGTCGTGCTTGAGGACACTGAAATTCTGCCAGCCTCTCTTGCCGTTGTTCCTGTTTGCTTCGATCACCATAACGATGCTATGGTAATGGTTATACTTTCCGACATTTTCATGACCACAGAACCGATTCCTTGCCTTTCGCTACACTTGACATCGCTGCTGGCCGAAGCAATATTTTTGTCCACAACCCCCTTTCTGCACCGCTTATGCTACTTGCCGGCGAATGTCTCGGTCGAGTGGAGTACCTTGACTCTTTTTTATTCCTTAACATGCCAGACGAATCATGCAGTAGCGCCTCGACCAAACTTCATGCCCTTTCCCCACTGGAATGCTCGTCGAGTGACATCTTCTCCAGTTCCATCACCGACATTTTAGGTGTTCAAGAACGCGCCGAGCTTCTTGATCTCCTCCAGCACTTCGCGAATTCATTCGACGTTTCTCAGCCGCAATCGGGTCGCACTTCCGCAGTACACCACTACATTGACACAGGTTCGCACCAGCCATTGCGTCAAAGACTGTACCGTGTCTCTACTGCAGAACGTCATGTCATCAATGAACAGGTCGAAAAGATGCTACGCCGTCGCGTTATCCAACTATCGCACAGTCCTTGGGCATGTCCGGTCGTTCTAGTTTGAAAGAAGATGGATCGATTCGATTTTGCGTCGACTACCAGCGATGAAACAATGTGATGCGGAAAAACGTCTGTTCATTACCGCGCATCGACAACGCCCTTCACAGCCTCCAAGGAGCCGAATTCTTCTCCTCCTTAGGTATACGATCTTGATACTGGCAGGTTCCTATGGCGGAAGCTGATCGCCAGAAAACTGCGTTCATTGTAATGCTCCTTTTGTAATGCTCCTAATTGTAATGCTCCTTGTAATTAGGCTTTGTAATGCTCCTGCCACGTTTGAAAGACGCATGAACAACATACTGTGGGGACTGAAGTGGTCTTTGTGTCTATGCTACCTCGACGACATTGTCGTTTTTTCTCCCGATTTTCCTACACATCTTCTTCAGCTCCAACTGATCCTGACTTGTTTAGCCAACGCTGGGCTCCAACTGAACCTTAAAAAGTGCCACTTCGCCGCACGAGAGCTGTCCATTTTAGGGCACATCGTGTCCAAACATGGTGTTCTACCCGACCCTGCAAAACTGCGAGCAGTCGCTGGGTACCCGATACCTACTACACTGATATAATGACGCAGTTTTGTCGGACTATGTTCGTACTTCTGGAGCTTTGTTCGAAACTTTGCGTCGATCATGTCACCTCTGATCAGCCGCCTACGCGGTGACACAGACCTTTCATTCTGGTTTCCTAACTGAGACGTCGCGTTTGCCACGCTCCGTAGTCTGCTAACATCTCCTCCCATTCTTCGGCATTTCGACCCAACAGCTGCAACGGAAGTTCACACAGATGCTGGCGGAGTTGGTCTTGGTGCTGTCCTCGCCCAACGCAAGCCGGGCTACTCCGAATACGTCGTTGCTTATGCGAAACGCACGCTCACTAAAGCTGAGGCCATTTACAGCGTCACCGAAAAAGAGTGCTTAGCGCTAGTGTGGGCTTTTTGCAAGTTCCGCCCTTATTAGTACGGTCGCCCATTCGACCTGGTAACGGACCACCACGCACTTTGTTGGCTCACCACATCGAAAGATCCTTCTGGCCGCCTAGCTCAGTGGGTACTGCAAATCCAGGAATATGACATTCACGTCATCTATCGCAGCGGACGCAAGCATTCTGACGCCGACGCCCTGTCCCGTTCGCCTTTACCTCCCGACTCCGCCTGTGGAATCACTGGTACCAACTCCGTCGCATCTCTCGACCTCGACTCCTTTGCCTGAGAACAACACAAGGACCCGTGGATCGCTTCCCTTTTTGACAGGCTCGCTGGATCATCGACCACTGCGGTATCACGATCTTTCCGACGTCAAGCTCCTCCTTTCGCCATTTGTGATCGGCTGCTACACCGACGCAATTACGCCCCTGAAGGTCGTAAGTGGCTGTTGGTTGCCCCCCGCAGCTTGCGATCACAAATATGCGCCTCCTTTCATGACGATCCCCAATGTGGCCATTACGGAGTTTCAAACTGGCACGGAATGTATAATTTTGTTCGAAAATTTATTATGGGCTGCCCTGACTGTCAACGCCGCGAATTACCGCCTTTCCAATCGTCTGGTGCGCTCCAACCACTTCTGTGCCCTGCCAAACCTTTTGATCGGATCAGAATTGATCTCATTGGCCCTCTACCGACAACATCAGATGAAACTTGGTGGATCATAGTCGCTGTGGACCATTCAACACGCTACGCTGAGACCGCCACCCTTCCAAGTACCACTGCGCGGAACATAGCGTCCTTTGTCCTCCATCGCTTCATACTGCGACATGGTGCACCTCGAGAACTACTAAGTGACCGAGGTCGAGCCTTCCTATCAGAAGTCGTCACGGCTCTGCTTTCTGAATGCCTGGTTGTTCATCGCAAGACCACGGCATACCACCCAGAGACTAACGGGCTCACGGAGGGATTTAACCGCACCCTCGGCGATATGCTCGCGATGTATGTGACATCTGATCATACTAACTAGTATCGCATTCTTCCATTCATCACGTTCGCATACAACACCACGCCACGGTCTACCACTGGATTTTCACCTTTCTTTCTTTTTTATGGACGCGAACCATCCCACACCATCGACACTCTCCTTCCATACCGTCCTGACGCATCCGAATTCCTATCTGTGTCCAAAGCTGCCCGGAAAGCGGAAGAGTGCCGTGAACTCCCACGCACCTTTACCTCACAAGAACAGCAGCGCCAGAGACAAAACAACGCCGACTCTTCAAGAAGCCACAGCTATTCCCCGGGATGACTTGTATGGCTGGCTGTTCCTTACAAACCCCCGACCTATCCTCAAAACTCGTCCCGAAGTTCGAGGGCCTTTACCGCGCTTTGGAGCAAACCTCGCCAGTGAATTTTCTCATTGAGCCACTTTCCCCATCTGACGACATGCACCGGCGTGGACGTAACATCGTCCACGTCGCCCGCCTTAAGCCTTATCATAGCCCTCTGCCTCCACTCTCTTAGGTCACCAGCATGGCTCTTTTTCGGCGGATGAAAATTGTGAAGAAGAAAACGCATCGTTGCCAAGCAACGTCACCACGCGTACTGGGTTCTGGGCTTCTCTCGCTCGCCTCGTGCTGATCTTCGCCGGCATCTGTTTGACCGTTGCTCTGTCCCGATCGTGTCTTCATCGTAGGGCCACCATTGTAACACACGCTAATAAACCCCTTTTCATATGTATATTTTAGGGGCGAAGCTCCTTATGGCGTGGCTTGTGTGTCCCTCGTAGTACGTAACCACCAGTGGCACATACCCGAAATAGGTATAACATTTGACCTCCAAGGTGGTGCCGGTGAGAGATTTCTTCTGTGCGTTGTTTAACAATAAAAAATAGTGCTCAATGTACATGCCAATGGCTGCTAATGGGGATCGCAGCGTGCGCATTGACTAAAAGCCGAATGCTCCTGTCCCTCATTCCCCATTAGCAGCCATTGGCATGTACATTGAGCACTATTTTTTGCCAATGGATGCTAATTGTTCCCGGAATGAGGGACAGGAGCATTCGGCTTTTAGTCAATGCGCACGCTGAGATCCCCATTAGCAGCCATTGGCATGTACATTGAGCACTATCGCACAAGAAAGGGTTGCTACATTATACTCGCTGGGTGTAACCTCATTAGTTTTAGAAAGGTTTAGCGAGCGTTGAGCCGCAGGGCCATGAATACAATGAACTAGTATATACCATGAATGAATTAGAGGTGGTTAAAGGGGGGAAGCAGATACGAAGCGCAAGCCGTAAGAAGTTAAAAGCTGAATCCTCCTGTCTCTCATTTCACATTAGCAGCCACTGGCATGTACATTGAGCACTATCTGACAGGAAAAGGTTGCTACGTTATACTCACTGGGCGTAACCTCCTTGGTTTTAGAAAGGTTTAGCGAGCATTGGGCCGCAGTGCCATGAATACAGTGAACTAGTATATACCATGAACTCAAGGTGGTTGAAGGTGGGAAGTAGACCCGAAGCGCAAGCCGTAAGAAAGTGTGCGCGTGCCACCTCTCGTTTAGTCCTTGGAATGTCCACTGAATGACGGTGCTTCTATATGGGGAATAATGATAAATAGATGCGAGATGGTGGGACTTGGAGTGTTGAATAGATGGACGAACGGACACACAGACAGATGCATGGATGGACGCATGAACGGACGCAGGGGCGGATGCATGAACGAACGCAGGGACGGGCACACGAACAGACGCATGGACGGTCACACAGACGAACGCATGGACGGACGAATGCTTCGCCGCACTCTCCATCATTCACTCCGTGGATATGCTGCCATTTTTTCTGTCCATCCGTCCGTCTCTCTGTCCATCTGTCTGCCTGTCCATCTCTCCATCCGTCTCTCTATCTACCTGTATGTATGTATGTATGTATGTATGTATGTATGTATGTATGTATGTATGTATGTATGTATGTATGTATGTATGTATGTATGTATGTATGTATGTATGTATGTATGTATGTCCATTTGTTCGTACATCTGTCTGTCTGTCTGTCTGTCTGTCCTACCATCCGGCCGTCTCTCTGTCTGTCTGCCCATCCGTTTGTCCGCCTCTCTGTCAGTTTCTGTGTGTCTGTCTGTCCATGCGTCCATCTGTCTGTCTGTCTCTATGTCTGTCTGTCCATTCGTCTAGCCGTCTCTCTGTCTGTCTGTCTGCCTGTATGTCTATCTGTCTAACCATCCCTCTGTTCGTGTCTCTCTCTGTCCATCCGTCCGTACGTCTATCTGCCTATCTGTCCGTCTGTCTGTCTGTCTGCCTGTCTCTCCGTATGTATGTCTCTATGTCTGTCCATCCATCCTCTGTCTGTCTGTCTGTCTGTCTGTCTGTCTGTCTGTCTGTCTGTCTGTCTGTCTGTCGATTCGTCCGTCCGTCTATGATACACTCCATGTACCGACATCTCACATTATTTCATTTTAAATGTATCCTGTACAGGTATCGCCATGTAGTGAACATTCAAAGAACTAAACGAGAGGTGGCTACCTACAACTACATACATCGAGAACACGTGACACACGGCTTAAGGAGCTTACCCCCTAAATTCATGTGACTGTTTTCTTCTACGATGCCACAGACGTTTTTTCAAAGTACGAAGACCTGTTCGAGTTTATGGTTACTGGCTATTACCATTATCGAAAGGGCCAGTAGAGCTTGAAGACATAAGCGGATAGATAGATAGATAGATAGATAGATAGATAGATAGATAGATAGTTAGATAGATAGATAGATAGATAGATAGATACATAGATAGATAGATAGATAGATAGATAGATAGATAGATAGATAGATAGATAGATAGATAGATAGATAGATAGATAGATAGATAGATAGATAGATAGATAGATAGATAGATAGATAGATAGATAGATAGATAGATAGATAGATAGATAGATAGATAGATAGATAGATAGATAGATAGATAGATAGATAGATAGATAGATAGATAGATAGATAGATAGATAGATAGATAGATAGATAGATAGATAGATAGATACGCTCAAAGTCGCTGAAGTTTCCTAAGAAATGCTTCGCTTCAAAAACGGTGTAACAGCATATCTAGGAAGTGAATGATGATGAGTCGGACGAAGCATACATCAGTCCGCCCATGCGTGCGTCCATGCGTCCACTTTGGGTGGTCTAGCCTCGTACTTATGAAGGATCCTGAGCTTTCAAACATAGGTGGACGAGGGAGTGGCGTTTGCTAATTCCTCTTTGGTGACACGCACTCGTATTACCACGCGGACTGGCTGCGGAGAGCTTCCACCACTCGTCATCCCTCACCTCGTGGATATGCTGCGATTAATAAATGCGTAGCATTTCTTAGCGAACTTCGGCGACTCTGAGCGTATCTATCTATCTATCTATCAATTTATCTATCTATCTACCCGCCTACGACTTTTAGCCCTCCTGGCCGTTTCGATAATGGTATCCATGCCAAACTTGGTAGCCATATTACCACAGTATGACGAGCATAACTGACTAGTCAAAACATGAAAATCATGACATGTATGTCATGACTGTCGTGATTTACATTTCAAGGTCTTGCTACTCAAGAAGTGGTTTCATTCATACGACATGCTGCAAAACTGGCATGGTATGACATGACTGCATAGCGAACATAAGTGGCAGACCCTAAAGTGGAAATCATGACATGCATGTCATGATTTTCTTGTTATAGCTAGCATGACTACATGCCACACTCGTGATACGCTCACGGCCATTTTGATAACTTCACATATACTCAATTTTGTATCACAACACGTGAATGTAAAGTTAAGTGACTGGTGCAAACACGATAATCTTGGAATACGTGTCGTGTAACAACACGGCTACATGCAATGCTCATGATGTGCTCGCGGACGTTTCGCTAGCTTCATATATATCAAATTTGGTATTACGTGATGCGAACGGGCGACGAAGGTAGTTGACACGGCCAAACATGAGAATCATGGTATGCGAGTCATGTAAGAACATGGCAACATACCACGCTCATGATGCGCTCACGGCCGTTTCTCTAGCTTCATATATACAAATTTTGGCGACGTCAATAGATTAGGAAGGTTAATGATATATTCAGAAATGATAATCATGGCTTGCGTGTCATGTGAGACATGACTACATGCTACGCCCATTGCGTGCTCGTGCCGTTTCGCTATCTCCACATATATATAATTAGGTATCACGTAGCGTGAATAGACGATAAAAGTACACGACACGTCTAAACTTGATAATCATGACCTGGAAGTCATGTACGGAACAATTTACGTCCACCTCGTAACGTTGTGCTCAATTTAAAATGAGATATCAACTTTCCTCACTCGTGCTTCACATACCATCTATTCTCGCTCTGTCTGAGATCTGCCATTTTTCTTCTTCTTGAAAGCAGTCAATTAGAGCTTCCAATATGCGAACAATTTAAGAAGCACTTGTATGAATGTTGAACAGCTACATTGACACCGAAAAAAAGAAAAAAACTGCCAAATCAGAAAAAATCACGCTTGCAATGCGCTTTCTTGCGCCGTGCAGTTTGTGGGAATCGGGGCTTGCCCGCCGCCTTTGCGCGGACTTTGCTGCCTCTTTCTGCCATTCTCATGTCCCGAGATGATTCCCCTGCTCCGTTGTCTTCCACGCTGGGGGAGTGAGGAGTGACGTGTAACCCCTCTCCCCTGGTAGCGGATGTCGACTGTGGCGCCGCGCCTGGAGTCTCTCGGGACGTTGCGCACGCGCTCGTCGGGAGTGAGTCAGATCTCTTCGGGACGACTGCGGGTGAGCACGTACCTCTTTTCCGGCCGTCGACTCCTATTGTTTTGAGCTGGTCGGAATTCGCCAACGGCGCCTTGCGCCTGCTGCGATAGCTCACCTTTTGTTGCCCCTTGCGAACGCTAGGCCAAAGAGTGGTGTGGTGTCCTTGTGCATGGCCAGGATACGCCGACCCGAATCTCTTCGAAGCCAACGCGAGCGCCTCTGCCCTCACTCGAGCAACCGGGCCTTTGTCCCGGTGTCCCTGTGAATCACTTTTACCATGGGGACGTGCTCGTGGCACCCTTGTGTAGTACTTTTCATCCGTGGCGTGGATAAGCTCATTTGCTTTCCCGTCACGCCTTTTTTCAACGTGCTCTGGACTGCGTTTGGGTGTTGCCAAATACAATAAAGTGTTGCGACCTCGAGCAGTACCGTGTTCTCGCCACAGTGACAGTTAAGGGGTGTCCTGCGGCTCGCTATGACCAAACCCACGCCAGAGGCCGTAATCCTTCGGTATACGTGTAAACCACAAAATATATCACTCATGAATGACTTAATTCACAAAAGTAATTTACTATCAATTTTAAGCGTGGTTGTTTATATGGAAGTTGTTCTGAGTCAGAAATTATTGCTTGCCTCGTTTTTTTAATTGAAAATATCACACGTGGTTGAAAATATCACGCGTGGAGTTTCCAGACCGTGCCCTTGGTTAAACCAAAACTATCACGCCGAGTGCACAGAAATTTAACGAGTGTGTCAGTTGCACGAGAATATCGAGTACCTCGTTTTTGTTCGGCCTTTTTTTTTGCTTGCATCGAATCGCACTGGCCTTTTGCGTTTCACCTTGATCAGAATGCTACCTCAGCGGCCGCGTTCACGCCCACGTCTTTCGGGTCAGCAGCCACACGCCGTCACCACTGGGCCACCACAGCTGCGATGTAACGGTTAAACTGTGTATAAGCTTGGCACATGTAGGTTTCAAATTATTGAGAATCACTTATTATTGATAAGCTGGGATTCTGATTGGAATATACTTTTTCCTGCAATGTCGTGTTTGTCATAAACAGCTCAAAATTATCGTTAGAGAACTGAAGCGTATCGCGCTATATTTTTACTTCCATAACCATAAAGGCAATAGATGCACTGCCAAGCGAGTAAAAAGAAAAGCAACTCAGCAGGAGTACAAAAATACTCGCGCATTTTTCACGCGTTGCTGAATACAGGACGCCGTGAGTGATTTTTTCATCACAACTATTGAGAACTATGCAGCCGAAAAAACAGGCCACGGGTGAGCAGAATTGCGCAAAGCGGCGCGAAACAGAATAATCATTTCAGGGCAAAACAACGATTTGGAGAAAAAAATTACATGTACTACATCAGGCTTGTTCAGTAGTCGACGTTCAAGGGAGGCAACGAGAGGCCACGTGATTCTGAAAGTGCTGCAGGGGGACTTTTTAGGGGCCAAGCTTCTTACGCTGTGGCTCAATTGAAACCCCTGAAGCTTCGTAAAGCACGGACGTATGTGGTTTAAGGCGTGCCTTCTCTTTCCTCTCTTTTCCGACTTCTCCGAGGCTGGTGTTGCGTCGGTACTGACTAGATGCTAACCCGTGGGTTCGCTCGCAGAGTGCGCTTCTTTACAATCGCTCTCGACTACAGACTTTGCTCTCGAAGTGCGGACTTAGTTGTGCCGTGAAATGCTTTTCACCCACATCTAACGTCACTGTTCATAGCCTTCGGTGGTTGTTCCACCTTATGGTACCAGAACAAGTATGGTGATGGCAAAAACCTCTTCATGATACCACCCGTCAACCGCAAGCATTTGTGACCAAAAATATGATTCCACAGAATATGAAGAGAGAACATCGAGCCAACATTTCGGACTCGACTTTGCGGACTAAGTTGCGAGTCTCTGAATACGAGAAACAGTCTAGGTTTATTTAATGTGATGCCCACTGTAACACGTACACATGTCGCTGTTAATTCTGCAGTACGTCGTCATCTCTCAGTCAGGTTTCGTTCATTCTTCTGCAAGGTCCGTATTTTTGTCGAAAATATATGGTTACGTTTTCTCTCTGACGCTATGCACCAACGGGTTGGAGTTCGCGGTACTGGTTTATACGCTTCGCATGCATTCGTATGAACGATCTAAAACGTGATTGCGAAGCTTCAGAGATTTAGCGCTGCTGCTTTGAATAAACAGAAATTAGGGAATCCTATACCTTTGCCTTTGGGAGTTTAACGCGATAGAGACATCCTGTTTTTAGAGCGTACTTCAAACACTTAGTGCCTCGAACATTTTCAAATTTGCTATGCACCCACTACGTGGCCTTAAAGTAATAGGTGCAGTAGCGTGTGTGCCTTTTGTATTGTAGAAGCGGCTATCAACTATGGAGCCATTATGATAATTTTTTCTGTACACAGAAAAAAAAACGAACCAAAACCAAAAGGTTATAAAGCCAGACGGAGATTTTCACTTCGGAATACAGTCTGGTACGCAGAAAACTTGTATACACAACTTAGACGCAAATAAAACAACTTTTTCTACAAGGCTTAACAATCAGCAAACAAGAATCAGAAGAATAAATGCTACAAACGTCACTGTCAAGAAGGACAAGATGAAGAAAAGAAGAAGAGAAAGAAGTTGTCTTGAATAGGCAATTTAAAATACGACGAAAAGTCAGGGGTTGGTATTTTCAGCCCGATTTTAAATTGGATTTATTCCCTTCGACTACCCGATTTCATACCCGTTTTTGTGGCTGAGTTTCTGGCAGTGGTGCTCGCTTTACGCAAGTTAGATACAGCAATTACATCAGCTGTCATAATAACAGATTCCCTATCTCTCTGTGCGGCACTTTCTGTTGGTACTGATAATCTGTAACAAAGGCGTTCCGTGCTCTAGTACCTGCGCATTTGAGAAAAGTACGATTAGTTTGGGTGCCTGGACATAAAGGTTTGTTTCTAAGTGAAATAGCTGATTCCTTAGCTAAGTCGTCAATCAGCGAACCGATTCTACCACTCTGTCCATCATCCGCTTATGTGACTGCTGCTCGATTCCGCAGACGTACGCTTATGCAAGTCTTTAAAGGTTCAGCACTAACAAACTCTACAGAATATCGCCATTTATTATATCCCTGGCGAAGAGACCTTTGCCGCACTCGAAAACAAGAAGTAGCTATCACAAGGCTGCGTTGCCGGGTACCAAATCTAAATTTCTATAAACACAGGTCTGCTCAGGCACCTTCGCCACTGTGTGCATTCTGTGATGAACTGGAAACAATAGACCATTTCTTTTTGACCTGCAGGCGGTTTAACACATTACGAAAAACCCTACTAAAAATACCTTTACGTGGTATTGGTATGGACTTATCTGTGCCTGTCATTTTGTCTTTTGGAGCTTCCATTTCTGGTTTCTCTAATGCGACAGTATGCGCGGCCGTCCGGGACTATATTGATGAGACTAATAGGTTGACTAATTAACCACTTTCATTATCCTAACAGGTCCACATAATTATATACGTATAAAATCAGATTATTGCTCTATTCTAAGAATAAATTCGTTTATGTAAATATTTGCATGCATTACATTAGGCAACACACTTTCCTAGGCTATCGGTAATCTTTGTGTTAAACCACCATCAGTCAAAATGTGAACAGTAATTTTTGAAACCACTCGATTCTTGGCCAATCCCCCACAGTGGGTATGCGCCACTTACAATAGGAGAAAAACAACAACAACAAAATGCTGGCACACGTAGGTAAAAACCATTAGCCTTTTAGTTAAGATCGTGCCGCCTAGTTCTTGGCCGATCTCTCTTTGTGGGTGTGTGCCAGACTATCGAGGATCATCATCATCATCATCATCATCATCATCATCATCAAAATGCTGGAATGAGGGAGAAGAAGAAAAAAAGAAGAGGGCGCGGGGCGAGTAAGGAACGTGAGAGCCGGGACGTGGCGTTCGAGGGGCCAAGGGCTGCGGAAGTTCGGACTGGGTCTCGCCCCAGGCTCCCGCCCGAGCACCTGACTCGGCGAGCAGCGCAAGAAAGTGCTGTTGTCCCTGGACGGTAATGGTTCTCACCCGAGCACCTGACTCAGCGAGCAGCGCACAGAGCAACCGCTGATCCTGGGCTGCAGCTTCCCGCCCGAGCACCGACCTCAGCAAGCAGCCCCGGAACCACTGCTGACCCTGGTCTGCAGTGTATCCCGCCCGAGCACCTTACTCGACGAGCAGCACAAGGAAGTACCACTGTCCCTGGACGGCAATGGTTCTCGCCCGAGCGCCTGACACGGCGAGCAGCTCACCGAGCAACCGCTGATCCTGGGCTGCAGTTCCCGCCCGAGCACCGACCTCGGCGAGCAGCCCCGGGACCACCGCCGACCCTGGTCTGCAGTGTAGCCCGCGAGCACCTGCCTCGGCGAGAAACCACTGGAGCTACAGCTGTAGTGATTCTTCAACATCGTCGCCACCGTTGAGCATTGATATGGCGTGTCATCACGCCTGAGAGGGACTCCCAGCGGACCGGAGGCCGCGCGAGAACTAGAGAACGCAAACGAAATCGGACGTTGAAATGCGTGTCATTAAGACATCTTCTTTTGTTTGTTTTTCAACGTGTGTGTGTTTTTGTTGTTGCTTTGTTTTGTGATTTTTATGGTAATGAAGTGGGAGTTTTCGTTTGATACCATCAGCCTCTATGGTTCATTTCACAACGCCCGACGAGTGAACCAGGCCTCAGCATATACGCGTGACAGTCACAAAGGAACAGAGAAATATACTGTAATAAAATACCGTTTGAGAGTAACATCATTATCCCAATATGCAGAATAAATAAGGCCAAGAACACATCTGCAGACATTTACATTTTTAAAGCAAGCAAACCAAAACAGACACGATTGAAACTGTACTCTACACAATTATGACACAAAGTAATTTACTTTAACAACTCGAAATATCTAAATTAAACGTATTGAATGCAATTATGAAGAATGTTTTTCTTAAGTTTGTTTTTGGAATTTTTCTATTTTGGTCAAGTATACTTACAAGTTTATTGAGGAGATTGGGTATTTGGTAGTCAGTATGTTGCTGATCATTGGTGGTCCTAGTTTTTGATGTTCTTAGGCCAGGTGTACGGAGATAGTACTCAACACACTGAGTACTCAATCACATATTCTGCAGCCCGTTTGCAAAGTACGCTTGTACCACACAACACTGCAATATTTCGTGTTGCTTTGTGAAGAATGTATACAGGATTCGTGTGTTTGCTAAGCATGAAAGCTATATTCACTGCATTTCCAAGCAGAGGAAGTTCACTACATTTTGAACGGCCATTTTTTTATGTTCTCCGCCGCAAAGTATTCAACGGTCTTGGGCTGAGGTGCTGCTCAGGCTTCAGCCAGAGGGAACAACTACCGCCTTGTGCTGCTTTGTCTTCCCACCGGTAAGCTGGTCGTGAATTCCGTTTTCCTACATGCGGACTTAGGCGGTCACCCTTATCGGGTTCAAAACTTCAGAGATGCTCTTCGGGGCATCATTAACTTGAATAAAATAAATTCTATAGGTCTATTTCGGATGTCACGTGTACGTATGGTTAATTGCAAGTACATGTTGATGAAAACTATGCTAGTCACATAGGATGAATATTTCGTCAAAAGCCGTAGATGCCTTGTGATTGACCCAAAACCCCCCGAAATAAAAATGAAGCTTCTCTGGCTACGAGAGCACTTTGAAGACGTCTACATTCAAGAGGCACTGCATGTTTTTTGGGAAAACTAAGTCAGTGTCGGTGGAATGCTTGAAAATATCAAATATGGAGCAAATGCAGACTCTTAAATGTGACGTTCTGTTTTCCCTTTTCGATGGAGTCCAAGGGGGCGACATTCCTCACCTTTTGACTCTCTGTGGAGTACTAAGTCTCATTGTGATTTCCGGCCGCCCACCTCTCTGCCTTCCCTGCAATAACGTTGGGCACATCCGTCGAAACTGCAGGACTCCTCGCTGTGATCACTGTCGGCGCTTCGGTCATTCAGCTGAGGGCTTTGTCGTAGTCTACGCTAACAAGCTACGACTGCGCACACAGCACCATGCGATAACCTGCAAGAGCATATTGTGACGATGGAACGCGTTTATTTACAAGATGGGTAATGCAGAGGTGTAGCTCAGCGAAGGATCAACAGCATCGCTCGCGAGCCAGTCTAGTCTCTTCCTCCTCTTCGTCGAACCTTCGCTAGCGCGTTTCACTTCCCGGTTCGCAGACGATGCCCTCTGGGCGAGTCACTCAGATGGTTGATGGTGGCACGGTTTAAGGCGCGCAACGTGTGTCAGTTGTGTTTTGCTAGAGCGGCGACCATTGCTTGTGACGCTCGAGATTACGTACGTGACGTCGCTGAGGCGGTCAAGAATGACAAATGGACCAGAATAGTGGGCCAAGAACTTCTGGCACAAACCACGTTTGCGGACTTGTGTCCATAACCACACAAGATCGCCTTTACTATAAGATACGGAGCGATGGCAGGTGTCGTAACGTTTCTTAGAACGCTGCTGGGATGCCAAGGCTCGGAGGCGTGCGATACGACGGGCTTCTTCTGCGCGGCAGAGCGTCTCGGCTATCGAGGTTTCCACGTCTAGTGTAAAAGGTAGTATAGTGTCGAGACAAAATCGCGGGGAGCGAGCGTACAGCAGTTAAAATGGAGAGTAACCTGTGGTCTCATGCTTCGCGGTATTGTACGCGTACGTGATGTAAGGTAGCACTTCGTCCCAGTTTTTGTGCTTATAATCGACATAAATAGACAGCATGTTCGTGAGAGTCCGGTTCGTGCGCTCTATGAGACCATTGGTCTGCGGGTGATAAGGTGTGGCATGGTGGAAATGGCAGGCAGACAGACGCAGGATCTCTTCAACGACGTCGGCAACGAACTGACGTCCGTAGTCGCTAATGACAACGCGTGGAGGACCATGGCGGAGAATTATACAGCGAAGCATAAACTGCGACACGTGCATGGCCGTTGCAGCCGGTATTGTAGCAGTTTCTGTGTAACGCGTTAGGTGGTCAACACAGACGATGACCCATCGATTGTTACTGCTCGATTGTGGAAATGGACCGAGCAGATCGACACCAACAGTCTCGAAGGGAGAGTTAGGAGGTGGAACAGGATGGAGAAGTCCTGGCGGCGTAGCCGTGGGACGTTTGTGTCGTTGGCATTGTTCGCATCCAGCAACGTATTTTTCCGTGTCGTGTCGCATCTTGGGCCAATAGAACCTTTGCTGGATTCGTTGAAGCGTTCTGGCGAAGCCCATGTGGCCGCAGGTTGCGTCGTCGTGTAAGGACCGAAAGACGTGAGCCCGTAAAGTGCGTGGAACAACTAGAAGCAGACGGGCGCCTTGTCCGGAATAATTCTTCTTGTAAAGGACGCCGTCATGAACCACAAAAGAGCTTGGGTTTGCATGTTCATTTGCGGAGGCGAACAGAGAATCTAAGGAGCGGTCCTCTTGTTGGGCTGCCCGGCAAGTCGCGAGATCAGGGAACTCAGAGGCAATAGCGCCGATATACTGGTCGAAGTTGTCAGCGTCACACTCAGTCGTCGGTAGAGGAAGGCGCGATAGCCAGTCGGCGTCTGCGTGCCGGTTACCGCTCTTGTAGCGTACTGTGAAGTCGAACTCCTGTAAGCGCAAAGCTCATCGCGCCAGTCGTCCAGATGGGTCTCGGAGGCCTACCAACCAGCATAAAGAATGATGGTCGGTGATTACCGAGAAGCGATGGCCGTAGACGTATGGGCGATACTTGTGCACGGCGAAAACGACTGCGAGGCACTCCTGTTCTGTGACTGTGTAATTTCGTTCTGCATTGCTCAACATCCGACTCGCGTAAGCGACCACGTATTCAGCATTGTCATGGCGCTGCACGAGCACTGCACGAAGGCCGATTCCACTGGCATCTGTGTGAATTTCCGTTTCAGCAGAAGGATCGAAATGGCGTAGTACCGGTCCTGAAGTCAGTATGAACCGAAGCTGTCTAAAGGCTGCTTCGCAATCCGGTGTCCAGTGGAAAGGGACATCCTTTTGCAGCAAGTCAGTCAGTGATTGTGCTTTATCAGCGAAATTCGAAACAAATCGACGAAAGTAAGAACACAGGCCCAGGAAGCTACGCAACTCCCTGGGAGACTGCGGCTGCTTGAAGTTGCTGACAGCAGCGACTTTCTTCGGGTCCGGTCTCATGCCATTTTTATCCACCAGGTGTCCCAGAACCAAGGTTTCACGTTCTCCAAAGCGACATTGTTTTGAGTTCAGTGTAAGCGCAGCTTCCTCGAGACAGGTTAGAACGAGGTCAAGGGGATGATTACATTCTTCAAATGTTCGACCAAAAATCACCACATCGTCCAGGTAACACAGGCAAATTTCCCATTTGAGGCCCCGTAAAACGGTGTCCATATATCTTTCAAATGTGGCGGGCGCATTACACAAGCCGAATGGCATAACATTAAACTCAAACAGACCGTCGGGTGTAACAAAGGCCGTCTTTTCTTTGTCAGCCGGATCCATGGGGATCGGCCAATACCCAGATCGCAAGTCCATCGATGAAAAATAGGACGCTGAATGCAGGCAGTCGATGACATCATTGATGCGAGGAAGCGGGTACACGTCCTTCTTAGTTATAGAGTTGAGACGTCGGTAGTCAACGCAGAACCTCCAGGACCCATCATTTTTCTTGACCAAGATAACAGGCGCGGCCCAGGGACTTGACTATTCTTGAATTACGCCAG
Source organism: Rhipicephalus microplus (assembly GCF_043290135.1). Classification (NCBI taxonomy): domain Eukaryota; kingdom Metazoa; phylum Arthropoda; class Arachnida; order Ixodida; family Ixodidae; genus Rhipicephalus; species Rhipicephalus microplus. The sequence continues at coordinate 4,409,734 of NW_027464593.1, forward strand.
AGGTTAGCATCTCGCTGACTTGCTCTGAACTTACCTTGCGCTCTGATGCGGAAACTCGATAAGGTTTCTGTCTGAGGGGGTGCGCAGATCCGGTGTTGATCTTGTGACGAGTGCGCGTGCTCGGCGTCTGAGGTCTATGCGACTTCCATGCAAAATCAAATACTTTAGCGTGCCTGGCCAGCAGTGTAACCAACACTTTGCACTTATGCGAGGGAATAGACTTGCTTATAAAATTTGACCATCTTATAAATCTTATAAAATTCCCATCTTGTAGACTAGACCTTATAGACTAGAACTATTCTATAAGATTCACATCATATAAAATAGACCATCTTATAAAATTCGTATTCCGTGCCGGATACATCAGCATAGTCCGAATTTGCCGCATTGCTGAGAGCTCCTATGCAGATACTGCACTGCCCTTCAAACATGGCAAGGCGCATTCCCTCTGGTAGTACAACAGACTCGGATGAGCAGTTAACTACCCATTATTTAGTTTTTCCCTCAGTGAGAGACGCAACGCAGCGCGGCAGAAAGATGTTTTTCTTCATGCAAGGCAAAGGCAACGGCTCAATTACAATATCAGGAGAACTGAAACTCGAGTCGGCATTCGAAGCAGCAACGGGCACGCTGGCAGTATACCATGCCGGTAGAATAGCGTCTTTAACTACAACGAGGTTGTCGTCTCCGCTACGCTGAGGCTGCTGGGAAAGGGCGGACAACAGAACCTCGCCTGCCCCGCAGTCGACAGTCGCACGGCACTCTTGCAAGAAGTCAATTCCAAGGATAACGTCATGCGTGGAATGAGCGAGCACTGCGAATTCTGCCTTGAACGCTTTACCAGCAACACGAACAGACACAATGCACACACCTACTGGACACAAAGCCGTGCCGCTGACTGCTCGAAAAGTAGAAGATTTATCCCAATAAAACATAACCTTGCGGCCAAGTCTCTCCTTGAAAACTAAACTCATTACAGAAATTGTTGCACCCGTGTCTACCAGAGCCATCTTCAATGAATACATGAACCTTGTTGTGAAGCATGTGAACTAATGGAGGCATACTTGCGTGCAAAGCAGTACGTCCAGCGACCTCACCTCCATCGGCCGCGCCGGCTAGTTTCCCGGTGGTGGAGAGGAAAGCCGCGGCCGGGGACGGGGAGATGGGGACCGTCGCTGGCGCGTAGTAGGTGGCGCCAAGCTCCTCACAGAGGCAGGCGAGTCACTGCGGATGTTCGGCCGGTGCCCGTGCTTCTGGGCATTTGAATCCGAAGGCCAGTAGGCGTAATCGGGCTGTTGGCTTCGCCGTGCAAGCATCGCTGGTCGGTCAGAAAACGTCGTGCGTGGGCGACGTCGCGATGGGCAAAACCGGGCGATATGTCCGCGAGCACCGCACTGGTAGCATACGGGGCGTTCCCGAGGCACATTGAACGCTGCAGTGTGGAGAGGATGCTCAGGGAACTGTTGCCACTCGGACACAAACGGAGGCGGTTGACTGTCGTAGCTATAACTGCTGCGGGGCGCATAAGACGACTCGACGTAAGTAGCCTGTGGTGGCGGAGCCCTCAGCCGTGGACTGCGGGTGGAGTAACTGCGCTCGTCTAAACTCGCAGCATTGATGCTTGGGGATAGTGTATCACACTGCGGGTCTCCAGCTTGCATGGGAACAGAGATATGGCGATGCAGTTCCTCCCGTACAATCTGACGAATGGTGGAGAAAAGGTCGGCAGGTAGAGAATTTTGGCAGACATCAACGGTGGCAACAGTCGTGACGTTGGCCAGACGTCCGAACTTCGATGTGATGCAACGAGTTTTAAGAGCCTCGAAGGCTTGGCAGTGGTTAATCACGTCGGCCACGCATTCCAGGCTCTCCTTGCCAATGAGGAAGTGGTAGACGTCATCGGCGATGCCCTTGAGTATATGGCCCACTTTGTCTTCCTCCGTCATGTGGGCTTGCACAACTTGACTTGCTTGATCCACTGACTTGCACAACTTCAGAATCTCTTCAATGTAGGTTCTGCATGTCTCACCGGTGACTTGAGCCCTCTGCGACAACGTCTGCTCGGCACGTTTCTTCTTCGTTGCTGGGCTTCCAAAACATTTCTTAATTTCCTCCACAAACTGGTCCCAGGTTGTCAATGTGTCTTCATGGTTCTCAAACCATACCAGAGCCGTGAAATCGAGGAAGAACCCCACGTGAGACAGCTGGCTAGCCGCATTCCAACCGTTCGAACGGCTCACCCGCTGATAGTGGCTTAGCCATTCGTCCACGTCATCGCCGGGTTTCCCTGTGAAGGTTTGCGGCTCCCTGTAGTGGTAGGGCGACGTCCTTGCGGCTGGTTGCTGGTTGTCTCCGTCCGAGCTTATTTCTTGGGGTAATGGTGCCAAGCCCGCTAGTCGACGGCTACGGCGAAGCTCGTGTAGCCGTTCCGTCGTTAGGGGACGGTGCCTCTCTGGTATCACTTGGTAGTAGCTAGCTTACCCAGCACCTTCCACCACATTTGTGACGATGGAACGCGTTTATTTACAAGATGGGTAATACAGAGGTGTAGCTCAGCGAAGGATCAACAGCGTCGCTCGCGAGCCAGTCGAGTCTCTTCCTCCTCTTCGTCGAATCTTCGCTAGCGCGTTTCAATAATATGGGTGCCACAAAGCTCTGGATGCAACAAGAAGCACTCCGTCAACGACAGACCCTATGTACTTTACGAACAAGGATCCATAGGTTGTAAACAAGTCAGACGCGGATAAAACAGTTGAAGTTCCTGCTTGCAAAGAACCAAAAGATTCGTGCAAGCAGCCAACCCAATATGACCCCAGAAAGCTTAGGAGGTTCCTACGAAGAAGGTCAGTGAAGATCCCCCACCTGCTTGTGCCGTAACTTCACAGCAGTAACTCCAACACTGTACGGAGTTAGAAGAGGATATACAGGCTTCTGGGGATACTGCAAAAGCTAAGCGCAGGGCGACGTACAGCTCGTAATCAAGCAACGAGGGTGACGCAGCCACTGTCGATAAGAAGTGCCGTCGCCGAATTACCACTCAGAAAGAAAAGTGCCGGTGGTTATGATCTAGGAGGCCTGGCGGAGTTTCAAGAGAAGTTTCCCCATCGACCTCCGACTGACCACATGAGACCATAAGCACAACAGAAGGTAGTTACTATAGCGCAGTCCGAGTGAGTTATATTTGCAACATTGAATGTACGTGGCCTCAGGTCATCGCAGAATTAGGCACAGGTGCGTAGACTTTTCGCTTGAAAGCGTCTCGACTTTGTTGCCATGCAGGAGACGAAGATCGAGAGCGACGAGGAGACAGAGAGGGCTCTGCGACCCTTTGTGTCGGAGCATAATGAATGCGTTTCACATGCAAGGGATTATCTGCGGGCTGTTCGCTGTTTCTGAGAAAAAGCCTGCCATGTTCGGCAATCAGCACTTGTGTTGGTAACGAGGGTCGATACACATGTTGTGATCTTGTGCTGCAAGGAATGCCGTGACGAATTATCAACCTATATATGTGTAATGAGATTTCGAAGTCTTTTGAGATATTTGTTAATATGTCCAGTCTATTTGACTTAGATCGTGTCACTGTGCTAATGGGTCACTTCAATTGTTTATGTGACCTTAACTATCGTAGCAATAATAATAATAAGCGATACAGGAGTGGCAAGCTTTTATCCAAAATTGTAGACCATGCAGGGCTCTCTGTCATTGCTGTGTGGGGCCAAGTGGCTCCATATACAAGAGTTCAGGTAACTTCTTACGCTCGCCTTGACCGGATTTAGATGTCCTCATCATTTCTTTTCCGACCAATCTCCTGTACCACTGCACCAGTGTCATTCTCATATCATTGTATCGTTATTGTACAAATTGGCGGAAAATGTAGAAGCCGATTCCAACCACAGTGGGCCTTTCGGGAGTCAACACAAAGCTCCTCTTTGATTAGAAATTTAATAATTGTGTGCGGATAACATTAACGCAGTCTTTCTCAACAAGTTTACATATACATGCTGCTTGTGAGCTATTCAAACAAGAATTTCGTGTTATGGTTGTAAAGATGCTACTAAGTCTTTCTATAGGAAGAACGAGAGAAATAAACTGCTTCAAAGCTTGTGCAACCTTTGTGAGATGAAATGTGAGATATTAAATGTCAACTTCGAAGATATGATGCCGCTCATTACAGAGGAGCACGTATTAGATCTCGAAATAGACTTACCTTAAACTCAAAACAGCCAACGCATCAAGCTTTACTCAATGAAAAACGCCATGCGATTTCTGAAGTTATCTCAGACCTCTACTCTTATTGTGTTCTTGTAACAGACGTAAGAGACATAACGTCAACATTATTTAGTGCTTTCTCTAACCCTTATGTCGACCTTACCCCGAGTTTTGTTTTTTTAGAGAGCATTGTAGGCAATGAAAGTGCAGCCATTCGCTGTCTTATTACGATACAGCGAATCGCCCACGCACTTGACAGCTTACCTTCATAAAAGTTACCTGGCCCTGACGGCCTTTCTGCTGAATTCTACAAAACTTTTTGAAATGCTATCTCTCCTATATTTCTGGATTTTAAAAATAAGTTATGACATGAAGACACTCCCGAGATCCTTTTAAAGGAGCCACACAGTTTTGATATCGAAAAATTCAGACGAGGACAAACTTCGCTCTGTAGAGGGTTACCAGCTAATAGCACTGTGAAACCTTGACTACAAAATTTTCGACAAAGTATTATCAAATCGGTTGCAATTTGCGAAGTCAATTCTCACTGGGTCCCACCAAAAGTGTGGAATTAAGACCTGATCTATACAAAACAACATTTAGATATCGCTCGTAATGTCCTTCCAAGTACTGTTATGCACATCAAGAACACCTTGTACTGTTACAGGTAGACCTTGCCAAAGCATTCGATTGTGTTAGTTATTCGTTTATTTTCTCTCTTTTGGAACATGCCAACGTTGGCACTGCTGTTCCCAAAGACTTCAAACTATGTTAAAATCATTCATCGACCCGTCTTGTTGTTAATGGTCAGCTGTTCAAACTAGTTTCGACTTGTTCCTCTGTAAAGCAGGGCTGTCTCATGTCCCCACTTTTGTTTGCCCTTTATCTAGAGCCCCTGTGCTTGAGAATATTACGATCAACTGGTATTTGCAGATTCAATATATTAGGAACTGGTATGAAAGTACTAGCATATACATATAATGTAGCCCTCTTCAGCACAGATAAACCAAGCATAGAAAATGTCTTATCAGTAACAGACAAATTTGGCATAGTATCAGGAGCTCGTTTGAACGCCTCGAAGTGCTTATGAATATTGTTTGGCTACTGGGGTAGTAAACCTATTCAATATGCAGGAGTCAATTGGGCATGAACTCCACCAACGTACCTCGGTGTACCGTTAAATGCGTATAGATTGAGTGCGCATCACTAGAAGGAGCGCATTCCTGAGCTTGAACGACAAGCCCAGACGTTTTTTCCCCATCGCTTATCAATATTTGGGAAATCTGAAGCTTGAAATACTTTTAGCAACAAATCTCTGCTACGCATTGCAACTTATTCATTGTGCAAAACAATATTGCCACTAGTACAAGTTCTGAAAGTATTCTTTCCATAGATTTTATGAGTTAGGTTTTATGTGCCGCTGTTCTGAAGAGGACGAAGATGCGCGTGCAGAGAAAGACGATAAGGACGTATTGCCGTTGTTCGAATCAGTTTGACGTCCTTGTGTGCCATTATCTACAGGTTACAGTTACGTTGTAACGTGACAACTGGTGGAGGCGATGGGTAATAGTCTATGCACTGTTACCACGAGGAAGATCTCGGCCCCAACATCGAAACCTTGGTAGAAACAGCCAACCTTCGACGCAGTCGGCGGCGACTAGGCCTACCACCCCAAATAAGTCCTCTTCCGAAACGCGCGAGGACCATGGCATATGCGACAACTGCAAGCCAGACTGAACAGACCACGACTCCGCCAGCTCCATAGCTACCAGCCTCTCGAACGCCAAAGCCCCTCCGTGGGGAGCCCTACGAAGACGTTGAAGATGTTGGACCAATACGATCGAGTCGCCGTCGCCAACGAGTGGGACGAGCACCGGAAACTGCGGTATGTCTATTTCTACCTGGAGGATTCGGCGCGTATTTGGTTCGAGAACCACAAGGCCGCCCTGACAACCTGGCTGGTGTTTTGCACTCAGCTGCGGAACACGTATGGTAGCGCCGATCGGAAAGAACAAGTCGAACGTCTCCTCAATTCTCGCAATCAAAGACCCAATGAAAGCGTGGCCATGTTCGTTGAGGACATGTCTCGTCTGTTTCGTCGAGCGGATTCTGCAATGACGGAAGAGAAAAAGGTACGCATTCTGATGCGGGGTGTCAAGGAGCAGCTGTTTGCACGACTTGTACGAAACCCACCAGCTACCGTGGCAGAATTCCTCCGTTAAGCGACGACAACAGAACGAATGCTATGACAGCGGTCTTCGCAGTATGAGCGGTCCGACAACCTTGCATGTCTGTCAGCACACTTGGTAACACCCGATGTCACGAGCGTGAGAGACCTTGCTCAGCTTGTCCGTAGCATTGTACGCGACGAGCTGCAAAAGCTTCACGCAGTGCCTTCACAGCCTCAACTGGCTGCTCTGACAGACGTCGTCCGTGAAGAGGTGCGGCAGCTGGTACGACCATTAGTGCCACCTCCAACCGAAGCTCCTCTGCTAACGTGCGCGGAAGCTGTACGCTCTCCTGCACCGGCAGCCAGCTATTTCCCCCGTTCGACTAGCCTGCAGACGCCGCAGCACTTTTCGGGCCTGCCCCACTATGAAAACCAACGACCGACTTGTCTGCAGATGCCGCAGTACTTCTCGGGCCCGCCCCACTATGAGAACCCGCGACCTAATTTGCGAAAATCTAGCGTGTGGCGCGCTTCCGACAATCGGCCACTATGCTACCACTGTGGTGAGCCAGGTCACTTGTACCGGGAGTGATCGTACACAGATGGGCCTACCTGGATTTCGGCCAGACGCTCGTCGGCCCAGGGACGGGGAACGACCCCGCACCATCGCAGAATACTTAGCAAGTCTACCATCTCCGAATCTTCAGCGACGCCAATCACGCTCTCCGTCTCCTCGACGCTCTGCATCCGCGAATCAATACTTTACTTTCGCCGATGTTGTTGCGGGACGATCCGCTAGGTCCCCAAGTCCACGCCGGGGAAACTAGAATCAGCGGCCTCCGGGAGTGGGACCTCTGTTAAGCTATCTTCAAAACAGCCTCCTCCGACCCATCCGCTGACCTTCGACGATTCTTTTCTGCTGACACCTCACATCGCGGACGAACCCGTTTCTGCTGACATTGCCGTCCTTGTCTACAACCATTCAGTGACTGCTCTGGTCGACACCGGCGCCGACTACTCAGTTATCAGCGCTGAACTTGTGGCTGAACTCAGGAAAGTGACGACTCCTTGGGGGCATGGACCAAACCCTCGGACAGCATGTGGTCATCTCTTGACACCAATCGGGAGATGCACCGTAAGGCTACAAATCTGTGAGTCGACGTTCGTTCCTTCTTTCATTGTGCTTCCCGAATGCTCCCGGAAAGTTATCCTTGGCATGGATTTCCTTCACGAGCACGGCGCTGTTATGAATCTTCGAGACTGCCTCATAACGTTTGGTGACGACTATGGCCCGAAGCCTAGAGATACCGATCCACAGAAGACTGCGCTTCGCATTGTCGACGACACCGTCACACTTCCACCACTCACCAGTATGTTCGTTACTGTACAGGGTGACATAGACCATGACGGTAGTGGTATCGCTGAAGCCAAGCCTTCGGTGCTCTTGTCTCAGCAAATCTGCTTTTCCTGTGGCATAATTCAATATAAACGTGGGACGACTGAGTTGTTGGTCACCAATTTTAGTGGAGCATACCAACATTTGGTCAAACGAACAACTATCGCTCATCTTGAAGCCCATGACGATGAAGCGTGTACGACGATAGCCCCAATTTCTGCAGCCGTTGAAAGTGACACCACGGTAGCCGATACAGTCGATGTCAATCCGAAGCTGTTATGTGCGCAGAAAGAGCAAATCCGCTGTATCCTCCGCATGTTTAGCGACTGTTTCGCGTCTACATCTAAGATAAAACAAACGCCAATCGTAAAGCACCGCCTTGTCACTGACCATGCTGAGCGACCCATACGTCAGCACGCCTGCCGAGTATCACAAAAGGAACAAGAGGTGATACGTCCCAAGTGAGGCAGATGCTCGAAGATGGCGTAATCCAACCCTCGAACAGTCCATGGTCATCCCCCGTCGTACTAGTAAAAAAAAGGACGGCACTCTCCAATTTTGCGTCGGTTACCGCAAACTCAACAAAGTCACAAAAAAAGACGTTTATCCACTTCCGCGCATCGACGACTCACTAGACCGCCTCCGACGCACCCGATACTTCTCCTCTACGGATTTACGCAGTAGCTACTGGCAGATCGAAGTTGATGAACGCGATCGAGAGAAAACAGCATTCATAACGCCTGATGGTCTGTACGAATTCAAGGTGCTGCCTTTCGGTCTGTGTTCTGCCCCTGCGACATTCCAGAGGATGGTGGATATAGTACTCTCCAGTCTGAAGTGAGAAGCATGCCTTTTTTACTTAGACGACGTCGTTGTCTACTCCCAAACGTTTGAGCAGCACTTACAGCGACTTAGATCTGTGTTTGCTGCAATTCGCATGGCAGGCCTATCACTGAAACCAGAAAATGTCATTTTGGTTACAACAAATTAAAGTTCCTTGGCCACCTTGTTAGCCCTGATGGTATTCGGCCGGACCCAGACAAAACATTGGCTGTCGCAGATTTTCCACCAGCTGCCAACAAACGTGATGCGCGTCAATTTTTAGGCCTCTGCGCATACTACAGTCCCTTTGTGCAAAATTTCGCAAACATTGCCAAACCCCTCACCCGTCTGACAAAAGATGTTCCCTTCGTGTGGGGCCCTGAGCAAACACGCGCTTTCTCCGAGCTCCAGCAGCGTCTCCAGACTGAGCCCTTACTCGGACACTATGACGAATATGCCGACACTGAACTACACACAGACGCCAGTAACATCGGCCTTGGTGCAGTCCTCGTCCAGTGGCAAGGCGGCGTCGAACGCCCTATTGCTTATGCGAGCCAGATTTTATCTGCGGAAGCGAATTACACAACCACTGAAAAGGAGCGCCTAGCTGTTGTCTGGGCAATCGCTAAATTTCGACCGTACCTGTATGGTCACCCGTTCAGAGTTGTTACCGATCATCATGCGCTCTGCTGGTTGGCGAACCTTAAAGACCCTTCCGGATGTCTAGCCAGGTGGAGTTTATGCCTTCAGGAGTTCGATTTGACAGTCGTGTACAAGTCTGGCCGGAAGCATACTGACGCGGATTGCCTTTCCCGAGCTCCTCTCAAGACAGCGTCAGGTGATCACGATCTCTACGGCCGTTTTCTCTGTGCCGTTAGTGTATACGACTTGGCTGAACAACAGAAGAACGATTCAGAGCTACGACAATTCATCGAATATCTCCAAGGCTGTACGCCGCATCCACCACCAGCCTTCGCCCCCTCGCCATCGTCGTTCTGCGTTCGCAGAAATATCCTCTATAAAAGAAACTTCGACCCTTAAGCGACTGAGTACCTGCTCGTCGTCCCGCCAGCGTTACGAGCCGATGTCTTGTCCGCCTGTCACGATGAGCCTTCCTCAGGCCACTTAGCATTCACACGTACCTTGGCCCGGATTCGCCAACACTATTACTGGCCTAAACTCAATCGAGACGTGAAGCATTACGTGAAGACGTGTCACGAGCGCCAGCGCTGTAAAGCACCACATCAGCACCCAGCCGGCTTTTCGAAGCCCGTCACTCCTTCGACACAACCGTTCCAACAAATTGGCATGGATCTACTCGGACCTTTTCCCAAGTCTCGTGACGGCAACCGCTGGATTGTAGTTGCTACTGATTACATGACGCGCTACCGCGAAACGAAGGCATTACAACGTGGCACCACCATTGAGACTGCCCACTTTTTTATGAAGAACATCGTCCTCCGACATGGAGCACCAGCAGTTGTCATAACTGATCGTGGCACAGCTTTTACCGCCCGGATGATACAAGACGTCATGCAGCTTAGCGGCACAGTACATCGAAAAACTACTGCATACCAACCACAAAGCAACGGCCTTACTGAGCGACTAAACCTGACGATCGCCGACATGCTATCCATGTACGTTGACCATGACCACAAAAACTGGGATAACATCCTCCCTTACGTCACGTTCGCTTACAACACCACTGCGCAAGAAACAACTGGATTCGCACCATTTCGGTTGCTTCACGGCAGGGAGGTCACTACAATGCTGGATGTCATGCTTCTACCAGACAGACGCCAGATTAGTGTCAAGACGAACAAATTTATCAGACTGGCAGACGCAGCTCGTAAGCTTGCAGTCGAACGAATCCACAAGCAACAATGCATCGACTCGCTGCGGTACATTGCTCGTCGTCGCGATGTCTCTTACCAACCCGGAGAACGAGAATGGTTGTGAACTCCCATTTGACAACGGGGCCGGTCGAAAAAGTTGCTACGCCGCTATTTTGGTCCCTGTGGAGTTCTCCGCCGTCTCAGCGAAGTAAACTACAAGGTTCTTGACAAGGACATGGCTCGTAAATCCCGACGTTCACAACAGCCACACGTCGTCCATGTTTCGAGGATGACACCATTTTACCAACGCTGACTATTCGTCAAACTTCCTTGAGTAGACTTACAGTGATTGTGAACACCCCCTTGTGTACTGCTTATCGTATGTCTTTTCATCTGGTATTTATGTTGTGACATCGGGACGATGTTCTTTGGGAAGGGGGTAATGCCACTAGTAGAAGTTCTGAAAGTATTATTTCCGTAGATGCTGGCAGGCTTGTATGTGCCGCTGTTTTGAAGAGGACGAAGATGCGCGTGCAGAGAAAAACGATAAAGTCGTATTGCCGTTGTTCGAATCAGTTTGATGTCCTTGTGTGTCATTATCTACAGGTTACAGTTAAGTTGTAACGTGACAATATGTACAACGATTTCACCAAATTTTAGCAACTTTTATATGGTCATCTACTTTTGAGCCCATGCGTAATGATAACAATGTCAGGCCAGTTAGCGCTGATGGGTTAGGATTAAGACATCTATACTTATGGCAAACAGTTTCCCGCTTTTCCTTTTTCCGTGAAAATTCCCATCCTGTAGTTTGTTCATACTTGCAGGTAATTCTCGTGGATTACTTCCTTGACCAAGTCATTTCTTCAAACTTTTCTGAACGTGCGTGTTTGTGGAGGTTCATGCAGAAAGTTTATTCAGCAGCTAGGTTCCTTATAGCTTGCTTTTTTATAGAATATTTAAACACCGTGTCACACAAAGTACTATACACAGATTTACTATCTATGTTTTTCCACCTCCGTTGTGTCATTCAATTCACTCTGATCTGCCAGGTCATAATGTGTTTAAACGAGTGCGCAAAATGTACATCTCTCCAAATTCTAAAATATTATTCTATAAACTACATACTGAAACGCTGCCCATTCAAACATGGTCAAAAAGAAAGTGTATTTTTGTTTCCTGTGTTGACTGCCGTCTATGTGATGTGTTAGAAACAATATAACATTGTTTTGTTAGTTGCAAACATGCTATCTTGTTCTAAGATGTCCTTCAGCGGACTCTGAGAAAAATTTTGATAATAATTTTTAGACAATACGTTATATTTTGCCGACATCACTTCATGAAGTGCATTTGATATGTTTTCCTCATGGGTATGCACAGCCTATGGAAGTCGCGCATGCGAGATCGCAACGCAAAACCCACCATTTCTTAGGGCTCGCATTTTATTAGAATGGCTGTTCAGCTAAAAGACATTTATGATAAAATGGACTTCAAACTGGACTGGTACCTCATCTTGGTGAGGTGCTTGGCCTCGTGACCTGTTGTGTATACTGCAATTTGAAGAACTCTTGCTGCTCTACTGAACTTCATTACTTGTCGAGTGTTTCCTTAGTAATGCTAAAGCGCTTAATGTCGCTAGGTGATTTTACTTATGTGTCATAATATAAAAGGTATTTTATGTTCCTTATAACACACATTGTAATAAATACCATGAAAGAAAGAAACAAAAAAAGGCCGGACCGTCTTGTAGATCATCCGCTTGTCACGCAAACGACCCGCCTTTGATTCCCACTAGGACCCAAGCAACCCTGAATCGGTCCCCACTTTTCTACAGGATTCTTTATCATCGTTTTCTCGAATCTCTGGTCAAGCATTAGGTGATAATTTTTCGCTCACAACCAACGACGCCAATGCCGTAATTTCTTCGCCAGGAGCTTTTTAACGCTATCGCGTTAGAACAGGAGTGTGAAAACAAACATCAAGATTGCTACACTGTTTTTTTTTTTTGTGTGTGTGTGTGTGTGTGTGTGTATGTATGTGTGTGTGTGTGTGTGTGTGTGTGTGTGTGTGTGTGTGTGTGTGTGTGTGTGTGTGTGTGTGTGTGTGTGTGTGTGTGTGTGTGTGTGTGTGTGTGTGTGTGTGTGTGTGTGTGTGTGTGTGTGTGTGTGTGTGTGTGTGTGTGTGTGTGTGTGTGTGTGTGTGTGTGTGTGTGTGTGTGTGTGTGTGTGTGTGTGTGTGTGTGTGTGTGTCGCAGTAATACAAATAAGAGTGGCTACTGAGTTGCCGCGTACGTTGATTGTTTAGGAACCTCACGTATACGTGAAAATTCGCGTGACGGTTTACCTGCTATTTCTCGAGAAGGTTTATGCCAGCGATTGGAGCTCTCGTGAAGAAATCGCTTATGGTGGCACGCTAGATCACTCATTCGCTAGCTAGTTCTTCCAGCGATATAGTACGTACACCATTCGTACCATACCATGCACTTGCGGATTCTGGCTGGTCTTTGTGACCCATTAACGAGACAACTACAATTGTTTGAATGTACCACCTATAAATGATGTACACCTTGTGGCGCATTACTGAGCTGAAAGTCTTCAACGTCTCAGCAGACGTTGACATTCGCCTTCCGTGATATCGTCGTCCCACGTCGAGCTTTAACGCAACCAGTTGCCTCCACTAACAGCCAATTTGAGTGCTCTCTGCACATATTGGCGTGCATTTTGCCCCCACTGAAATGGCGTGTCCATACCCGTGCGCATAGGACACGCATGTGCGCCGTCTTGTATATCGCACAGAGACCATCGTGGCCCGAGCAACTGGCTGAACCTGGCTAGTATGCACCACGCGCTCGCACTGCTCACGGAGAGCAAGAATAGGGATGACAGGCTTCCTTGGTGTTCGACTGGCTCCATTTTTTACGACCACAGACTTTTGAGCTATCGGCACATGTTCACCCTCAGTAAATACATTTGCTTGACTGAAGTTCTGTATGCTTCTGCATTGTCAGAATGTTGTATGATGATGATCACAGATTTTAGTGGCACAAAAGCAAATCAGACCAAAGGGCGCCAAACACAGGGTTTTTGCGTCGGTTCAATTATAGAAAACAAATCTACTCAGGGCGGCAAGAATGAAAGAGTGGGGCCTAGGGATAAAACTTAAGTGTAATGACTATGCGTGATAAGTTTAAAACGGTCTAAACGTATGAGTTTTAAAAAGTCACGCAGTGGCGCCAGTGGTCCTTGTCAGGACAAGCAGTGCGTGCTGCATGACATTTGGTAAAGAAGTCTCAGCGGTTCTCTCACGATTGAGAGAGGGCTGAGATTAGTGAGAATATTTGATGGAATAGAGAAATCTAACATCAGCTAAGAACTTTAAAACTACTTTTATGGGAAACATGGGATTGTCCCCAAGAAAATGTAAAGGGTGAGGCGGTATGTGGCATTTTTTGTATAGCTTTGGGAAGTGATGTAGTGTTTGTGGTTCAAGGTACGGGCACATAATTAAAACGTGAACGACAGATAGCACATCACCACATTTTTCACAGCACGGTGCAGGAGAGTTGCTTAAAAAGTTCGTGTGTGTTGCATGTGTATGACAGATTCTGAGTCTGCACAGTGCAATCTCTTCATGCTTGTTACGTTTTTCAAGTGCATATCTACCTATTCTTGGCTTCACTGTGTGGATTTTGTTTTCAAGGACTGTGTTTCATTCCTCTTGCCATTGCCTACGCATTCGTTTTCTGGTTAGTGGCCTCAAGTTCTCATATGGGATGACGACTACGTCTACTGTTGGGCGGAGCACAGCAAACTTCGCAAGTCGGTTCACTGCCTCATTGCCAGCTATGTTGCGGCGCCCCGGAATCCAGCATAGCGTGATTTTAAGCTTGGATCTGTAGGCTGACATGAGGCAGTTTAGAAGGGTATTAGTCACTGGATTTTATGTGTCTTTGCAGAATACAACGCAGTCGCTGCACTGAGGGAATCCGTGTATATGATGGAGGGTGGTTCTTTTTTCTTTAAGATGTGCCTTATAGCCACCAGTATTCCATAGCACTCAGCATTAAATATGCTGGTATGTTCATTCATTGTTGCAGATTCAGAGTACGCTGGGACGTATGCAGCACATGCAATGGCCGAGGACTTGCAAGCATCAGTGTAGTACTCAGCACACCTGTATTTTGCCTGCAAGTACATAAAATGCTGATCAATTGCGACTGGGAGGCCAAGCTTTCCTACCTCTAGGAACGACAAGTCACAATTGATAGCCCGCATTTCCCATGGTGCCACAGGGTCCCTGTGGGAGCTTAGTTGAAGATTGGAGACGGGTATATGCAGATTGAGGTTACTCTGATGGGACAGGTTGGCATAGCTGATGGTCGTCTCAAAAACAGGTGGTGTTTGATGCATCCTGCAATAGCTCGCGAGATGGGTGGTCGACATGGGAAAGCACCTTGCTTGCATACTTGATGCTAGTAAACTGCCGTCATCATTCTAATGACCACCGATCTGTCTCAACATACAGGCAGGCTGTTGGGCTGGCTCGGAAAGCATCACTAACCAGACGAATCTCATGGTGATGCACTGGGTCGAGCATCTTAAGTGCGGATCTCGATGCTTATTTGTATACAACCGAGCTATAATCAATACGTGAGAGCACTACACTACTGAGAAGGTCTAATAGACAGTCACGATCTGTACCCCATGACTGATGCGAAAGAATCTTGAGCAAGTTCAAGGTTTTCAAGCATTTCAGTCGCAGCTTCTTGATGTGTGGGACAAAGCTGAGCTTTTCATCCATCACAACACCTTGGAATTTATAACCTTCTTAGTAGCAATGGTATGTCGCTCATTGAAATGTTGGGGGACGGCCTTATGTCACGTAGTTTTGAAAAGAGTACGCAAACAGTCTAGTCACAGTTAAACTTAAAACCATTTTTGTCTGCCCAGATTGAGAGCTTATTTATTGCCAACTGAATATGACGTTCGCAGATGTCCAGGTTGCACGATTTGAAGCTGATCTGAATGCCATCCACAAATAAAGAGTATAGGATCGTTTTAGTCAGTATAGTGTTTATGGAGTTCATTTTTACGATGAATAGTGTGCAACTAAGAACGCCACCTTGGGGGACACCATTTTCCAGCGTAAACCACTTTGAAAGAACATTTCCAACACGAACCACGAACGTACGTTCAGAAAGGTAGCTTTCAATTGTATTCAGCATGTTCCCTGACACTCCAAGAGATTGCAAGTCACGAAGAATGCCATAACGCCATGTCGTATTATAAGCCTTCTCCAAGCCGAAAAATACAGAAAGGCAGTGTTGTTTGTGAATGAAGGCATCCTTGACGTAGGATTCGAATGCCACCAGTTGGTCAGTTGTCGACCGGCCTGATCTGAATCCAGCTTGACGACGGTCACGGAGGCCATTATATTGAAGGTAATGCATGAGGCGGCGGTTTACCATTTTTTCAAATACCTTGCACAAGCATCTAGTCAGGGCGATATGCCTATAACTAGCAACAAGTGTGGCTTCTTTTCCTTGTTGAGGATGGGCATGATGACTGCCTCTTTCCAGGCCTTGGGTAGGCGCCCAGAGGATCATACGCTTTTGAACAGTAAAAGAATGGCATCAAGCGCGTGTTCGTGTAAGTGCTTCAGCCTGCCATTTGTAATCTTGTCTGGGCCTGCTGCTGAGTTGCCACATGTTCCCAGCACTGCCTTCAATTCATCTATGGTAAACAAAGTATTGTAGCCTCCAGTAGATGGCCTTCTATCACGGATAGGCTTACGTTCCTCAGCTAGCTTGTGTCGTTTAAAGGAGTCTGTATAATGTGCTGAGCTGAAGATGTACTCAAAATGTTGGTCTATGACATCTGCCTGGTGTTCCAGCGTATCACCAGCAGTTTTGACGAGAGAGACCGGATGAGTGCTGTGCCCTTGCAGTGCTCTTACTCTGTTGTACACCCTATGCGTATCAGTGTAGGAGTTAACTGACGAGAGAAAGGACTGCCGGCTCTGCTGCTTTTATTCTCGTCGGATACGCCTACCACTTGCTTTTGCACGCTTGAAATCCATCAGGTTGTCAGCTGTAGGGTACTTGCGAAATTTCTACCAACCTTTGTTTTAGTTCTCGCGAGCTTTTTTGCACTCCGCATTTCACCAAAGCCGTCGTTTGTTTCGCGTCTTGCCAGATGTCTGTGAGATCGATTGCTCTGTGGCCTGTATGATATGAAGTGCGACCAATGCTCCACAGTCATCAATGTCTAGGTTTTCAATAGAAGAACACGACAGTTCTGTAAGTTCTCAAAATTTTATCCAGTCAGCATCCCGTTCTCTAAACCTGACTACATTTGTATCGTCATACTTGTACTTTCTGTGTGTTTTAGACAGACAAGAAAATGATCACTTCCGTAGAGCTTATGAATAACAGCCCAATCTGTGGTTGCCATGAGTGAAGGAGACCCGATAGCAAGATCTGTGGCTGTGTATGAGTGGCGCGCTGCGTTTAAAGTATGTTGGTTCTTTTTTGTTAAAGATACAGGACCCAAAGTACAAGAGGAAGTTCTCGATTAGGGAGCCTCCCGAATCTGTTCTTTATCCCCATAGGGGGTTGTGTGCATTAAAATATCCAACCAGGAGGAATGGATCCGGGAGCAGGTCGACGGGAGTTTCATACTCTTTAGTAGACAGGTGGTAGTCTGGAGGGATATATAATGAGCACACAGTTGTCATTCGTCCAAAGATACGAGTTCGTATTGCCACTGCCTCTAAGTCAGTAACCAGAGTGAGGCTTTGAGACGGGAGTGCTTTCTGCAACACGAGAGCGACACCGCCAGATGAATGGGCAGTGCCATGACTGCCCTTTCGGTATACCGCATATCTTCTTAAAAAGTTAGTGTGTGTTGAGTTTAGGTGTGTCTCCTGCAGGCAAAGTATGTTAGGTTCGTGTTGCTCAATTATTTCATAAACATCATCCAGGTTCTTCATTAGACCTCCGCAGTTCCAGTAAATAATACTCTCGGCAGCCACATTTAAAAATGAAGAAAGGAAGGAGGGTCATTCAGACTTCACTGCATTTGTCAGGCACCTGGACTGGAGGGTGTTTCTTCCCTCTGAGGTGTTCTATTGAGCTCCGCTTCACTAGGAGGGATTCCGTGAGCATCGGAGACGCTGAGGACGCCGGTGTCACATCCATTGCCCCCTGTGAACACTCAGAGGCTGATGGGGGTTTCTCAAGAGGGAGAGGTGCCCTCTCATTTGTCTGTGTCGTCCCCTAGGTCTCATGGAGGTTGACCTGCAGGGTTTGGATTGCCTGTGTTGTCTCTGAGGTCTGATGGAGGTTGACCTGCGGGACTTCGAACTTTAGTGCAGCCTGTGGCTGCTTGGTGGGGGGCCGAGATGTGCACGCTACAGCAAAGCTGTTCTGCATGCTCACCGTTGCTAGACGCCACCCGGCCCCCCGGCGCACTGCGTCAGCGAATGTTCTTCCGGAGAAGAGTGACACCTTCTTGCGGGCTTCAGAGAATGTGGTGTTTTCCATTACTTTTATCTGGATGATTTCCTTCTCCTTTTTGAAAATTTCACATGTCCGTGAGTACGCTGCGTGCGGCCCGTGACAGTTAGGGCACTCGGTTTGCGTGGAAGTACAGCTCTCGGTTGTGTCGTCATGATCACCACATTTTGCACATGTTTTTTTTTCGCGACAGGTGTTCGACCCATATCCATATTTCTGGCTTTTGTAACCCCTTCTAGGGTTGGGTACTTAGGGGCGGACTTTGCAATGAAGGAATGCAGCTTTCACGGATTTGGGAAGGATGGTGCGGTTAAATGTTAGTACTATATGAGGCGTCGCTTCTTCATTGTTTCGCCTGATAGTTATCCGATGGATGGCGACTACACCTTGCTCTCGAAAGCCTTCAAGGAGGTCAGCTTCGGTTTCTCACATCAGATCACGTTGTTAAATGACTCCTTTAGAAGTGTTAAGATTGCGATGGGGGGTGATAGACATGTCCAGGTGGGCAAACTGCTTCTGTTTCAGGAGAGTGTTTGCGTGCTGTTTCTGGCTTACTTCAACAAAAAGATGACCGGATGACAGTTTTCTGTGTCATACTTTTTGCCTAATAGGTTAGCAAGGGGTCTAGCTGTCAGGAAAACGGGCAGTACTGCAACAGAGACGTTATCTGCCAGAGAGTGTATCACTAGAAAGCACGGGAAGTGGTCCCAATCGGTTCCGGTTCGTTTGGAGCTTTCCTCTGTGCAGTTAATTTTCAGGGAACGATCATTGAGAAGGGGGAAAGATTCTGAAATTTAGAGCATTTGATGTTCGGCGGCTATGGTGGCCACCCATCACCGAGCCCAACAGGGTACGCTACAAGTTAGAACACTTGACGGCGCCAGTCATACATCGCCGCTATAACCAGATATAACTACCCAAGGTTGGGTAACTGCACAAGTTTAAGCCTTGCCGCCAGGAAACTTGGAAGTAAATGGAAGATAGGAGATGACCAGATAGATAAATAAGTAAGAGATAAAGACAAAAGTGAGAGAGGAGAGAGATTGGAAAAGGTGACTGCCGATTTCCCCTGGGTGGGTCAGCCCAGGGGGTGCCGTCTACGTGAAGCCGGGGCCAAAGGGGTGTGTTGCCTCTGCCGGGGAAGGGGGGGGGGCCTTTAAAGGTCCAATCACCCGGCGTCGGCTCAACCCCCAGGATCCTCTTTTCCCCGAACACGGCAAAGCCACGCACGGCTAGGCTTGGGAGGGAGTCCAACCCCCCCCCCCTCCCGTTAGCTCGGGTGCATGGTGTCGCTACACACCAAACGCCTGCTCGCGCACATGGCCCTGTGGGGGTCAGAATGTTGTATACTATACGGCACCACACAGAGCTGCCATAGGTATGTTGCATTCGTTTAGATAATTTTACAATAAGGTGGATGGCTGGCACGACTGCTTTCTGCACGCTGCCTGGCAATGAAGCGCTCTTTTCGAGAAAGGCTGTATGCTACACAGGAGCAAGATAGGTGGTGCCACATCCAAAAAGAGAGTGTGAGGGAGATGAAACCGAGGAAAAATGTGAGCGGAGGGAGAGAGTGTCGCTACTTCGCAATATCAGGGGCTTCAGGCTGAGTCCCTCCTCCATAGCCGCCCCTTACTTCTCACAATGTGTGGTATCCGCCGCCATTCCCAGCCGAACTACGTCGGGGAGCCGCAGGGTCGCGAAGTAACTACACCGACCCAGTACCTCAAACAACTCTTTTTATTCTTAGTCCGTGATGGTTAATATACCCAGATGTTAGCTGACATGATAAGGCGCATGCGCGTGCATCTGCGCATGTCGGGCTATCAGATGATAACGCACATGCTGAATACAACATAATGATCACTAGATGGCACTGCGCTGTTGTAGTGCGTCTGTTGCAGTACGAGGTTCGGTTCGGACTGTCACGGTGGATGGACGTGTTTTTTGGGCGCTCCCGATCGACTGCGCAGATAAGTGGTTTTGCATGTTTTGAGCTTGTCTTTATAATTATAAGGCAGCAGTTAAAATTCCTGTAGCACTTATTTTATTGGATGGCTTTTTCGGGGGTCAGTCACCAGGTATTTATTAGTTTATGCGTGTGTGTGTGTATGTTTCATTTTTTTGGTTTTTTTTTCTTTTTCCACGCCGAGTGGGGTGCACGTACATTGAACACGCAAATTTTTGTAGTAGAGCTTAGACTTTGTCTTTTTCGTAGGGCAGGGCTCGAGTTTTATAATTATCGAGTGAGACAAGTCATAGGGACAATCGGTGGCAGAAAGACATGGTTAAAAAATTGTAAAGTGTTCAGGATGTGGGCAGGGTTTGAAAGTGGACCCAAGTGTAGAAGCGAATGGAGAAGAGGCTGACGTAAACTGTAGGCAATGTGAGATCGAGGAAAAAATGGAGAAAATGATGGTTGCCCAGAGTGACCTGCTGATGAGAATCACCGAGCTCGAGACTGCGTTGGCGACAGATCAAGAAAAAACGAGGGCAATTGGGAGAAAGGCTGAAGTCCGCCGAGGAAGCACTAGCCAAGGTGAACACAGGAGCGGCCTACGGAGAGAACAGTAGGAAACCGGCAACCAGAACGGCGGAGAAGAAAGAGCAAGCAAGTTTCGAAAAAACAGGTTGAGCCGGTTCAGTTCTCGCAAGGCCCAGCTTCAGAGAATTAGCGGTGGGGCTGGGAGGGGACAAAGCAGCCGGTATCAAGGGTGCAGGACGGTATCCAAGGTGCAGGGCGCTCCAGCTGAAAAGTCACAGCATGCGATAATCACCGGGAACTCGAATTTAAATCGATGCACAGAAGCCATCAAAGAGAGGGTAAGAGGTGACAAGAGGGTTGCAGTAGGGGCGTTCCGAGGACGCAAGCTGGAAGCAGTCATGAGGCAAGCGAGCGCAAAACTCAAAACTACAGCTGATAGACGAAATCTCGTGATAATTTCAGGTGGTTTAAACGATGTCTGAAATGAAGATACAGCAGGACTAGCCACCAAACTGTCGAAAGGCGTCGATGACATGCACACACTTCTCCTCAGGTACAGGTATTGATATGCAAGATACCGGAAATACCGATTCGTGATAGCAACCTGCAAAGAGTGGTTGTAAGCGCAAACCAAGAAATATGGCGGATTAGTCGAGAGGAAGGCTTTAAGGTGGAGGAAATAAACAGAGAGGTGCATAGGTTGGATGGTCTTCAACGATACAGAATTCACTTCGATGGGCGGCTAGGCGGGTTGGCGACTTGCAGGACGCGCAGTAGCTTTTTTAGGGGGGCAAGCGGGCCCTTCGGGGTGCAGGATAGCTAGTAACGAGGAAAACAACCAGGGATACTTTTTGAAAGGTCGTATGGACAGATACGATTCCAAAGTGGCGCCAGTATCTAAGATAGGTAGAGTCCGAGGCAGAAATAGACGTAGCCACGAGAACCGAGCCATTTCAGACATAGGGTATATTAACATTCAGGGTGGAAGGAACAGGCTGAAGTGGGAAGAGATAGAAGAACAGCTAAGTGAGGAGAGGCCGATGGTATACGGTTTTGTAGAAACACATCTCAGGGACATGGAAACCTCCTAACAATCCGGACTACACGTGGGAATATTGTAATAGAACAGAAGGCAGTAGAAAGAGCAGTGGCATTTCGGCAATCATTCATAAAAGTACAGACTGGCAAAAGGTCAAGTAGGTCTACAGGGAACATTAATGGCTAAAAGGGAAAGTGGCAGGGCAAAGGACACTCCTTGGTTTGGTGTACTTGTGGACGGGAGCAAAGGCCAGAGAGGAAAACCACGCAATGGTAGAGTGTATATGAAATGACATTCATGAGTTAGGGGGGGGGAGTGCGAGATAATTATACTAGGAGATATGAATGCACACATATATATAGATGGGTATGCCAACCCGACAGGCAAATGATCAAGGATATGCATGAAAGGCTTAATTTGATCATTTGCAACAGTGCCGAGAAGTGTGAAGGCCAAATAACATCAGAGAAAGGAAGGCTGCAGTCGACGATAGATTACGCACTGATGTCACTTAGGATGTATGATAAGCTCAGGGGAATGCACATAGATGATGGTGGCTCCAGAAGTTTGGGTAGTGATCACAAACATATCAAGCTAAGTTTTGGAAGAGCAGTGAAAGTGGGAAGAAGACAAGATGAGCAACTACAGGAAAATTTTTATTCAGAAAGGCACATTAAAATAGCCACTACACAAATTGAGAAAGTAATCGCTGAGGATAATAAAATAGTGTGGACATACACGAATTTAATTGGACAGTTTGAGCTAGAGCTTGCTAAGGCACGTGACAAGTCACCCCGGAAGAGAAAACACAAACCCAAAGTTGGTGGAATGAGGAAGTTAAGAGAGCAATATCAAAACGTCAGGAAGCCTCTAGGGAACACAGACATGCTAAGCAGTGGGGTGAACCGACACATGATGTTGAAAGAAAATAAAAAATCTTTCTAAGCTGTAGAAGGGATGCATCCCTCCTCATCAATCAAAGGTTAGAAGAAAGGGAGCTCAGTGGCCGGCAGAAGTACACAAAAAAGATAGAAAGGCAGCTGCGAAATTTTGGAACCATCTAAACTTTCTAAGAAATGCGACGAGCCTCGAGCAGAGAATTATAACTACAGCTCAAGGTGCTAGGCTAGAAGGGGACGAAGCTATTGAATATATAAGAACAAGGGTGAGTAAAAACTTTATTGAACATGTCCGGCGTCATTGAGCGGGGTGGGGCTACAAGCACCCCGGCCTAGGTGATGGCCTCGAGTCCTTGGACCCGGGCGGCATCCTGGGCTTGCCGGACGGCCCACAGTTGGTCGGCTAGGTCGTGGCTGAGAAGAGCCGCCTCCCATCGCGCCTCGTGGTTCGAGAGTGCCACGTCTACCGGGTTCGTAGGGGACTGCTGCGTGTTACCGGTACACTTCCACAGCATGTGCTGCAGCGTCGCTCTGGTTCCGCACGCCTTACACGCGTCGGACGTATGGCTTCGCCTGGGTAGCAGAGGCGAAGGATCACCGGATTCGGGTACGTGTGCGTCGGTAGATGTCTCCAGGCAACCTGCTGTTTCTTGTTTAGTTTGGCGTGGGGTGGTGGATATTTGCATCTGTTCAGTCTGTAGTGTTGCGTGATGTCTCTGAAAGTGGTCATGCGATCCCCCCACGTCCATTCCCGCATCGCTGTCGAAGTGTGCGAGGCATCGGGACTGTCGGCAGACGTCGCAGCTCGGCGTGTAAGTCCTCGAGCCGCGGCGTGGGCAGTCGCGTTGCCCGCAAGCGGAGGGTCCGTGTGGGCGGGGGTCCATACGAGGAAACTGTCGTTTTTGCGGCAGATGTTGCGTTCGTGAATTTGGAGAATGCGGGCCGCTTCGCGGGAGATCCGGCCGCTGGCGTAGTTGCGTATCGCCGCCTGCGAGTCGCCTATTATCACCTCGGCGTCCGTGGTGGCTATCGCGAGGGCTATGGCAGCTTCTTCGGCCGCCTCAGTCTCTTCCGTGCCTATCGTCCCACTCGTGACGCAAGTTCCTACATGATCCGTGATCGCGACCGCGAAGCCGCGGTGGCAGTCGTAACAGGCCGCGTCCACGTAAACTGTGTCTTTGCTATTGCCGAATTTTTTTTTCAAGGTCTTGGGCACGCCTGTTGCGCCGACCAATGTGATGTGTCGGGTGCATGTTCTTAGGCAACGGCATAACGACGATGCGCTCGCGAATACGTCTGGGTATCCCGACCTTTTCGCCCGCGCTGCGTATGGTAGTTGATACCCAGTGTCTCGAGGATGTGTCGACCAGTTCTGGTCTTCGCCAGACGTTCGTACTGGGCGATGTTGTGTGCTTCGATTATCTCATCTAGAGTATCGTGCAACCCCAGCTCGAGAAATTTTTCCGTGCTGGTATTGGCCGGTAATCCGATTGCGCGTTTGTATGCCTTGCGGATGAGACAATCTAGTTTGGTGCGTTCAGTCGCCTGCCACTTGAGGTAGGAGGCGACGTACGTTATATGGTTCATAGCGAAAGCATGTACCAGGCGAGTGGTATTGCTTTCCTTCATTCCGCTATGCCGATTTGTTATTCGTTTCAGCAACCGGATTGTTTCATTGACCGCGCCCTCTAGTCTGCGAACGGTTTCGCCGTTGTGGCCGTTGGCGGACAGGCGCAAGCCCAGTACCCTAATGGTGTTAACTTGTGGGATGACAGCGCCGTCTGATGTGCGTACATTAATTTCTCTATAAGCGCAATCGCATGCGGAATCGGCGTTCTTGGGTTTACGGCCCCTGCGCGAGGGTCTATAGAGCAGGAGCTCCGATTTAGCGGCGGAACATTCGAGGCCAGTGTCGCGAAGGTAGTCCTGCACCACGTCGACGGCTTCCTGCAGCGTTTGCTCTACGTGGCCGTCATTTCCCTCGGCAACCCAGAGGGTGATATCATCGGCGTACAAGCTATGGTGAAGGCCTTCTATCTCAGCGAGTTTTCGTGGTAATTCGACAAGCACGAGGTTAAAGAGCATGGGCGAGATTACGGAGCCCTGTGGCGTGCCCGTACAACCCATGTATATGTCCCGCGATTCTAGTCCGCCGATCGCTAATCGGGCCCGGCGGCCCGTAAGAAAATCCCGTACGTAGTGGTACGTTCTCTCGCCCAGTCCCAACGCTCGTATACTTTCAAGTATCGCAGCATGGCTAACGTTGTCGAACGCCTTTTTGAGGTCGAGCCCGAGTATCGCTTTGGTGGATCGTGTGGGATTGTCTACGATATTGTGCTTGAGTTGAAGCATAACGTCCTGCGTGGAAATGTTACGACGGAACCCCAGCATCGTGTGTGGGAGCATGTTTCGGTCCTCGAGGTAGTTGGTAAGGCGAGCGAGAACCACATGTTCCATGACCTTACCAACGCAGGACGTCAGGGATATCAGTCGAAGGTTGTCGATCTGTACTCGTTTGCCCGGTTTGGGGATCATAATTATGCGCGCCGTTTTCCACGAGTTCGGTACAGCGCCCGCATTCCAGCACTCGTTCATGTAAGCCGTCAGTTCTTCTATCGACTCATCGTCCAAGTTACGTAGGGCTTTGTTGGTTATCCCGTCCGGGCCTGGCGCCGACTTTGTGTTGAGCCTGTCCAGCACCGCCCTCACCTCTGCAACGCTGAAGTCCTCGTCTAGCTCCGCGTTACCCTCACCCTCCCAGGCGTATGCCGAGTGCGCGAGGGGGCTACGTGACTGAAAGTAATGGCTTCGCACGTCATCTAGAAAGTCCGCGTGGGTGCCTTTGTAGTCGTGCAGCAACTTGTTAAGCTTATGTGTGTGTGATGTTTTCGTCCTTCTGGATCCAAAAGGTGCCGGAGGAGATGCCACGTCTTGGCCCGTCCCAGCTGGTTCTCCATCCCATTGCAGATCTCTTCCCATTGCGTTTTGCATACCTGTAACGCGTGCTCTTCCATGTCCCTGCTTAGCCGTGCTATGCGTCTGCGCAGCGTTCGATTGTGGCGTTGACGCTTCCACCTGTCTTGCAGGCTGCGCTTGGCTTCCCACATGTGTAGGAGTTTGCTGTCTACCACTTCGAGCTGTGCTTCTGGCGGAACCTTCCACGTCGCCCTTTCTAAATCCCCCTTGAGCGTCGCAGTCCAGCTATCTATATCCTCAATAGCCGCACTGCCGCGATTCTGCTCTTTCCGGACTTTGCGAAACGCGTCCCAATCCACCAGCCGGTGGTTCTTGCCCTTGGTACCTTCCCGATGAACGCGGTGGTGAGGTTCAGCGTCGACCTGGATCTCGATCACTGAGTGATCGCTACCCAGGTCCTCCTGTGTATTGTGCCATCGCGCACTAGCAACGTTCTTGGTAAATGTGAGGTCGGGTGAGGTGTCTGCACATACGCTGTTGCCCCTACGCGTAGGCGCGGAAGGGTCTGTGATGAGCTCGAGGCCCTCATTCTGCGCATCGTCCCAAAGGCGCTTACCTTTTGGCGTTTCGTAGCCGTACCCCCACGCCGCGTGGGGCGCGTTGAAGTCGCCCGCCATGAGCAAGGGCCCGTCGGCAGCTGCCTCGCGCGTCTCTCGCAGTAACGTGCTAAAGCGGTGTCTGGCTTTTGGTCTGCTATACACGTTCAGCACAAACAGGCCGGGGCCGCGCCCTTTCGTCGGGATGAGCTCTATGAATACATGCGGTATGCTAACGTTCATAAGTTCGCGTTGCGCCACGGTGAGGTTGCGTCGCACCAGCGTTGCAGCGGCCGGTGGGGCTCCCGCGGTCACAGCTTCATCTATAGATTTGTACCCCGCCAGCTTGACCGGGTCATTGGTTTCCTGCAATAGTATTACGTCCGGCCGTTGCCGGCTACGTAAGAATTGTTGGAGAAGCGCCCGTTTCCTCCTGTACCCCCTGCAGTTCCACTGCCAGATAGTGAACGTGTTCCGTGTGTTATGCTGTTGTGGGCGTTGTGTTTGTGTGGTTTCGTGTCGAGCCATGGTGACTGTACGTGTTATGGTTTGCCGTCCGGCTGATCCTGCGCCTCTTCGTCGGATAACGGCCTAAGGTACGGTTTCCCAGTCGTTCCTACTGCGCGACCCACTGCGCCCGGAAGTCGCATTTCGATATTGTCTATGCGTCTTTGCAGCGTCGCGACCATTTTTGTGAGCTGAGATATTGCAATGCTCAACTGTTCGGTTTGTGCGGTCTGCTAAGCGACTGCGTTGTTAAGTTGCGCGGTTTGCTGCGCGTGTTGGGTAATCATCGCGTCTACCTTGTCGTCGAGTCTATCGACTCGTTCGCGGAGTTTCTCCTCGCGTTTCTGCGATTTGACGTCGAATTGTTTCGGGTCAAGTGCCTTACGTTTGGTGGGTGCGGGGTGCGCGTCTTGAGCCTCCATGACTTCCTCCACTCTCTCGGCTGTACTAGCAGCCGCGTCGGCTGCGACGGGTTTAATTGGAGGAGCAGGAGGAAAGGAAACTGTCGGGGCCTCCCCCTTCAACGTGGCAATTTCGTTTCTTAACCTTGCATTTTCCTGCTTTAGTTCTTGGATTATTGATTCGAATTGATCCAATCGTTTCTGCACTAGACTTTCTGGGTCGCTGTTGCGTTTGTAAGCGGAGCTGCCGCGTATGTCTACATCTGGGTTTCTATCAATGGCAGTCTCGGTTCGCGTTAGCGGTGCGCTGGGCGCGCGTCCGGAGGCGACGTCCACCCACCTCAATTTATGGGGGTCAACCTCTCCTCCGCCTTTGGCTGCAGCTGTGTGGTTGGCTCGGGCCGTCGACGTGCTGCGAGGCTTCGCTGAACGGGGTCGGGAGACGCTGCGAGAGCGGGCTCGAGAACGAGTACGGGAGCGAGTGCGGCTCCACGCGCGGGTCTCCCTCGAGTGCGATCGACTGTTGCCGCGACGTCGTCTCGGTGCGTGGCGTCGTCTGTAGCCCTCCTCCCCGTCGTTGACGGTGCTGCTACTGCTGTAGGTGGCCTCAGCCTCCTCGCGCATTCTGCGTTCCCACTGTCGGCGCTTGACTAGGTAGGGTGTCTTGTACTTAGCTTTGCACTTGCGGTCTCCGGTGAGGTGACCCTTTCCGCACAGTTGGCACACCGGCTCGCACCGATGATCGTCGGGCGGGTTACCGCATCCGCACCCACGGCACTTCTTGTCGTTCGGGTTGGGGTACACGTCGGCCCTGTGTCCCAGACGACCACACTCGTAGCACATATTGATATGTTTCTTGTAAAGAGTGCACCTTATCACCATCCCGCCGTAGTTCACGTAACGAGGCACGTAGTAGCCGTCGAAAAGGATTATCACGTTGGTCGTGTTTCCCATGCGCTTGGCATGCAGGACGTTCGGGTTGCGGTGGTTAACCAGACTTCTCACGACGTCCGCCGGCTTTTCGTCTAGCGATATGCCCCTGATGAGGCCTTTGGACGTGTTCTCCGGAGCCGCTCTGTAGGCACTCGCTTCGAACTCACGGTCGCCAATTCGCAGCTTGCAAATGCCTCCATATTGTCTAGCGCGATCTTCTGACGACGTGCTTACCACAATAACGTTTTGTCGCTCATTGAGACAGACGCTGTCCTCCTCAGCTACATCGCGCCCCACCCCTGCAGCGTTGCGTATGCAGCAGTGGACGCGGTCCTTCTGGTAGTGGGATACGTTGAAGCCATCCCGGGGTCGCACGATGATCTTGTAGTCATCCGTTGGCAGGTTGGGCATTCGGCTCGTCATGGTGATCTTCCGCACGTACTGCGTTGCTTCCTGTATAAACGCCGCCTTCTCGGTAGACGCTGGCGTTGCTTGCTGGTTCTTCGCCGGGTCGGCGTCTCCACCCGCCTTCTTGGTGTTTCGTTTGATCTCGCACCATCCCTGCTCTTTTCCGAACTCTGTCGGCGATATCTCCTCCCCTTCGACTTGCACGAATTCCATTTTGGGCGCCGGTGCAGCGGATGGGGCACCCGCTTGCTCCGACGACTTGTCAGGCCTACCGTGCCTTGTCTACTGGCTTGACTGTCGTGCCAGCGTGGCGGTACGGGCAATCTTCGAAAAGTGACCGAAACACGGGCTCACTTGCATAAATGGTATCGGGAGAGACCGCAGTCACTTGGGAATACTCTGAACTGAATGGCTGGAAAGAAATCGCCGAAAACCATAGAAAATCTGCGGAGCCGATGCGACGCGCGTCCGCACACCGTGGCCCCCTAGCGGCCAATCAAGAACAAGGGTGACAAAAATTTTTCAACAAAGAAGTGCTTTATGCACCACAAGAGACAAGGATGAATCAAGTAGCGCAATGGCTCCATTTTTACAACTAGAGGGGGAAATGGCTGAGAAAAGGGTTCCTACCAGTGTATCAACAGGCCCAGAGGGCATTCCAATTATGCTGATAAAGACATTAGGTACCAAGTCTAAGCAGGCTTTGAGAGAGGCAGTGAGCAAAATAATAATCGATGGTGAAGTTCCCGATGGATGGAAACTTAGCAGGATGAGTATTATCTATAAAGGAAAGGGGGACAAATCTGACATAAAAAACTACTGTCCTATATGAGTGACATCAGTGGTCTACATTCTGGCGATGCAGATTATAAAAGAAAGACTGCAGGCATGGATAGAGGATGTTGGGGTGCTGGGGTAACTGCAGAATGGGTTTTGGAAACACAGGAGGTTGGAAGACAATCCGTTCTCACTGACGCAGTGCATCGAAATGGCAGAAAAGGAACACAGGCCCCGGTGGCTAGCATTTTTGGATATCAAGGGAGCGTACGATAGCATTGTTCAAGAGCAACTGTGGGAAATAATGGACACACTAGGCATGGAAGATGTAGTCACTAATCTATTAAAGGATATCTATAAAGGTAACAAAGTAGTTATAAAGTGGGAAAAACAGATATCCAAGCCTGCAGTGGTAAGACAGGGGCTTAGGCAGGCGTGTCCCCTGTCGCCCTTATTATTCATTATGTACCTACAAGGATAAGAGGCCAAATTAGAGGGAAGTGGACTAGGCTTTAACCTCTCTTTCGCCATACAAGGAAAACTCATTGAACAGGCACTACCAGCATTGATGTACGCAGATGATATAGTGCTAATGGCCGACAACAAGGAACATTTGCAGAGATTGGTGGACATCCGTGGTAATGAGGGAGATAGGTTAAATTTCAGATTCAGTAAGGAAAATCAGCAGTCATAATTTTTAATAACAATGAAAGTAGTGAGATTAGAATACAAAACGTCACGCGAGAGATAACAGATAAATACAAATATACGGGCGTATGGATAAGCAATGGGGCCGAGTACCTAAGGGAGCACGAAATATACGTGATGACTAAAGGTAATAGGAATGTAACGGTAATGAAAAACAGGGCACTGTGGAATTACAATAGGTATGATGTTGTGAGAGGAATATGGAAAGGGGTCATGGTTCCTGGACTGACGTTCGGCAATGCGGTGTTGTGCATGAGATCAGAAGTTCAAGCAAGGTTAGAAATTAAGCAACGTGGAATAGGTAGGCTTGCCTTAGGAGCTCACGGGAATACACCAGATCAGGGAGTACAAGGTGATATGGGAAAGACATCATTTGAGAGCAGGGAAACTAGCAGCAAGATGAAATTTGAGAATCGATTGAGAGAAATGGGGGAGGAGCTTTGGGCTAGGAAGGTATTCAGCTGCTTGTACATGAAGAATGTCGATACGAAATTGAGGAAGCGAACCAGAAAATTGACTTGTGTATACTTAGAAAACAACAGTGGGCCAAACCAAAAAGAATTATCGGTTAAAAAGAAGGTGAAGGAAGCTGAGGCTGATATGTGGAGAATTGGCATGATTAAGAAGTCCGCACTAGAGATCTATCAAACTTTTAAGCCGGAAATTACCAAGGAAAGTATGTATGATAATACTCCGGGTAGTTCTCTACTGCTTGAGGCCAGGACGGGAGTATTGCGAATCAAGACATATCGGGCCATTTACGAAGGGGTATAAACGGTATGCAGTGCGTGTGGAGAGGAAGAAGAAACTGCCGAACACTTGATAATGTTCTGTAAAGGGCTTCACCCTATAGTTCAGGATGATTGCGCAGAGTTGTTCAAAGCACAGGGGTTTAGGGACAGGGAGGACAAAACAGACTTTTGTGTCTGCTCCTAAGCCCGTTTCTTCAGCGCAGTTGCTTTGAAGTAAATACAGAGCACACATTAGAGGAACATACACATGGCGACGGGCAACACCGACGAGACCGACATAGATTTTAGTGGTGTGATTGAATATCAAGTGCCACAGATATAAGCCGATACATATAATAACTTCTAGAGCACCTAGATAGTTTTTAGGCATGCTGTGAGCGCGTACTGTTAGGCTTGGTATTCAAATTAAGCTGCGTGCTCTTCGAATTCTTGCTTAACGGGCGATGATGCGTGTTAAAGAATGCAAAAAAGAGAATAATCGGTACTGCTTCAACGCAATGGCAATAAATATATGTTTTGTAGAAGTTTGTGCATCGGCCGTGGCGTCGACGTCACTGGTTGTGAGCAAAAATATTGTCGTCCTGCCCGTGACTGAAGAGTCGAGAAAGATACACACGAAAACGCCAGGCCTGCGCTGAAGGTGCCACACAGTCACAGCGAAAGCAAGAATAATGGCCTTTCAGAATCTTTTCTACACACTCATTGGGTTACTGCTGCAAGCACACTTGCCTGATACCCACTACAGCATTATTAGTAAGAATATTTGGGTAGTATGCCGATATTCATTATGCTATTTTTTGTCATTCTTGTGAGAAGCGTGGTGTCCGCGAAACAATTGCAAGGAATATTGTGGTAATTGTTCATGCAGTGGCTGAAGACGATGAGGAATTACGCCTGAAGTGGGTATGTGCCACAGGTAATAGGTGAACAAGAACAAGCTTTTGTAATGAGTTGGAACATTAGACGACGAACTCGTCATTCGCATTGTGCGACAACTGGTTGTTTTTTCGCTGTTTTAAATCGCTTTATAAGTCGTGTTAGCACGATTACTTTCTCGACATCAAGCCTGCCTAAAGCAAGTTTGCCAACAAGCCCCAAGCATCGGCATGGCTCAGTGGTAGAATACTGGGTTGACACCCAGCAGACCTGGGTGAGAACCCCACTGTGTCATTGGTACTAGGTGATCTCCTAACAGCTTTCCCTGGAAAATAAAGTAGAAATGTTCGTGCTGTGTTGGGGGCTGGTTGGTCCCGACGAAGCAGAAGAAGAAGACGGCCGACGGAGACGTACGCGGCCGGCGGGGACGCCAACCAGCCCGAACACGCGGGTTGGCGCGAAGCGCCGAAGAAAAGAACAACTGCACTCCACGGTTACCCAACACACACTGGTTTTATTTTACAGTCGCCTTGAAATCCTGGATGCCAAAGCGGCGCCCCCTGGCATCCTCACATGTCATTCCGAAACCGAAACTGACAACCCAAAACACAACAGTTCGCTACGTGAGAATTGAATTGAGTCCACCTACGTGCACGAAGGTGTTCTACCACACGTCAAAAAAAGCCTCTTGATCGGCATTCATCGATCATGAATGCCACGAAAGACAGCTAACATTATTTGCGGTCGCATAGCGCCACTCGATAACTCGGATATTTATTGCAACAATTGAGGAGTGCATTGCGTGGCTAGCGTATTACACGAGTAGTGTGGGAACAGTTGCTGTGAGAACAATTCATAAAGAAAACCGTGCAACCACTTGGTTTATAGACTATCCCAGCACTATCTACACCCTCATTGGCCTTTCCTGTCCTTAAGAAAGTTATTGAACGTTCCCATCATCACCTTTATTTGTATGATAACCCTAATCTAGTGAATGTTTGTCGATGTTGGCACTTGCGCAGAACCGGGTGCTTTGCAGTACTTTATTGTAGATACTAAAATTATGACGAGTACTAGAGAGGCAACCTTGGACATTTCGAGGTTGCTATCAGAAAACCAACTTTACAAATTCGTAACTTTTAATTATTGCTAGGATTGTGACGTTTAATGAGAGTAATACAGCAGTCATGTCTTGTAGCTGCAGGAATGTTAGGCTTAGTTGTACATTTTCTTCGGAGGTGGGATTGTTTGTGCATGCGATTTCTCTTTGCCAACACATTGCACGGACCACTTTTTGTTGTAAGGCCAGTTTAATTATTATAATCACGCATTCGACGGACACTCGTCTGGTGAGCGTCCGTCTGCATATTTATTACACAACCTAAACATACTTCGCATAAATCGCATCACTCCACTTTGAGCTGCACAGTGAATGCTGGCTACTTGTTGGCAGTAGAGTTACTGCAGAATGCCCAGACAGTGGTTGTGGCATGGGGCAGGCGGACACTACAGCCTTTTTGTCGGTGATGACTAAGGTGCTCTTCGACAGCACGCCCCACTCTTGGCTGTTGATGCCACCAAAGATGTATATACACGAACCTGTAAAGCAAGCAGGAATTTTGAATTTTCATTCCGCACTGCCATCAACAGTTTTTTTTACCTATGATTGCAATGGAAGCACTGTGCCTGGCTACTCCAAGTGTGCAAGTTTTTTTCCATTTTGTATGTTTTGAGCCGACATCAATGGAGTCCACGCTGACAGGGTGCCTCTCTTCGGCAATATTCATACAGCCTCCACAGAGCCAGATGTTTCCATGGATGATAGTTGCAGATGCGAAGGCTCTAGGCAGCCTGAGTTGTGGACCTGTAGTCCAGCTGTTGAGTGACGAAATAAACTCTGTTTACATATGAACTAAAATACACATATACCACTAAAACATTCAAAAGTATGAGATAACAAAATATTACCTGTCTAGCTGTAGTGAATACAAAAGTACTTCGCAAACATTAGGGCTGTTGTGCCTGTCAGACATGCCTCCCAAAAGCCAGACGGTGCTATCCTCGGCCACTGCAGTCATGCCCATTCTTGGCTCGGGCATTGAGTTCAGCCGTTTCCATTTGCCATTCTTCAAGTCATATGCTTCAACAGAAGAAAGTAATCTGTAATTTAAAGTTTTATACTAATGAAATTAGGAACCATGCCAGTGGTACTTTTAAGAGCTCAGTCACTTTTACACTCATGTGTCACCCACCACAAAACTTCGCGGAGGTAGGTGAGAGATTATTATCCTTGATATCTTTTCAGCAGCTTTAATAGCGTATTTGCTATAAATATCTACACAAGCCCAACTTTTAAGACAAACGCTGGTTATTTGTACACGTCGTCTTCACTTGTACATAAGCCCGTTGCAACCACAGGGTGTAATTGGGGCATTCCATTGATGCTTTGTAAGCATATTTGCGTCGCTTTTCGCAGTGTTTAATTTTGAGCTTTGGTGCAGGCTCCACGTTTTTCAGGCTACATACATGGTAATGGCCTTGCTATAAAAACAATTTTAAAAATCTACTAAACTGCTTTTCTGTGAGGTTCTTTTCAGGCTAAGCACTCTCATTCACAGACATCCTTGATCACTTCCAGCTCCATTGAAAGGCTCTCGTATTGCCCTACAGTGGTTCCTCATCATCCATGCATAGCCTAGGAGGCGGCAATGAGGCATGACAGTGTTAAGATATTTTGTTTGAATTTCGGATGTTTCAACACTTTCACTGAATTCGGAGGCAAAGGTACTATGAGCGAGAAAAAGGGGGGGTAAGAGTGCTTCATTGAAAAAAAAAACTTGCTGGAAAACAGTTTTCCTGCTTTTTTCCACACTTTCCATTGGTATTTAAGTCAACAGAAATACTCGATAGAATGAAAAAGGTAGATTTAGACTAAATCAATTAGTTGTAGGTGAAAGATCCTTGTCATAACTCTCGCATGTAAAATGTTCACTATCTTCTCTTTTATGCTCTCAGTACAGTGAATATGCTTTTTAAACGTTTCAAGCTACAGAAGCAAGAATCATAGAGCTTAGTAGAGCTCTCAATATTAGCAGTTCAGCCTCTCGAGGAGCCAAGCAAGTTCTTTGACGTAGCCAGTTTTTGTAGTGGTTTATTGTGTATTTTGCTTCATTGTGCTTGCTTCAAGACGAGTTCGGTGATTGAAGTGCTGCACAGATTGCTGCTAACATCTTCAAAAAAATAATACTGCTACAGGATGCTTCAAACCGCATGTTTAATTGGTCGGCAACTGCTCTGAACCTGCTCTGACAAGGCCCTGAGAAGGTGAGGACGACGAACTTTTACCTTGCCACTAACTCGTAAGTTCTAAAGAAACTTAAAATAATCTACATAATCTCCAAACTGTCATTATAGTCGGCCATTATTCCCTTTGATCTGACCTATACAACAAGAACTGGCCTATCAAAGTCACATTATTTAGATGTTTTTAACTTGACATGTGGGTAATTTGCAGAAATGGATAAAAAATTACTTTGATGTTGCAGCAATTGCATGGTGTAAAATTAAGTTAGGTGCTGACACTTGCCGCTTTGCGTAACGAGAGGGCGTGGGCAGATTGTGTTCCCGTATGACCTTGAGCTACGAGTAGTTGCCGTCGACCGAGTTCAGATGGCGCTACTCTATGGGGCACCAGGTATTCGCGCTGCAAGCACTCATTCTTAAATCCGCACGTCTCTATGGGATCTTGTGATTTAGGAGAGCATTGCCATGTGCCTTTGTGCCCTGCCAGTGCATTTGTTTTGCTGATTTGCTCCTTGTGATTCAGTTCTTATATAACTTGACGCTGCATATGACTCCGAGTAAGCGCCAGTGGCCATGTCACTGGCTGCGCCTCGAAACGGGCAAGTGGTGTTTAGCCTCAAATTGCTAGTCCGGGAATAGAACTCTTATGGAACGTGCGTCGTTTTCTAAGGCTCCGCGTAAACCAGGGTGCCTGGATAAGTGGGGACTCTCAATTCCGAAATCCAACAGAGTCTTGAAGCCTGCTGACCATGTGTGCACTAATCATTTCATGAAAGAAGTGATCTCTGCCACTAATGCAGAATACAAAGAGAACGTCCTGTTGCGCGCAACAAATAAACCTGCGCTCACTTCGTATGTTCTACGCATCATTTCACCTGGCTGTTCAAAATACCTGATGATTCAGCAAAAAGGCAGGAAAGATCTGCGAGAACGGCTGGCTCCACTGCCGACTTATCGGAAGCGATGGGGGCCAAAAGGTTCAACTGCATCTGAAGTGCTTAACACGATTACTGAAAGTGAGCCGAATTAATTGCTCGTGAAGACAGCGACTCCACAGTGTAGCGATGATTACACAGGCACGCTATGTATGAGGCAGCGCTTCGACTTCAGAAGTGACGGGCTAGCTCAACCACGTTAAGAGGAGGTGCTCCTCAACACGACACGTTTAGTGTGGGCCTATGCGCTACCTACTGACTCAGTTCTTCATCACCCCCAGAAACGTAACTTTATATTTTAATTTCAAATTAGTCAGAGCAGGTAACTAGGCAAAGAACATTAAAAAATTAAAAATTGGTTTTATTTTTTCACTCCTGTAATATTGTGCATCATAAATTTGCTGTGAACGCAGCTTTCCACGTGAGGTCCTGAAACATTTGTGAAATTTGGTGGAATCTGTGCACAGTCGAAATTGAAGAGGTACACGGGATAATATCTCTGCCCATCGTCAGCATTGATAGTTGAGGGTCTATTTGTTGAATTTAACCTCCAATGTGACACATCGCCCAGACATGATTACAAGAAATAAATTAGATAACTTCTAAAGCAGTTAAAATGAATTGTACTGCTTGCGATGGAATTAAATCCAGATTTTTATGCATATTTAAAACTAATTTGCAGGCAACCACACTGCTGTGACAAATGCTTCATAATTTGCTGAAAACGTTTCACAGTTAATGAGATAATTAGCAAACTTGGAGTGTACAATTCACAGAGTAGGGCATTTGAAAATACCATATGTGGAACCGATACTGTCATTGTTTCCATAGTGAATGATTTAGCGGTCGATCCTTTTATTACATATGTACGTGATTTTCTTTTTCTGAACGTACGGAAGATCTTGCTGATACATATATCTTTAACGGTAGCTCTTCAATGCCCAAAAAATAATCTGTAAATAAACTGTTCCAAGACAAAAAGGGATACTGTTCACAGCAAATTCTTCTTCCTAAAAACTCATACTATAACGTTAAACACGAAATCGCACTTTTACACAACATGGCAAATAATTAACATGCCTATCAAGGCTAACTTAGTTCTTAAATGGGAAGCATTTCTTTGCGAACTTGACCGGCAGACGAACAATGGACGAACCAATGGACGGAAATACGAACGCTTCTCCCCACTCATCATCATTCACTCCGTGGATACGAAAATTCCTGCACGTCTTAAAACAAACATGTTTTATTTTCTACCACTCTACGAGTGCCATCCGAAACTTTCTGGCATTTACTTTTTTCTCAATTATCGACAGCGACATGAACGAAGCGCATTACTCTTTTCTGTGTAGCAGCTGGACGGATAAAACGGCATTCTTTGTACCAAATGGCATTTAACCTGATGACATTAACACCCCTGGTGTGATCGGGGAATTACATATGTAGCGGAAAATGGTATTTATTTTCTTTGTTCTCGAGAGACTGGCATTTTTCATGGTTCATCTTTAACTACAGCTTTTGAGTTGGCGATCTACTTTTGGTATAGTATTTTTTGCTTCGTGCTAAACCCATTGTTTGTTCAAAATGTGCCAGAAATGTCTATTTACATGAGGTTATGCGTATTTTATCTTGTTACTCTTACAGAACATGCAGAATGTTTCGTTACTTTCTTCTCTTGGTGGAAAACTAAACGCAATATTATTGCGTTCCATTATTTTTATGGTGAGCATTTTCCAGAGTGCACGCGTTGTACAATTCTTAGCGGTGCACACATGTACGGCATTTTTTAATGATGTGGGTACTGTGATATCGATTACTCGCTCCACTCTCTCTTGAAAAAAAAACTGACCAAGGCCATTCACTGGGTTACCTTCCGTCGTGTCCTCTTCCACCAAAAGCAATGATTCTTCCGTCAGTTGCAACTGACGCATGGCACGCCCTTTCATCCAACATGTCCGGCAGTCTTTCCCAGTTGCCTGTTTTAGTGTTCATGATGAACGTCGTTTTTGTGGCAGCCATTTCGCCGCTCTTCCTGTTCAGTGTTGAGTAGCCACCTGTGAAAAAAAACGGTTTTTTCAAATCCAGCCTGCTAAGGTGCGACTTCGTAGCGAGTCAGTTTTCGACGCAAGGTGTCTCGATGCAAAAATACAAAATGACTCATAATTTGCCGTTTTCTGCGATCAGTTAGCGCGAGTAATGGCAGGGGAACTAAAAGTGCGCTGCAAGTTTCTGTTAAACATCAAAAACTCATGAGGAAAATTGAAAATAAAAAGAATGGTTGTAAAAATTTTGGGAGTGGTGCTAGCTTACCTGTTACAAAGATGCTGTCATTAATGTGAGCCACTGCATGGTAGCTTCGGGGCTCTGGCATAACGTTAACCAGCGTCCACCGATCTTTAAGAGGGTGGTATTTCAGGACGGTTGAACCTAGGGTGCAACAAAATCAAAATCTTCGTGAAAAGCAGTGCTGTAGCTGGGGGGATCGGGAAGAGGGTGGTTTGGGGATGTGCCCCCCTCAAAATTTTCAGTTATACATGCACACATAGAAACGCAAGCATGAACATGCATTTTGACGTAAAATGGATATATAAATTTCTGTTCTCTCTCCTCCCCCACTCCTGAAAAATTCTACCTAAGCTAATAGTAAAAAGCCTACACGCCGTAATTCTTGATGTACCTGAGCCCAGAGGGTTTCGTGGGTCGAGTCCGCCTATAACCAAGATTACAGGGAAGCATGGGTCGCCTGGTTGTTGCGCCTGTTTGAGCTGGCGGAGCCCAGGCGACATCCGCTCGGGAGTCATGCGCAGTCCCAAGGCGAGCCTGCGTTTTGAAGGATATTTCGTCACTGTGATCAGCTATAGCCTGCTGGCACCATTTGTATACCCTGCTGGCAATCGTGATAGCCTAGTCACACGCATCGGAAAGGTACTGACGCGAGCCAGCCACACTGATACACTCAAGACAACTCAGCTGCTAGGTTTACGGAACCATACTGCACAATGTGTTAGTAAGTAGTGCAGATGTGCCAGGGCGTCGGACTGGAAATGGATCAAGTTTTGTGGCTTTTGGAGTGACGAGATAGTACCCTCATGGCGTATTGCCGAGTTTATATATTAGAGCGCATTTGTTGTCTTCATCTGCCTATATAAAACGCTGAGA
Source organism: Rhipicephalus microplus (assembly GCF_043290135.1). Classification (NCBI taxonomy): domain Eukaryota; kingdom Metazoa; phylum Arthropoda; class Arachnida; order Ixodida; family Ixodidae; genus Rhipicephalus; species Rhipicephalus microplus. Next base: position 4,448,376 of record NW_027464593.1, read on the forward strand.
TTTCGGCAGTCGAGGGAGAATACTTTAAACATAAATTTGCAATATTGTATATATAAATATGTATATGTAATGTATGGTCATTTCGCGTGAAACACCACCCTTCAGAATGTAATCAGAACGTAAATAAGCCATTTCACTTTTTCTTTAAAACGATATATAAATGTATTTGCCGGTGCAGCAAGAATGCAATTAGTTCAAACCCAATATTTTGTTTATGCATCACTCTATGCACGCGCGTTTCACTGACCTTGTTTTGAGGAAGGAGTCATCCATGGGCTGAAGCATCCCAAGGTTCGGATCCATGTCTGCGCGCAATGTTGCGTAGTGCGCGTACTTTTTCGTGCTGCGTTCGTCCATAGCATCGTTGGCGTTCACGGAGATCGTTGAAGGCTGGCTGGGTGGCCATTTCTGTGCGTTAACGGAGTAGAAGGCGCTAAGGTAATGTACAAGGCAACCTCAATGCGGACGGGAATGCATGACTGCGCATACTTGGAAAAAACAGATCAGAGAAAACAATTGCGAGGCAGCACAAAAGTCTTACTTCTTCTCTTTCACCTGTCCCTTTCACGTTAGCACCCCACTGATGTTGAACAACACACCCGGCAACTCGTCTTACTCATTGCGGACCTTAAGGTGGTGGGCTAAATGCACACGTCAAATACTATTCCATATACTTTGAGCAAGTTTCCCCCTCAACTTGTTGAAGTGCCAACATTACAGTACACAAGGTCTACTAAACGGTACCGCGACTGGTTCTGCCGTTCGGGGAGTGTGCAGGAAGTTAATGGGCAGAAGTAACGAAGTCACAGAACGAAGTGCGACCTGCAAAGCTGTCTCCTTGGTTGTCTGCGCCCTTGATCATTTCAATTTCGTTTACTTTAGTTTGCTGTCGCTTCTTAAAATATACGTAAAACTGAAATGCATTTGCAATCACAGCGCAAAGGACTCATTCGAATTTTATTTACTTTTTAATTCAGAACCTATATTTGAACGTACTTAACTCTACAATAAAACTTATGTCGCAGTTCTGTCAACAGGCCGAATTCACGGCTTTCTTCAAGGCGGTATTCGTGATTTTTTTTTCTATTTTTGTTTAATGCATCTCTTGAAGTGCTTTAGGTAAAAAGCGCACGTGAACTTAATACAGTATTTGTGACGGTTTAGCAAAGTATGCGATAGAGCTTTGTAACGACATTTCTTTTATCCACTTTACGTGTATCGTGTTCCTCACCTCGATATGCACTGGCACAAGGTCATTCGGGTGCATGTGCCACGAGTGAGTTTCAGAGGCTTCTCGCGATGCGGTGGCTTTAGAAGGATTGCGCATCTGCAAACGAGAGTGAAGTACGTTATGTTGGCGAAGGCATGTGCCTTCAGTCTTTCAGATTGTCTTACCCTTCTTAAGTGGAACCGCAGGGTGCCTTCCCGTCGGTAGTGTCGATACGCTCGCTGGATGACTGTAGCAGCGTACACACGATTTTGTAGGGTCGCTTTGCTTGGTGACTGCGAATAGCGTAAAAATGAAGAAAAAAGTTGATATGTTTGCAATGCGTCTTTATTTTAGATTGTGTTACATGGCTTACAACGTCATAAGGTGTTGTAGGGCGTAGTACGACCATATCGCGTAGTCTTAATTGGCATCCTGAGTCATATAAGAATACAATGAAGGACCGTGTACGTTGCATATCTTTCAGTAAACTTGTTGAAATGGCTGTACAACATTAAATAAATTCAACCAGACAGATTTCATAAGTTTGCTAGTAAAATGTGTCGGGCGTGAGCAGGACGTCGTGGTGCGAGACGAAAAGCGAATGATTCGGGCACAAGTGAACTCACCAGCGGATGGCGACGCAGAACCATGGAATCCCGTGGCAGCAACACAGCTGCGAATCCGATAAGGGTCTTCGGAGTCTCCGTGACCTTAAAGAAGCGGTGCTGTGCGCGGTCGAAAACGATAACTTCCTCACGTGGGCTGTTGAAGGTTGTCTGGCCACCCACTAGATACACCTCGGAACCTGCGGGTAGGGGAAAACGTTCTAAAACTTCTGCTACTTGATATGCATGCATGAGGAACTGTTTACCTGCGGTACAGTTAATGCAGCTGAAACAAAAAGGAGGGGTAGGTTGATATTGCCACGTTCCATTTCACAAGTTTTTGTTATCGTTCCGAAACACCACACGATTCTCGGCGCAAACCGCGCCTGCAGGTTTCGAGAAGGTTCCGGACTGTAGTAGATCATTTCGATAAGATCACGCCCACTGCGCGAACGGTACAGATTGTTCTGGAACCTACGCCACCGCCAGCGATAACGCTAGAACATTCGATGGCAAGGGTATAAATGCCGACGCGCTTCGCCGCTTGTCAGTTGTTGATCGAAGGCCGACGCTGCGTTCGCCGCTATCAGTCCGAGACTGCTATCTGTGCAAGACTGCTGCTGTAATTAGCCTTTCCCTTTACCGGGCACAGGTTCGCCCAAATAAACAGTTAAATCCCAACACGAAGTTTTCTGTCTTTGGCCACGTCACGACCCCATGACATCTGGTGGAGGTGCTGCTTCGTTCATGTACCGGACGCCCCCGTCAAGCCGTGAACCCAGCCCCCTTCGCGGAGAAGACACCGACGCCAACCAAGAGCAGCGAACGAGCCGCCCACAGCAAGGTCTCCCACCGGAGTACGGCCTGCTACAAGACAAGGCGCGGAAGACCAAGACCATGACCTCGACTGCAGCGACAATGACCACCGGAGCGTCCCAGCCCGCGATCGTCATTCATCAACCCAGGGAACCACCAACGTCCCATGGCTCATCGTTTGAAGACCCGGAAACCTGGCTAGAAACATACAACCGTGTGGCCGCCCTCAACCACTGGGACAACGAAGAAAAGCTCCGTCGTGTGTACTTCTACCTGGAAGACACCACAAGGACCTGGCTAGAGAATCGGGAGTCCACGCTCCGAACGTGGGATGTCTTCTGCGGCGCATTTCTTCAAACGTTCGCAAGCGTCGCTCGCAAAGAGAGGGCCGCTGCTCTACTCGAGACCCGGGTTCAGCTACCAAATGAAAAGGTTGGAATTTTCACAGAGGAGATGACCCGCCTATTCCGTCATGCTGACCCAGACATGCCTGAGGAAAAGAAAGTTCGTTTCCTCATGCGAGGGGTCAAGCAGGAGCTCTTCGCGGGACTAATGAGGAATCCACCAAACACCGTCCAAGAATTTGTATCCGAGGCGACCACCATCGAAAAAACGCTGGACATGCGCACCAGACAGTATAATCGTCGCCTGACTCCAGAATGCGCTGCTGCTCAAGCCAGTGACTCCGACGACCTGCGTGAAACGATCCGAGCGATCGTGCGGGAAGAGCTGCGCAAACTGTTGCCTTCGGTGCAGCCTCGAGTGGATTCGATCGCCGACATTGTGCGAGAAGAAGTCCGGCAATCGCTTCGAATTCCCGAAACACCGCCGCCCGAGCCAGAAACTATGAGCTACGCCGCTGCAGTGCGCCACAACGCTCCTCCCCGTCCACGCCAAAACACCGCCCCGTCACACTTCCGTCGCCAGACGCCACCGCCGCCACCACCCCAACCGACGTCCTACCGTTCCCCAGCGGGCCAGCGCAGTGCACCGAGGAAAACGGACGTTTGGCGCGCACCTGACAACCGCCCGCTCTGATACCACTGCGGCGAGGCCGGGCACACATACCGCCGTTGCCAGTACCGACAGATGGAACTGCGTGGCTTCGCCGTCAATGCACCGCGTCCGCAGCCAGGAGATCGGCCACGTGACATCGCCGACTACCTGGCAGGAACTCAATGGACACCACAAAGTCCTTCCCGTTCGCCGTCGCCCAGCCGCCGCATGTCACCGCACCCCCGGCAGTACTCTGGCCCAACGCGGGGCCGGTCTCCTAGCCCGTATCCGGGAAACTAAGGGCAGCAACCGATGGAGGTGCGGTTGCTGTGCGACGAACTACCGAAGATCCTCCGACGACGACGCCGACGCGACGGAGCTTTTTGAACACAACCCCAACCAGGCAAAGCCCTGAAGGCAAAAGCTCACTTACCGAAGGTGGCCGGACGACGCAACATGGAAGCAGCGGAACAAGTCGACGCAGCCGTGACCCGACGCCACGCCCTAACTGTAATGCGAGATGGCGAACTAGCGACCTCGACGTTCTTATCGACGGCCACAGTGTGACTGCTCTCGTCGATACTGGAGCCGACTATTCTGTCATCAGTGGGTCGTTCGCCGCGAAGTTTAAGAAAGTTAGGACAGCTTGGAAAGGCCCTGAAATCCGCACAGCCGGAGGTCATCTCGTAACGCCTGCAGGAATCTGCACAGCGAGAGTCACCATTGACGGCCGTATTTATCCTACAGACTTCGTAGTCCTACAGCGTTGCTCGAGAGATGTCATCCTTGGCATGGACTTCTTATGCCCCCATGATGCTGTCATCAACCTAAAGACAAGGTCGATAACGTTATCCACAGAAGAAGCACTACCGCCGCGCACGCCGTCAGGACACCATGCTTTGAATGTGCTGGAAGAACAAGTCACCATTCCGCCTCGCTCAAGCGTCATTATTTCAGTCGGCGCTCCTGAATCACCTGACTTGCAAGGCGTCGTTGAAGGCAGTCAGCATCTGTTGGTCACTTGAAACATTTGCGTCGCAAGAGGAATTGCAGAGCTGCGGGGAGGAAAAGCAACGGTTATGCTCGCGAATTTCAGCAATGAGTACAAACATGTGAACAAAGGAACAACGGTCGCATACATCGAAGAAATTGTCGAAGCCACCAGTGCTTTCGTCCTCGCCGATTCTGCGGAACCTGCTCAGAAGAACCAAGCCCCTCCCATAGCTTTCGACGTCAATCCCGGACTTCTGAACGATAAGCAAGAACAGCTCAAGGCCCTGCACCTGCAATACGAAGATTGCTTTTCGTCGTCATTGAAAATTCGGCAGACCCCAATCACGAAACATCGAATCATAACCGAAGAAAATGCCAGACCACTCCGTCAGAGTCCGTACAGGGTTTCGACGCGAGAACGTGAGGTAATGAAGAGACAAGTTGATGAAATGCTGCGAGATGACATTATCCAGCCGTCCAAGAGTCCGTGGGCATCCCCCGTGGTGTTAGTGAAGAAAAAGGATGGGACCCTACGATACTGCGTCGATTATCACCGCCTGAACAAAATCACAAGAAAGGACGTGTATCCTCTCCCACGAATAGACGACGCCCTTGATCGGCTCCATAACGCCAAGTACTTCTCGTAAATGGACCTCAAGACTGGCTATTGGCAAATCGAAGTCGACGAAAGAGACCGAGAGAAGACGGCGTTTATAACACCGGACGGCCTCTTTGAGTTTAGGGTGATGCCCTTCGGCCTTTGCTCAGCGCCTGCAACTTTTCAACGCGTTATGGATACAGTACTGGCAGGATTGAAGTGGCAGACTTGCCTTGTGTACTTGGACGACGTCGTCGTGTTTTCCTCGAGTTTCGACGAGCATCTTCGGCGCCTTGAAGCTGTACTTCAAGCCATCAAGACGTCCGGACTCACACTGAAGCCAGAAAAGTGCAGATTTGCGTATGAGGAGCTCTTGTTTCTGGGGCACGTTATCAGCAAGTATGGAGTTCGTCCCAATCCACGGAAAACAGCCGCCATCGCAGATTTCCCGCTGCCCACTGACAAAAAGGCCGTGCGCCGATTTCTGGGCCTGTGCGCCTATTATAGGCGGTTCGTAAAAAACTTCGCCCGCATCGCCGATCCTCTCATTAACCTTACCAAGGCCGACTCGGAGTTCAAGTGGGAAACGCCACAGGAACACGCTTTCCAGGAGCTTAAACATCGCCTCCAGATGCCTCCGTTACTTGCCCATTTCGACGAATTTGCCGAGACAGAAATACATACTGACGCAAGCAGCGTAGGTCTTGGCGCCGTTCTTGTGCAGAGGGCTGATGGACTTGAAAGGGTTATTAGTTACGCCAGCCGATCGCTATCCAAAGCAGAAGCAAATTATTCCACAACAGAAAAGGAGTGCCTCGCCATCATCTGGGCTACGTCGAAATTTCGCCCCTACCTCTACGGCAGGCCCTTCAAAGTTGTGAGCGACCACCACGCCTTGTGTTGGCTAGCCACCTTGAAGGACCCTTCAGGTCGCCTCGCACGATGGAGCCTGAGACTTCAAGAATATGACATTACTGTCATTTACAACTCCGGCAAAAAACACTCCGACGCTGACTGTCTCTCTCGTGCGCCTGTCGACCAACCGCTACCCGACGACTCGGATGACGACTACTTCTTGGGAACGATAACTACTGACGACTTCGCTGAACGACAGCGGGCCGACCCGGAACTTAAAGCCCTAATAGAATACCTCGAAGGCAGGACCGCCGAAGTCCCGAAGGTATTCAAGCGCGCACTTGCGTCGTTCTTTCTACGAAACGATCTTCTACAAAAGAAAAACTTTTCACCGCATCGAGCTAAGTATTTCCTTGTGGTGCCTTCAGCTCTGCGACCAGAACTCCTGCAGGCCCTGCACGACGATCCAACGGCAGGGCACCTTGGTGTTTCCCGCACGCTCGCGAGGATACAAGAAAGGTACTACTGGCCACGTCTTACCACCGACGTCACTCGTTATGCGAGGACATGCCGGGACTGTTAGCGACGCAAGACACCGCCGACAAGGCCAGCGGGACTTCTGCAGCCAATTGATCCACCTTGCCGACCTTTCCAGCAGATTGGTATGGACCTACTGGGGCCGTTCCCGACGTCGGCTTTCGGAAACAAGTGGATCGTGGTAGCTACCGACTACCTCACCCGCACCGCCGAGACAAAAGCCCTGCCAAAAGGCAGTGCATCCGAGGTAGCTAAGTTCTTCGTTGAAAATATTGTCCTACGTCACGGTGCCCCGGAGGTCCTTATCACCGACAGAGGAACGGCATTCACTGCCGACTTAACTCAAGCGATCTTGGCATACAGCCAAACAAACCACCGCCGGACGACAGCGTACCACCCACAGACCAACGGCCTCACCGAGCGGCTTAACAAGACGATCGCCAACATGCTGTCAATGTACGTCGATGTCGAACACAAGACGTGGGACACCATTCTTTCGTATGTGACCTTCGCATACAACACGGCGGTGCAGGAGACGACGCAGATATCTCCATACAAATTGGTCTACGGAAGGAGCCCGGCAACGACGCTCGATGCCATGTTACCCAACGTCACCGACGAAGAAAACCTCGATGTGAGCGAGTACCTTCAGCGCGCCGAAGAAGCCCGACAACTTGCGCGTCTTCGTATCAAGAATCAACAGACGACCGACAGCCACCGTTACAACCTTCGACGACGCTTCGTGGAATACCAGCCCGGTGAACGTGTTTGGGTGTGGACGCCGATACGCCGACGTGGGCTAAGTGAAAAGCTTCTGCGACGGTACTTCGGACCGTACAAGGTGGTTTGACGTCTCGGCCCACTTGATTACGAGGTTGTCCCCGACGGCATCACGAACTCTCAACGACGCCGATCACGACCTGAAGTCGTCCATGTCGCGCGCCTCAAGCCGTTTCATGCACGTTGACAAACTGAAACAGTGTTTTTTGTATTATTGTTGTATTGTAATTCATTCATTGCATTATTATTGTACCTTCATCTTTAGTTAAAGCATCGGGACGATGCCTTTTTTCAGAGGGGGGCAATGCCACGTTCCATTTCACAAGTTTTTGTTATCGTTCCGGAACACCACACGATTCTCGGCGCAAACCGCGCCTGCAGGTTTCGAGAAGATTCCGGACTGTAGTAGATCATTTCTATAAGATCACGCCCACTGCGCGAACGGTACAGATTGTTCTGGAACCTACGCCACCGCCAGCGATAACGCTAGAACATTCGACGGCAAGGGTATAAATGCCGACGCGCTTCGCCGCTTGTCAGTTGTTGATCGAAGGCCGACGCTGCGTTCGCCGCTATCAGTCCGAGACTGCTATCTGTGCAAGACTACTGTTGTAAATGGACTTTCCGTTTACCGGGCACAGGTTCGCCCAAATAAACAGTTAAATCCCAACATGAAGTTTTCTGTCTTTGGCCACGTCACGACCCCGTGACAATATTGATTATGTTGGTTATGATCACTTGAGCGAGTGATACAGCGCACAGTCTACGGTGTTGATCGAAGCTACTCTCTGTCAACAGTGTAGAAATAGCTCGTGTGCAGCTAATCGAGGGCATTTTTTTTACTTCGTTACACATAGTAGTGCCGTGACAGAACAGACGTGGATGCACTCGTGAAATCAGCTGAAAGCGGCCTCGAGTGAAATTAGGCAAGCATAATTATACATTAAACCACGTAAAAGACGACCTTCCGTGCACATTTATTGAACAGTTGAGTGCGTTGTGCACTCCTGTAGAGTGTGCACCGTCTCAATCTGCCTTATAATGCGGTGAAGCCTATCTAAACTTTAGTTGAATGTGTTGTGCGTTTTTGTAGAGTGTGCACCACCTCTTTATATCTTATATTGCGGTGAAGCGTAACGAAAACTTTAGTTGAGTGTGCTTGGCACTCCTGTAGAGTATGCACCGCCTTACTATGTCTTAAAATGCAGTGAAGCCTAACCAAACTTCAAACTCTAGTGTAGTTTGTTGTGTGCTCCTGTAGAGCCTGCACCGTCTCACTGTGTTTTACAATGCGGTGAAGCCTAATCAAACTTTTACCACTTCATAAACATTCAAACAGCACCAACTAGACGCCACAAAAACTGGATTAACCGGTCAAACGATTTATGACGAAATCCTGAGATGCCTCATGAAACGCGAAAATGGACCGTCGGTGGCGTCGTCAGCGTCAACACGGGTGATGCAAATATAATCACGCGATGACGTCACAACATAACGTTAATATGTAAGCACAACGCGACGGAATATTGTGATTACATCATTGACTATGTCATCGGATTAAAACTTTGCTTTTTCAAAGGCCAAGGAGGTAGTGCAGAACCAAGCTTTGTGTAGAAAGCTTTCGCAGAGTAGTGTGAAAGATCGACCGAAAAAAAACGATTTCTTCGGCCTTGAAGTCACCTTAGGAAAATTCATGGGGAACATTGCGAGTTCATTTGTTTTTGTGACTCTGATACAACGTGAAAATTGATGCGCCACATCAATTTTCATGCGAAAGGTTGGGGGAGGAGGTGGATGCTCCCGTTTTATGCACTTCACCTCGAGCCGGCGCCCAAGTCCTCTAGGTGAGTATCCTTCGATAGAAAGATTTACTCGCCTGTCTTGACGATTTGAACGGAGTGCATGGGCAAGGGCAAGACGGCCCGTAGCTCCCAGCTGTGGTGTGCCGCTCGGATTACGTCGATGTGGTCCGTGCATTCAAGCGGCTGCAGATTTACAATGCCGCCCACCAGCCAGATGTCGCGTTGCACGGACACAGCTGAGGCAAATGCTCTCTTCATTGTCAAGGGTGTGTGGGTGACCCAGCTGCAGGGTTTGTATAAGGCACGTCATTAATGTGTAGAACATCGTTGGCACAAACTTGAAAGAAAATATGAAAAAAGAGACACGGAAAAGCACTCTAGTCCTACAAGCTATATACCAACTAGCCCAACAGCATACGTTACTGACACATCATTCGTCCCACTCGTGACTCCATGGTGCGTAAGTGTGTGTTTGTGTGTTTGTGTATGTGCGTGTGTTTGTGTGTGAGTGTGTTTGTGTATGTGTGTGTGCTTTTGTGTGTTAGTGCACGTGTACATGTGTGCGAGTGTGTAGATAACAAGAAATGTACCGACAATGCCGACAATGACAATTGCATGCAGTAGGTTTGTGGCTATGTGTTAAGCCGTACTTCGAATAGCTGGTCCTTACAAACAATCGAAATTGATAAGCCAATCGACTACCAAAGTTTTGTGATCAACATTTCAACGGGGTAATCAACATTTCAATAACTAATACGTAAGCGCACATGCGTATTGAAGAGTGCACATAAGCTAGCATTTACCTAAAGCAGAGCAAATCGCAGCTTGTTTATAAAATTTCGAAATTCCTGTAAATATTTCTGTTGGCACTCGGCCTCCTACAGCCTTGTTCGTTCACCCATACCCATCAACTCACCCACACACCGATTCCATTCAATTCATTCATTCACTCTTTCAGATAAAATAGTATGTATAACCAAGTCTAAATCATAACACAATATTTTTAAACGTCTATTTAACGCAACAGAATGCGTCGCTGGGCGAGTTGGTGCATTATCTAAAAATGAAAGTATAGCGCAAAAAAGACCAAACACAGGAGACGTTTCTGTCTACTTTACTCTAGTGTCTAGTCTGTTTTGCGCTCTACTTATCTTTTAGGCTTACAGTTCACTTTGGGTGGCTGTCCTTTGTGAGCGCCTTGAAAACTCACGCGTCTGTTCGAGGATCGAAAACGTAAGTGCTGTCTTCGATGCTGGAGCCTTTGCTGTCTCGAGCAAGGCCTCCAAAGATCCAGATGCTGTTGTCGACCGTGACGGCCGCCACGCCCATGAGTGCCTTGGGCATCGGGTGGACGAGCGTCCACTGGTTGGTCTTGCTGGAGTAGATCTCTGCACTGCGTAAAAGGCTGTAACGAGGACACATCTGTGAGAAGTCTTCCTGAGACCAGAAAGAAGGTGGTAGTGGTGAAGCCCCTTAGCTGCAGTGTGTGTTCTGGCGCAGTTTGCGTCAGGTTTTAGTATATATTTGTAGAGAAAATGTTTCGGTGTTGAAGTGGAAATCGCAGAAGCTAACCACGCTACAGAAGAAAACTGGTGTCCTACATTTTGATCTGCGCCTTATCCAGAAAAGGTACACACCATAGTGTTGAATGTACACTGTTTTTCTGCTAGTCTCTTTTGCGTTCGGTCGAAGGCATCACCGCCATACTTTCATGAGCTCTGCTCGCGTTGTGCGTAATTAGTCGTCCTGTCAAGTGCTGACGAAATAACTGGGGCAGTAACAATCGAGCATAAGCTTTGCATCTCCAGCTATCTTCAGTCTTCAGTATCAAGTCCCACAGTTGACGAGGCTGCTGAGACGGGATGCTCGCCTTCTTACCACAGATTCGGGAAGACCCATTAGAGCTAAAGTAGTAAAGATCCTGCAATGGGCATTCTTTCACGTGACCTCTAATGTAATATTTCAAAGGTTGCTAGACGGTTTTGAAGATTCATTCTATGTAAGGTGAAACAGTTCAGCTGGTGCAATGGAAACCTTTTATTTGATAACTTCAGTGTGAGCGTGATATTTCTTCGTTCAATTTACAGGAAACAGTCCTAATCTCGCGTGAATTTGAAAGAAAAGCAGCGAGAGTAGCGTGTCAATTCTGGGAGATATTGCACACCATTGATCATTCGAAATGAGTAGTGTGTGCACTCGAACTGAATCCGCGAGCATCATCTACGGCTATGTGGCTTTTAAGCGTTCTTGTAGGTACGAAAGTAGGTAAAATGTTGGGCCGCTTGAAGCCAATTGTATCCGTTGACCGGAACGTTACTTACAACCCAGCTAGCCCGAGGCCACCGAATACGATCACGCAGTCAGACCATGCGACTGCGGCATGAAAGGCTCGATCAGCGTGCATGTTGGCGATGTTGTACCAGCGTTGCCTTTGTATGCTGAAGGAAAAAGCCTTGCTAGAGGGCTGCATTCGGCCTCTGCTCGTCACGTTGAGAAGGTTCAGGCCACCTGCACGACGGTCATCGCCGCAGTCAAAATGTGCGCACTCGCAAGTGGCAGTTTGAAGGACAAGGAGAGAAAAAAAACCTACTAAAAAAGTACATGGGCAAGCCGCAGACATGCACATATGTGTATCACTTGCAGAGATAGAAAAAAACTTTGGTGGAAACCATAAGCAAAAAAGCAGTTTCAAGCAACTGACTAGATATACATATATCCATTGCTCAGAAGCCCCAAGAACGCACAAAAAGATGAAATAATTGAAAGCACAAATGTTGAAATACGCAAGCCCAAATTCATATTTGATACATGGTTATTAGTTATGAGAAACAATAATCAAAGTATCGTGTTATTTTTCTGGCATGCGAGCTAAAATGTGGCGATCTGAATATTAACTGATTGGTTAATGCTACGTTATTTTCGGTCTTCGCGGTTTGGCCAGTGTTTCAAAAAATTGCAGGTTTAATACAATACCCAATTGTGGTTTTAGGCTGAGATAGTTGGTGATAAGTCATATTCACCATACTGTATAGTTAAAAGAGCGCAGTTTGATCAGGAGAAAAGTGACAAGAATGACGGGAAACATTGCAAGGACACACACCGTATTTGGCTCCATCCATGAATTCGCTATTACAACAACTTTCTCGGAATATTTTAATAAGAAGAGAACTGTAGCCATGCAAATTCTTGTTCATGTATGCGATGAAAGTCATGATTTATTAATTACAAAGTATCTGAGTTGACTGGCCTACGTTCACAATCGCACTTTTTTAAACGCATGATTACACGTACTGCGTTCACTGACAGCCGAAGTTGTGATTGATTTTCTGAGTCGAGTGTTTATATTTCTAGAAAATCCGTACGTATCTTTTCTAAGGGTCACTAAAGAAACGTGAAGCGCTTGTAGACATCACTCAATTTTCTTTGTATTCTTTTGCAGAAACAGTTGGTTACATGGTCTGTCAGATTCAGTCGTTTAGTTCAACGTGCCACAAAGGTGACACGATTATGAGGCCCGAAGTTGTGAAATATTTCAAGTTGATTTTTTTCATGGTTCTTCGATGCCAGCATTTAGAAAATTTCACTCAATCGCGCTAATTTTTCCTAAATGGGGCACAATTAGCGTCGAGTCCGATCTAGTTAGCCTCGTGTTATTGCGCTGCAACACTGAGCTGACTTGATTGTTGCTCTACAGTAGGAAAAAAAACATAAAAGGTTAAGGTCTAGCCAGTGTGTGAGTCACTTTGATAGAGAAGGCAGAGGGGGAAGACCAGCGTGTGTTCCGCTGGTCCAACGCCATTGTGACTGCGCCGAGTCGCTCCCGCAGTGCTTCAACGCATTGCTCGACTGCACCACCTATTAACGACGGCCCCGACCTCATCAAGAGCGGGAAGCATGCATGACACTTTCATGATCAAAAATTTGTGTTTTTGGCACCGTGGTCCTTGTGTCCGGCTTGTGCTCAAAGGCCGCCACGTCGGAGGCTTGTTTCCTCAAAAAGTAACTAGGTTTTCCCCATTTTCCTGACTTTAGTTTCGTCGCGAGAGTCACATGGGTAAATATTTTATGGACTACGGCACAAAACACGCTCGTGTTAAAATATAACCAATCCGTCAGCGAAAGGCTGTCTGCTATTGCTCTGTTAACGGTTACTCTGGACAATACTGACCTGCTACGATAATGGAGCCCCCAACGAGCACTGTTGTATGGTAGCACCTCGGTTCAGGCATGGTGCCGAAGAAGAACCAGGCCTCATTGCGCGGATTGTAGAGGATCACTGCAGAGCCTGGGCGTGGCGCATGTGCAGTAAGAGGAAATTGCAGCCTAGCACCTAACAGTCATTATTATTATTATTATTATTATTATTATTATTATTATTATTATTATTATTATTATTATTATTATTATTATTATTATTATTATTGAACTGTGGGGTAAGTTCATTGTTTTCACTTTAGTGCCAAAGAAATTACATTGGTCTTATATTTCTTTTCTAGTTTCTGCACGCTGTCACATGTCCTGAACTAGGAGTTTCACACGATAATACCTACAGAGGAATCTGGCACTGCGATCATGTACCCCCATGGTAATTAAGGGAAGTACTGGCTTCGGATTTAATTGTGCTAGTTAATTGTGCTAAACCTGTCTTCGCAGCAGATGAAATGCTATTTTTCACTTAATACTGTACTGTGATTCCCATAAAAAGCTCATGCATAATTTCGAGGGAAATACAACTATGTTTGTTTTCTAGTGTACTATACAATATGCACTATATTTTGATACAGAATACAGAACGCAATGGCAGGGCACTGCTTACTCTGGTGGTTACATTTGTCCAGGTTTCACTACTACCTCTTGGCTACGCATACTTCCAGCAATAACGTTTAAGTACAAATTAAAGAGGCGTGAAGTTTCAGCAAAGAGGGTTCAGCTTAAATTGAGGACGACGCAGCTAGCATGGAAAGAAAAATGGTAGGTGTAACCTTAAAGAGAGCAAAGTGGATTAGGGAACAAATCGGGGTTAAGGATATCATTGTTGAAATCAAGAAGAAGAAATGGACATGGGTTGGGCATGTAGCGCGTAGGCAGGATAACTGCTGGTCATTCAGAGTAACTGGATTACCAAAGAAGGCAAGCGGGTTAGAGGAGACAAAAGGTTAGTTGGGCAGATGAGATTAAAGCGCGAGACAGACGTGCGATTTTCTCTGCGATTCGGCGTGCGGTGCGACGATGCGACTGCCGGAGTGGTGACGTTTCGTGACGTTTTGTGACGTATCCTCGCGTCGCACCGCCGCATAGCCTGTGCGGCGAGCATCAAACCGGCCAGATATTTTGGTCGCAGCGTCGCACCACCGCATGGCAGCAACCAATCACAGCGCGAGCATACGAGTGACACCACGATGCTAGTGGCGCCATCTCCCTGTCGCCGCTCCTATCTACCGTCGATGGAGCGGTGCGAGCGTGGATTTGCTTGCATCGCCGACTGCGGCCGCGTGACAAACATCGAGTACATTTTCCTGGTGACGTGGTATTATTACGGATTGAATAAAGTGATGCTCGAAGTGTGCCTTTTCTGCAAGACAACGCCCGTTTTAAAACCGCTAGTGAGATCGGAGATCGTGAGCAGCGATGCAAGGTCATTTCGCAGGTAAACACAGCTTGCTTCGCTTCCACCTTTGCTCTTCACATCGATGGCATCTATAAAGCAATAATGTATGCTAACGCATTACATACGAGCGCAATGCTTGTTAGTGTTGTCAAAAACAAGCGCTCGATGACGAGCTCGCGTGTGAACGGCGTAGGCGACGGCCGGCGCCCGCCATGCTAGGCCTACCTGTCGGAGTCGTGAAGAATCAGCTGTTGCCGCGGTTACGACGTGCTTGTCGTTCACGAATGCGATTTCTTAATTATTTTTATAGAACGAAGCGTGGTTGTGCAATGTTGTTTGTTGTGAACCTCATTATGAGGATACCAAGTCGTTCGGCCCTGCATGCTGAGGCGCCGCATGGGGGCGGAGCCTGCCGCTGATAGCTTCTTCACCCCCGTGTGTCCCGAAACGTCGCATGCGGCAGGCCGCACCGTGCGACGCCGCGCACCGCATCGCACGGAAAATCGCACGTCTGTCTCGCGCTTTAGGAGTTGGCGGGTAGAAACTGGCAGCAGCAAGCATAGGACCGAGCTGACTGGTGGAACATGCTTTTTCCTGCAGTGGACGTAGTCAGGCTGATGATGACAAATTAATGAAGCAATTGTCCATAGAATATATTTTTTCACCTTCTTTTACACTCAAAAAACAAGCATCGGGAATGTCAAGAACGTGATCCATTCGAAGCATATCCGAAGTATGTACTTCCAATAATTCCCATGGGGGTACAAGCACCGCTAGAGGAGCCCGCGTAGACACTAGCGACATATTCGCCTCTAAGTATTATTTACGAAACTCTATGCTTGAGCAGTTGCACTGTTTTTCGAATTCTGCGTAAAGAAAAATGCAGAGCATAGGTCGTTTGATCTACCCACTTGTCTATGACCACACTCAACCATCCTCCGGATGTTTCTTTTTTTAATGCTTACGTTGTTGGTCTCGGTGTTTTTTTATATAGATCTGGCAGATTATTCACTTCTGTGCTTTGCCATTGTACGCTGTTTTAATTCATAAATGTGCCACACAATTTCCGAATCCTTTTATGCTTGTCATTTATCGAAGCTTGTGCTTCGTTAAGTGTGATTTGAATTTAGCACTGACCTATATTTCTCGTGTTCGGGTATCCTATTTTGCCCTGTTACTTTTGTTTGCATTCCTCTTTTTGCTGGTACTTTTTTTCTCAAGGCTGACTTCATTTTATCGTTTGTTATCAGCACTTTATCGCGGTTGTTCCGGGCACGTTGAATAACTATTTGTTTATTTCTTAGACCAGCTCGACATGGCTTCGTAGCTGTAAGAGGACGGCGCATTGACGCATAGCTGTGATCAACTTGGTGTACGCGACAGTGATTAAGGAGCTCTTGTTGGGAGCGCGTGCTGAAAATGCATTTTTCAGCGCAACGTGCTGGAAGTATTACTCAGTGGAAGCTCACCATCTAAATAATTGGTAGGAGAACGGTGCGAGATGCCGCCCGTGAGCATAACGTTGTGGCTCGCCCTGTTCTGAAGCATCGGAACTATGGCCATGCCGGCGGTGTAGAACCCATTGCTGCGAATGGATCTCAGGACGTCGCTTCTTTGGTAAGAAAACATTGAGAAGAAACGTTGGTATAAATAAAATTTCCACTTTCTTCCATTACAACTTTACCAGGTGGAATATTTAACAAACATCATAGTGTGTATTCACCACACATATTGGAGGTGCACATGCATCCACTCCCGACTTCCTAAGAACGTGCGCTTGTTAACGAAAATGGTGAACGTAACAGCAAATATTACAGGCTCCTTTCTAGAGACAAGCAGCTTTTAGGAGATGAAGTGTGAGCGAATTCACTCTGGACTGTAATCGACGTGCCAGCGGCTAATCGCTGCAGTTCGATGCCTTTTCGTTCATCGTTACTAATTATTTACCGCTTGTCGCATAGCACGTGATGAAAAGAGCCGGAGCCTCGCACGCTATCCTCTGGCATCCGTTACTTCTATAATCGGCGATGATGATTCACGAGCCGGCAGTGACGGGCGCACGTGTGGCATATTAATTATTGACGGAGGTAATTTTGAAGACCACTAGGAAACGATGCATTTTTAGTGGGAAATCAAGGTACTTGCCTTTCCTGTGGTTTAACCTGGGGCATCAACGGCAGGATGTGCGCCGTGGGACTCCACCAGTTGTCAGTGGATCGTTGTTCACCTGCTTCGGAGCCGGATTGGCTGCTGCAGGTGTAAAACTCGGTTTTCTTCTCGCGACCGGAATAGGCTAACTTCCCAGTATTTCCGAACGTGGCAGTTTGAGTACATTGCCGTGAATTGTGCTTGGGCTCTGCTAAAGAAAATCTTTGATCTCCCCTGCCATTCTCTATGCGAAGATTACATTTGTCTTGACAAGCTTCATTCCGTAGCTTTTCTGTTCGGCCAATCTCTTGGTTTCCAGTCAAATGCGAGGACGATTTCGTTAAAGTCTCTTCTCCGCAGGAGTAGAACTGCATTTTAGCCTCATTGTCCAACTCTTCGGCATTTCTGCGCAATGCTGTTTGAACGCGCGACCGCGTGCTGAGCTTGAGCTCTTCTGTCCAACCAGTCTGGTCTCCACTTCCGTTCTGAATTGGCTGATCACGCTTTCCTTCACAAGTTTCATACTTTCGTCCTACGGCATGAAAGTGGTCCAAGCGGATGTTCCTCGTCATCTTCGACTTCAATTTCGGCAAAAGATGTACTTTTTCATTTGTGTTTTTGGGACGGGCTCCACTGCAGGCGTGGGGTCTTGGCATGTAATCAAAGTCGTCCGGCGGCATCGTTTCCTCCTTGCGCTTGTACACTTGACCCTCGGGATCCCTGCCTTTCCGGGGCTGGCAGTTCTCGCTACCATCAAATACAAGTATTTGATCGTAACCAGATTTACTGTCTTGTCCAAACAACCATTCAGTACGATGTCCGAATTGGGTACCGGGTCCCCGCTGGTCAATAAAGCCAGACTCGTTTGCTTGCTTCCCTCTGCCTGTATTGTCACAGCAGGCTTGGTTATTCCGGGACTCGGATCGCTTTTTTGTTGGCGATAAAGTTACAGCCCGTTTTGCCTTTTCTTCTTTGATGATTGATTCATAACTTTTCATACGAGCCCGTTGGTGGCGCGAAGCGCTTCCTGGCATGAACTGATGTTGCTTGCTGTCCAGCGGCGGGGAACTGTCCTCGGAGGAGGTGTCTACAAATGCGCCTGCCGAGCTTTTGACCTTCTGTGACATTTCTTTAGCGTTGCTGCACGCGGTGTCTCTATTTGCTTGCCGGTTGCGAGTCCCAAGAGTCGGCGCTTCCCGTTGCGGAGGTGTGGCAGCCTCTCCGAAAAGAAAAACGGGATTTGCTGCACTCTCCGCGCAAAGAGGCTGCGCTACGAGGGGGTAATGAGCGTGAACCCATCTCTCCGTTCTCTCGGGGTCGGCCGGAAGGTTGATGCTGTCTGCCACGGTGCCTCGCCAGTCTTGGTCAGCCGCAGATTCGCAGAAGTATTCTTGGGGAGATTCTTTGACTTGAAATCGCCTCACCATTCTTCGCTCGCAGTAGAGACGGTCGGATTCGTCGTAGAAGTGAACTCCAGGATCGCAATTCACCGGCAGGAGACGTTCCTTCGAGGTTCGCTGACCTGAAAATACGGTTTCACTGGCTTCTTCACACTTGCCGTGCATTGTTTTGGCCCCGTGGGCATAATGAGGGACGTTTCTCTTTACTTGGCGGCCGTCATTCCCTCGGCTCCACCGGCTTCCGTACCTGCCCTTGTAACAAGGCTGAAGGTCGGGGAAGTTTGTTTGCTGGTATGTTCTTGAGTCAAGTTTGGTGCTTTGAACTTGCGGTGAGACAAAAATTGACCCGCTAGAGATTGACAAGTGCCTTGCGCGGTCCGCAAGTTCGAGATCCTCATCGTGCCAAAAATTGCCCCCACCCAGAGGCATTGGGGTAAAACCCTGATTTGACTGTGTCATATGTGGTTGATTGTCTTTTTCTAACCAACCGCCATCATCCCCACCGTCTGCTGAGGAATATGCGCGTTGCTGGGGAGTCACGCCATCCCCGTAAAACTCTTTTCTCAGAGGCAACGTGGACATTTCTGATAGGGACTTTTTCGTCCTGTTCCTCCTTCGACGTCGATTAAAGTTTTTCTTGTCTGCTAAAAGGTACTCGCCACTGCTGCTTGAGCTAGGGGGAGGCGCATAGGCTCGTGAACGTAGCCGCTTGGAAACTTCAACTCCGCACCGGTTGGCACGTGCGCTCTCGCAGCTATTCTGTTGGTTTCCATGCGTGCCAGGTGAGAATTCGGTCGTGTTATCGGTTGCATTGCCGACGCCGACGCCCTGTGCGACAGTACGACGTGTTTGGTTTTCCTGGTGCTGCCGTGGCTGCCCCTGTTATGAGTGAGAGAGAGAGGCATGACAAACATTAAAACTAATGCTACAGCTAGTGGTCTTGGTCATGACATTCCGTTTCTTGTCAACTTTACCTCCTTTCTGTAGTTTTTCGTTCGTGCTACGTGTCCCCGATATCCTGCCTGTGAGTCAGTTGCCGCAACATCCTGAAATTTAATTAAAGACAGCGTCAGTGTCGTGGTTGTTCCATTTTTTAAGCAATTGGTGTAACACGAAAGCGAAATGCGTCCTCACTGAAGTAGTTGAGCGTTCATCGGGCATTTTTTCGCCACAAGTTCGAAAGAATAAATGCTGCGGTAACAAATTGCAACGTCACGCGAAGAACGGCAAGCAGCTCGAAACATGAAGCGCGCCTCAGGCAGCAATACTAATGAAATGAGCATACACAGGACAAACGTGGACAGACAACTCTCTAAGCTCGACACCTAAAACACGCTGCTCTAAAAGAAAGAGGCACAAAATGAGCGCACGGGTAAACACAAGACTAACGCGGACAACTGTCACAATTCTTACTTTTTCGTGTGAGAACAACGTGCTCTTTTTGTAAATGCAGCCGCGGCAGCGAGCGAAGCGACGATTACGCTTCCTTTAAAACTGCAATTTCAAAGCAAACTTGTGGTAGATGCACAAGATGTACAAAGCGCCCGAATCCCGTAGTAAGCGCGCGCGCAAGTGAGCCACCACGCAATCTATATGCACTTTGGCCTCCCCTGTGTAGGCGCGTGCGCGCGCAGTGACGAGCCGGGTGACGCGGCTCAGATCTTCAAAGCGTGCCACACCCAACGCACGCCCGTCATGTCATCTCGCTATTGACGATGAAAACGCGCTGATGTTGCCGAGCTCTGACGACCACGAGTGATATATGGTTTATATAAATTGCTCGTCTTTAACATGTTGGAGACCGACGCCTCGGTGGTTTGATGGTTAGCGCGCGCTGCGGTCGCTCGTTCGATGCCGCGCTGCGGAACCCTGCCTTCTCGATTTTTTTTTTTATGCGAAGCATTTCTTATCGAACTTCGGCGATTTTCAGCGTATCTATCTATCCAGCCACCTACGACATTTAACTCTCCTGCCCGTTTCTACATAGGTATCGATACCAAACTTGGTCCGGCATAATATGACTGTATCAAAAACATATTTGACTAGTCATAACATGAAAATTATGACATGTATGTTATCGTTGTCATAATTTAAATGTCATGGCCATGCAGCTCTTGCGGTGGCTTCGTTCACGTGGCATGTTGCAAAACTGGTATGACATGGCATGATTGAATGGCGAACAAAAGCGACAGACCCTAACATGAAAATCATGACATGTGTGTCATGTAACAACAAGACTACATGCCAAGCTCATGATGCGTTCGCGGCTGTTTCGCTAGCGTCACATGTGCCATATTTCGTATTACGCTACGTGAATGGATGAGGACGTTATGTGACTGGTGCAAACATGATAATCATGAGATGCGTGTCATGTAACAACATGACTACAAGCTACACTCATGTTTCTCTAGCTTCACATGTACCAAACTCGGTATTACGTGGTGCCATTGAACGACATAGGTAAATAACACATACACACAAGATAATCAACATAAGCATGTCATGTAACAACATGACTACATGCCACACTCATGGTGCACTCGCGGCCGTTTCGCTAGCTTCACACAAGCCAAATTCGGTATTACGTGACGTCAATGGATGATGAAAGTATATAACTAAGCCAACATGGTAATCATGAGATGTGTGTCACGTGATAAAATGACTACATGCCACAGTCAAGGCTCCAATACATTTCGACGTGACGCGGTGCGCGTGCTCGCCAGCGTTCATTTCGACGCGTCACGCCGGCATTGCGACGCCAGGTGCCGGTCCTGCCATATACTCGTCGGCGCGCGCCGCGCTGCGTTGCTTTGACGCATGCGCGTGTCAGCGCGTCCGGCGGCCCTCTTTCACGAAAGGTGGGAGACAAAGTGTTGTCTGGGTAACGCATCGGCACTAAATGCAGCATGTCGCATATCGCACCGGTCACCGTCGGACCGCGCCGATGGACGCTGGTCGTGCCGGTCGCCCCTGGAGTGCTCACGTTTCGCTAACGTATATAGCGTCGCTGGCCCAGCGTGCGCGCGTCACTGCTACATTTGAATATATTGGGCCCTTCATGATGCACTCGCGGCCATTTTGCTAGCTCCACATATACTAAATTTGGCGTTAGGTGAGGTCAATAGATGTCGACAGTATATGACTGGTGCGAACATAGTAATCCTGACACGCGTGCCATGTAGGAACATGACAACATACCACGCTTATAGCGCGCTCGCGGTTGTTTCGCTAGCTACACATATACTAAATTTGGTATCACGTGACGTGAATAGATGAAGGTAAACGACACATCCAAACATTGAAAGTAATGTATGGCATTATTTACCTCCACCTCGTAACGATGTGCTCATTTTAAACTGACGTATCAACCTTTCTCATTCATGCTTCGCATATCATCGATTCCCACTGGGCGTGAACGGGATCTGCCAATTTTTTTCTTTGCAATATAATGGTAAGCATTTAAAAAATTATATTCGTGACCAAAAGCCGTCACATAGCCGTACTAAGTAAACCACCATACACGTACCCGCAAATCTTCAACCTAGCTTTCCTATTGATACGAACTCTACACAGTGGTTTCCATTGTCGACAATGCGAGAGAATGCCATTACACGCAATGCAACTGAGTGGTGCTACCATTCATAAATCACACAGCAGCGAGTACAGTCTTTATATCCCAGAAGCACCATTGCTAAAAGCTTTACATTGTGTTGAGAGCCGAGCTGCTCTGCTTAAGCGGTACCCTATTCACTCTTCTCGATCATGTAAATAGGCACACAATCGCGAAGCCCTTGATTAAACATTGGCAGCAGAGGCACTCCCATTTCAACCTTTGAAAACGATCGCTTCACGTGAACTGTGTGTATACCGGGAACAAAGAAAGTGCTTACAGAAAAAAAGACGCACTTAGGCTGGCTGACTCGCGGCCGTTTACGTATCATAAATGAGGCGAAACGTTTCGTAAACGCTATATTGACCTCGCTCAATGTGGCGTTGCTCACCGAATCCGGATACTGGTAGCTGACAGTCTTGAAACGAGTCTCCTTCACGCGTCGTCGCCTCATTGCACGTGATTCCCGTGACGAGTCTTCGTCAGCGGCTCGTCCAGAACACAGACCGACGTTCGGAAGCGCAGATGATGACGCTACGTGTCCTCACTCAAATGTCGTGGCGCGTGCTCAGCAGCCGCGCTGCACGTGGCCTTCATTCTCTTCTACTTTTTAGCGCCTCGGGTTGTTTAGAAAACGTTTGAAACCCTTGAACGTTGAAGCTTCAAGAATCTTCATACTTTTGAAAGAAATGGCTATGATAAATCAAGGTATCTATAGGCCATGAAACTCACTTAATTACTGAGAGAGTTGTTCAACGTTTTCTTGGAGGGGCTGACAAAAGCTGTCATCATCATTAACGTCCCATTTCGTAGCACCTGGCACTGCTGTTTCCAACGCGTGAAATGCAGTGACCTCACCGGCGAGCGCTCTCTTAATTTTAGGGGCGAAGCTTCTTATAGCGGCACCCGTTCGTTTCTCGTAGCCGTAGTAGTAGTGTGTAACAAGTGTAACACTTTCACCTCCAAGGTGGTGCCGGTAAGAGATTTCTTGTGTGCGTTGTTGAACAATAAAAGATAGTGCTCAATGTACATGCCGATGGCTGCTTAGAGGGAATGAGAGAGAGGAGAATTCAGCTTTTAGTTAACGCGCACGCTGTAATATTTATTGTTCAACAACGCACACAAGACAAGAAAGGGTTGTTACGTTATACTCGCTGGGCGTAACCTCCTAGGTTTTAAAAAGGTTTAGCAAGAATTGGGCCGCAGTGCCATGAATACAGTGACCTATATACCATGAGCTCGAGGTGGTTAAAGGTCGGAAGTAGACACGAAGCGCAAGCCGTAAGAAAGTGTGCGTGTGCCTCCTCTCGTTCATTCCTTGAATTGTCCGCTGGATGGCGGTGATTCTATATGAGGAATATATGATGAAAAGATGCGAGATGTTGGTACTTGGATTGTTGAATAGGTGGACGAATGGACACACAGACGGACGCATGCACGGACGCACGGATGGCTGCATGGACGGGTGGACGCATGGACGGAGGCAGGAGCGTATGCACGGACGAAAACAGGGACGGTCGCACAGATGAACATGCGGACGCACGAACAGACGCACGCACGTACGGGCGGATGGACGCACGGGCCGCCACACAGACGCACGCATGGATGGGCGGAAGCAAGAACGAATGGATGGACGGATGCTTCGCCCCACTGTCCATCAATCACTCCGTGGATATGCTGCCATTTTTTTATATTCTTAGCTTCTCAAACACGGGTACCTCGCACCCGCTCAAGGTGCGAGGAGTTTGGTTTGGTTTGGGAAAACTTTATCCTTGAAAATCTGAAGGCGCCTGCCCTCACACGGCGGGACGGTCCCACGACGGGACTGTAAGGCCGAGACCTACCGCCGCATTGTGGGCCCTCCGGACAGCCCAAAGTTTTGGTGTTAAAGGCAAACTCCGGCGATTTTTAATCATGTCAGGATAAGGTTGCTCTTATGTTCCTTAGATACTCTTCTCACGTGCCCAATACCTGAAGTGATCTAAAAAATTCAAAATAACTTTTAATTACCAAAACCCGCAATACCGAAACCCAACGTAGTGTGCTTGTACGTGTGACGTAAAATTTTGCCTGACGCTACCGGAACCTGCCTGATTGCGCATAATACCCGCCAGATGGCACTACCTGTCCATGCCATACACGGCGATCGGCTAAAACGCTTACGCTGCTATGGGGAATATATGGCGAATCGTGTGTGCCTTACAACGCAACACCACTTGGCACCTATCGCACGCGCTCATCAACACGGAAAAGGAAATCGCACGCTCAACCAAGAAGCGCCGGCCGAACCCACACAAACCATGGCAGACAAGCAGACGCTGCAGTGGCACATCTGTTCGTCACTTCCGCCAGGCAAAACTCAATGTCACACACACAATGTTGCCATTAGGTCTGACAAGCGAGGTGAGCGTTTCGAGGCAAGCTGTAAAATTCATCCGAAAAGAATGTGCGAAATTCTCAAGCCTGCAATTTGGCATGAACGGCACAAACGTGCAAATGAACGTACCCAGTCAATTCCATTGAGATCCACTGTCTTCCAAAAATCGCTGTAGATGGCCTATAAGTCCCACTTGTAAGACGATACTGTAACGGTGTGGCGTACCGAAGCATGCAGCGTAAGGTGGCTAGAGAAAGATATATATATATATATATATATATATATATATATATATATATATATATATATATATATATATATATATATATATATATATATATATATATATATATATATATATATATATATATATATATATATATATATATATATATATATATATATATATATTCTAGTGAAGAAGATTAGGCTACTCAGAAAGGCAGCGGGTATGACTCAGTCGGTAAAGAAGACGACGTTTGGTTGGTTGGCTACTCAGGCTAGTTCCGCCATTACCGCTTGACCTGTTGTGACCGCTCTCCTGTTTTATAAAAGAGTGCCACTCTAAAACGCCTCATTATAATTGGTGGAGGTGCTGGGTAATCGTAACTGTTGGGCCTGACGTCGCCACGCAGGAAAAACTCGCGCCGTCGACAAAATCGTGCCACGTGACCCGCAATTCCACAGGCGAAGCATATGGGGCGGTTGTCTTGAGTGCGCCAAGGGTTCTGAAAGCGTGGAGGTGGTTGTCGGGAGAAAGGACGGGCAGTCTGGTACATAGGCTCAGTCGGTGCGACAAAGGGGTGCGTGGACGTAGGCGTTCGCGACAAAGAAACGTGGCCGTTCGTGACAGGCGGACGTCGGGTTCCGTTCAGTGCTTCGGCATAGGTCAATGGAGCAGCCACCGGTGGTGCGTGAGCTGTTGGTAGCGCCTCGGACACTTGCTCCTGGACTACTCGCTGTATTGATGGCGCTAAAGTAGATGGGGCACCTTCGGAGGTATAAGGCACGAGGGACAACTGGCGTGCGACCTCCTCTCGTACAAATTGCTTGATCTCGAGAAGCAAAGTGGTGTGGTCTATAGCAGTGCCAGCCGACGTTAAAGCGGAGATTGTTGCACATGGCGTGCTGGCACGACGAGTGGTGTCACGCTGTTTCCAGAGCTCATCATAGCTCTGACAAAGTTGGACCACTTCCGCTACCGTTTGCGGGCTTTTGGCGACAAGCATCTGAAATGCGTCGTCAGTCACGCCTTTCAAGATGTGTTTGATCTTCTCAGCCTCTGTCATGGCCGAGTTGACACGCCGGCAAAGGTCGACCACATCTTCAATGTAACTGGTGTAATTCTCACCATTCTGCTGAGCCCTAGCACGCAAGCGCTGTTCGGCCCGTAGTTTGCGAAGCGCTGGACGGCCAAACAAGTCCGCAAACGTTGTTCGGAAGGCTGACCAGGTGGGGAGGTCTCTCTCGTGATTACGGTACCAAAGACTGGCGACGTCGGTCAAATAAAGTTGGACGACAGTAAGCTTGTGTGCATCGTCCCACTTGTTGCGCTTGCTCACCCGGTCGTATTCGTCGAGCCAGTCTTCCACGTCTTTGTCATCGGTTCCACTGAAGGTAGGCGGATCGCGTTGCCGAAAGGAGCCGAGACAGACAGGAGCTGCAGTAGTTGGAGCCGAGGTGGCTGCCTGCTGATCGTCGTTCGTGGACATCGTAGCAACTGGAGGCAACGTACGGTTTCGCAATTCCAGGATTAGGCGTCACCCAGCACTCTCCACCAATTATAATGAAGCGTTTTAGAGTGGCACTCTTTTATAAAACAGGAGAGCGGTCACAACACGTCAAGCGGTAATGGCGGAACTAGCCTGAGTAGCCAACCAACCAAACGTCGTCTTCTTTACCGACTGAGTCATACCCGCTGCCTTTCTGAGTAGCCTCATCTTCTTCACAACAATATATATATTGTCACGTGCGTCCCACGAAAAAGACGAAGGCGACAGCGCATACGCGCATCTGCACGCTTTTATGGAGAACGCAACAACGAGAAAGATGAGGAACTCTCTCTCGCGCGGTTAACAAAAAGACCGACCCGCTGCTGTTTTCTCAGCGTCTTCGAGTACGACCTCTCTCTTGACGTCGCGACACTGGTGGAGGTGCTGGCTCCGAAAGAACGTGAGGAGATCCAAAAGCAAGTTCAGAAGATGCTCCAAGATGACGTAATACAGCCTTCCAAGAGTCCTTGGTCATCCCCCGTGGTATTGGTTAAAAAGAAAGACGGCAGCTTGCGTTTCTGTATAGATTACCGCAAGTTAAATCAAGTAACGAAGAAAGACGTCTACCCACTGCCACGTATAGATGACTCTCTTGATCGGCTGCGGCATGCACGCTATTTCTCATCGATGGACCTGCGAAGTGGCTATTGGCAAATAGAGGTCGACGAGAGAGACCGTGAGAAAACTGCTTTCGTGACGCCCGACGGTCTTTATGAATTTAAAGTGCTTCCATTCGGGTTATGCTCAGCGCCAGCCACTTTTCAGCGCTTAATGGACACTGTGCTATCAGGACTTAAGTGGCAGACATGCTTGGTTTATCTAGACGACGTTGTCGTCTTCTCAGCTACATTCGAGGAGCACCTAAGTCGATTATTCGCAGTTCTACAAGCTATACGCTCGGCTGGCCTGACTTTAAAGCCAGAGAAGTGCCATTTCGGTTTCAACGAACTTTGCTTCTTAGGCCACGTGGTGAGCCACGAAGGTGTTCGACCTGACCCGGGCAAAATCGACGCTGTCGCAAAGTTTCCAGCACCGCATGACAAAAGAGCAGTGAGACGCTTCTTAGGCCTCTGCGCTTATTACCGACGATTCATCGCCAACTTTTCGTCTATTGCGGCGCCTCTGACGCGGCTCACACGAGAGGATGTCCCCTTTCTTTGGAGCGAAAAGGAACAAACAGCGTTCAACGAATTACGCCAACGCCTCCAAACACCTCCGGTTCTGGCGCACTTTGACCAGGAAGCGCCAACAGCACTTCACACCGACGCAAGCAATGTAGGCCTGGGCGCCGTACTGATACAATGGCAAGATAACTCCGAGAAAGTGATAGCCTATGCCAGCAGAGCTCTCTCTCGCACGGAAGAGAACTACTCGACTACCGAGAAAGAGTGCCTCGCCGTGGTTTGGGCGGTTCTCAAATTTCGACCGTATCTGTACGGCCGCTCATTCAAGGTCGTCAGTGATCACCACTCGCTTTGCTGGCTCACTAACTTGAAAGACCCATCCGGCCGTTTAGCACGCTGGAGCCTTCGGCTTCAGGAGTTTGATATGACCATTATTTATAAATCAGGGAAGAAGCACACCGACGCAGACTGTCTCTCGCGGTCACCCGTTGAGCCTGCCGCTATTAATGACGAGTCTATGGACGCCGCATTCTTGGGAGTCATCAACGCGGCCACTATCTCACAAGAGCAGCGCCATGACCCTGACCTGCTTTCGCTTATCGATTTCTTAGAAGGACGACGGGAAGACGTGCCGCGAATTTTTGCGAGAGGAGTGCCATCTTTTTGTTTAAGGAACGACGTCCTATACAAGAAAAACTTTTCTCCCACCGGCAGCCCATACTTGCTCTTCGTCTCTGCATCACTGCGAAAAGAAATTCTGGAAGCCTGCCATGATGAAGTCACCTCTGGTCATCTCGGTTACACTCGAACATTGTCCCGTCTGCAAAACAGTTACTACTGGCCTAACCTACCTGCTGCTGTGAAACATCACGTCCAAACATGTGCCGACTGTCAAAGACGCAAAGCACCACCCGGCAGGCCGGCAGGCTTATTACATTCCGTTCAAGTACCAGCAAAGCCATTCGCCCAAATCGGAATGGATTTCCTGGGCCCATTCCCAACTTCTAATACAGGGAACAGATGGATCATTGTCGCCACTGATTATTTGTCTCGCTACGCAGAAACTAAAGCCATGCCGAGGGCCACAGCAGCAGAAGCGGCTCATTTCTTCATAGAAAACGTCGTCCTTCGGCATGGTGCTCCAACAGTTCTCATCACGGATAGAGGAACTGCGTTCGTGGCAGAACTTTTGGAGTCGGTTCTCAGGCTCAGTGGTACAGCTCACCGGAGAACAACGGCGTACCACCCACAAACAAACGGACTAACAGAGCGGCTTAATAAGACCCTCGCAGACATGCTCTGCATGTATGTCGACACAGAACACAAGAACTGGGACAAAATCTTGCCTTATGTGACCTTCGCCTATAATACTGCCCGGCAGGAAACTACCGGAATGACGCCGTTTAGTTTAATACACGGGCGCGAGGTCACTACAACGTTGGACGCTATGCTGCCGCACGAGTGTGACGACACTCACGCTGACGCCGAAGAATTTGGTCAGCGTGCCGAAGAAGCCCGACAGCTAGCCCGCGTGCGTATTTGTCACCAGCAACACAAAGATGCGAAACGGTACGACCTACGACATAAATTAGTAACCTACAAACCAGGCGACAAGGTATGGGTCTGGATCCCAATACGTCGACGCGGACTTTCAGAAAAGCTATTACGACGATACTTTGGCCCATATCGAGTCACCCGACGATTGAACGACATCAACTATGAAGTTATTCCCGACGGCAATTGCAGTTCCAGTCGCCGAAACTGCTCACCCGAAATCGTGCATGTCATCCGGATGAAACCCTACTTGTCCAGCTAACTCTCGTTTGTCCTGTGCGTGCCGGTGCATATGTGCGTTTTTATAAGTAGAGTGCCTTGGCTGCGCATCGGGACGATGCCATTTTTGGAGGGAGGCAAATGTCACGTGCGTCCCACGAAAAAGACGAAGGCGACAGCGCATACGCGCATCTGCACGCTTTTATGGAGAACGCAACAACGAGAAAGATGAGGAACTCTCTCTCGCGTGGTTAACAAAAAGACCGACCCGCTGCTGTTTTCTCAGCGTCTTCGAGTACGACCTCTCTCTTGACGTCGCGACAATATATATATATATATATATATATATATATATATATATATATATATATATATATATATATATATATATATATATATATATATATATGCAAGGAAAGGCAGGGAGGTTAACCAGACGCACATCCGGTTTGCTACCCTGCACTGGGGAAGAGATGAAGGGGAGAAAAGAGGTTGCACAGAGATAAGAAGGTACCCACAATCACGAGCACACTCGGGGGAGCACACACACTCTACAGGCGGTCGCTCAGGTTTCTTGTCTTTAGGTAAAGTAGAAGTATTTTAGTCGCTTTCCGCTCAACCGAGGCAGATGCCCAAGGTCCTAGAATCTTCTGCACACGAAATGGTCTGGAGTCAAGTTGATTCAAAACCATCCGGAGCTGACATCGCTGTGTGTCGTAGCAAGCGCAGCTGCACAGGACGTGTTCAATGGTCTCTTCAGCTCCACAGTAGTCACATGTAGAAGTGTCTGCCATACCAATGCGAAAAGAGTACACCTTTGTGAATGCAACACCCAACCAAAGGCGGCATAACAGTGTCGCATCGGAGCGGGAAAGTTGTGATGGTAGCTTTATCTTGAGCGAAGGATCCAGTTCATAAGATTGACACCTTTGGAAGCTGGTAGACGACCAGAACATGCGTGTAAGATCTCGAGCCAGCAGGTAAAGTTGTCTTGCTGCATCATTCCTTGATAAAAGAATCGGGACCACACGGGTTCTTTCATGGGCTGAGCGGACTGCATCATCGGCTAATTGATTTCCGGTTTCCATTTCTTACACGGTTAATGAATAAACCTCCGGATAAAACTTGTGTAATGCAACATTGCGGATGGGTGAAAGAATTAGGAAAGAAATAGAGCTAGCTGACGAAAATGACTTCCAGCTTTGGTCCTTGAAGGAGCTACTTAAACAGTGAGACCTTCTCCATAAAACGCGCAAGCCGCGTTCTTTGTGGAAGCATTGCCATTCATCACGCAATAATCAGCTAGCCACTGAAAGTCATCTCATTGTTTTTGTTGGCAAACGGTGGTTGGTTGGTTGCGAAATTTTATTGTGGTCCTGCAAGGCGCGCGTCAGCGCGCAGCGGGCGACTCCCACATCGGGACCGTTAGGCCAAGCCTATCAGCCACTCCGCGGGCCTGCTGGACGGCCTAAAGTTGGTCGGCCAGGAGGGAGCTGCGTAGGGCCGCCTCCCACCTGACCGATGTACTGTTGGGGTAAGTGTACATTGCTTTGAACTCCCAGAGCGTGTGCGCCAGCGTGGATACATCCCCACATGCAGGGCAAGCGTCATTGGGATAAATAGCGTGAAGGGATCTCAGGTTAGGGTACGTGTCGGTCTGCAGTAGCCTGAGTGTAAGGGCCTGTGGCCTATTAAGTTTTGGATGAGGGAGTAGATGTAGTCTTCACGCGAGGTAAAAATGTTTTGTTATTTCGTTGTACGTGGCAGGCGCGTCCCTGTTTTCCGCAACACCGTTGGCCCCGAATCGTTGCCCGGAACCGGCGCGGTCGGTTAGCGCGCGCGCGGTCTCGTGGGCAGACTTGTTGCGGTTGGGGGGAGCACCTTGGACCTGTCCAACATGTGCAGGAAACCAGATCAGTACGTGGTGCTTGATACCATCGCGGCCACAACTCTGGAGCACGCGCAGGGCTTTCTTGGAGATTACACCGTGCTCGAAAGCATGAATAGCTGACCTAGAGTCACTATAGATGACCTCCCTTTCACCTTTCAGGATGGCAAGGGCACTGGCCACTTGCTCGGCAATCGTCGGATCATCAGTGTGAACCGATGCGCAGTTGGTGATTTGCTGTTTGGAGTCGACGATGACTGCGGAGAAGGTGCGGCTCCCACGGTACGCTGCCGCGTCGACAAAGCCGATGCCGCGCTTCCCACTGTGAATCTGCTTGAGAAGAGTGCCAGCTCTAGCCTGTCGCCTACCAAGATTGTGCTCGGGATGGACATTCCTCGGTATCGGTGCCACGGTGATGAGGTCGCGAATCTCACGGGGCACCTGTCTCAATTTCTCGTCCACTTCACCCGGAGAGTGACCGAGCTCTCGGAGTATATGTCTGCCGGTTTGGGAGCTCGAAAGGCGTTGCGAGCTGGGCCCGCTCCTGCGCTTCGGCAATCTCCTCCAACGTATTGTATACTCCGAGAGCTGGAGCAGGCGCTCGGTGCGCGTCCTGATCGGGATACCAAGGGCCCGCTCGGTAATCTTTCTGAGCAAGACGTTGATTTGGCAAACGGTGGTTCAGTTTCAATTCCACGTGCGCTGACCGCACACGTGCCTTCGAAACTAAGCTGCTTGTTGCTATGTATGACTGCATCTGTCGCGATTTTGTCTGCAGCGTTTGCAGAAAGGAGCATCGCTTTGAGGACTTGATGGGCGTTCGACGCGCGTGCACTTTGCGGGGCTCTGTCAGTTTCGTCGTCGCCATTCGTGATCGTGTCAAGAGTGACCACGGTTTTGGTGGCTGGGCGCATCCTTCCTAATATTTCAGCACGTTGCTCTCGGCCACTGATCGATGGCTTGGCCCGAAAGTCCGAATTTGAGCCCTTTGGACATGGTTCGATTCGGCTGAGGAACTTCGCGAGGCCGAATCATTCGGATTCTGCCGTACATTTACGTCAACGTTTCCTCATTCGATAGTTTCGCACAAATGCTGGATTGGAACTGCGTTTAGTTTTGTTAATGCTGCCAGATCATGCCGAGAAATTTCGATTTTCGGGAGGTTTTTCTGAGAACCGCGCAAACGTAAGAAATGTTCAAAATCTGGGAGGCTGTCGGAAAAACCAGGAAGCTTGGCAGATATTTACTCGTACACATTCACTCGGCTCACGGGGTTTCCCGATTACAATTACCCGCTGGTTGCGGAGCTTGGCGTTTTTTGTAGCGGATGGTAATCTGCGTATTTTGAAAATACCGCACTGGCACGATTCCCACGTTGCGCTGTGACCTTCACGGATAAGGCTCAGCTTATTTTTTTTTTTTTTGCACCCAAAAGCGACGCAGTGGTGCCCAGGCGACTTCTTGTAAGCGTTAGCGAAGGAAACAGGTGCTTTTTCGCATTTCAATGGCTCACAGCATCTGCTTGCCATGTGAAATTGGCGCAACAGAAGCATGTCTTGGCAGTTCAAAACAAAATTGCGTATCAGTGCGAGAGTGTGCTACCGGGCGCCTAGGTGCTTGGGTGTGTGATAGGCGTGCTCTGGTCTATACGGCGGCAGTCGCGGAGTCGATTGACACCAGAATCGGCGGCACCGCAGAAGGCCAGCCCCAACCATAAGAACAAAGTTGGATGCAATAAAATTAGACTTGCTTGTCACTTTTCTCAAGGTACGTGAACGCTTCTACCTAGTCCTACATGGTCATGATCCTCGAGGAGTTCACGATGTTCCCGCGCCTTACTTCAGGTAGAGCACTGACATCAGTCGACATGTCAGCACCCGTTACACCTTGTAACGGTCGACGCCACCTCTGATTGGTTCTCCGCTGGGAGGAGGTGGCATTGCGCGCGGAAATAAGCTCCATGAAGTACAAAGACACTTCTAGTCAACGAGTGTGTGACTGGCGCTGCACAAAACAAAGCAAATCGAAGCAGCTGATCCCCCCGCATGGCCTCCGCTTACACGGGGGAACCGTCGTTATGTTACATGCAAGATATCCAGCAAAGCGGTGATTAACAGCCACTACGATTCGTTATTGAGTCGTCTACCGTGTTTTGAGGCCACTTCGCACACACTTGTTTCGCGTTTGGTAGAGTGGCACGACGCCGTTGAGCTTAGTCAGGCATTAGTGCCACTGGCCAGCGTGCTGCATTAGCAACGCAGTGAGAACCGCGGCCTCGGTTTGGCCACAGAACACCTACTGGTTATTGTACATAGGTGATCACGTCTACTGCCGCTGGAAAACACATGGAGGGGCTTTAACTGCCTCCCCCCTCGCAGTGACACGGGTCATTGCAAAGTTTAAGAGTGGCATGACGTCGTGCATGGCGTTCCTGCTTAGGTCACGTGAATTCCGCCATGACTAGAGTGACCTCCACATGTGCGCGCATGCTGTACGCTTGTCTAGTGATTTTCCTTGAGAAATACCTGTGTGGCGGTTGTATGAAATAGTTCAGTTTTATCCCTGGAAAGTCCTATAGGTGGTGACAGTATGTTCGAGTGGTTTTTACTGCTGTACTGTGTGTGATGTGTTGGATTGAGCTCCGATCGTGAGACATGGGTAATGTCAAGTGTGATTCTGCCGTTTGGAGGTAAGTTTTGAACCTATATATTTTAGAAATAAGAGCACGTTTGTCCCGTTTCTATACGCGCGAAATGCATTACAGGCCTCTTTGGGCAAAAAGACGTTGTCACCATATCCGTGTTCCGTTCAATGCTTGTGCCATTGGCGTGCATGCGTCTTTGCAACAAATGCCAGTAATTACATGTGTGTGCGTGAATTAATTTGACGTTCATTCGGAGTAGTTTAAGGTCGATAAAAAATTCTTACAGTTCAAACTGCAATGCCCATCGGATCTTTTCTAAAATGAACTTTTGCTTTACACGCTGCTGTTGTTTTGGGGTGTATGATAAAGGTGCATTGTACTGCTTTGCAAAGCTGTATTGATGCTGTTCATGGTGGTTGGTGAAGTTATACTTTTGCTAGAATAGCGCTTTATATATCATTGTGGTTTTAATTTGCACTCACTACGCATGAATATATATATTCTAGTTGGTGCACAAGGAACCAAGCAACTCATTCCACATTTCGGGAAATGTTCCAGCACTTGCTACAAGTGTTCAAATAAATCTTTTTAAGTTTCAAAACCATTTTTCTCTGTCCATTTTCAGTGATCTGGATGAACAGGTCGTGAGGAACTAAATGATAATACGTATGCAATAGCAGTGAGGTGAAAATCTGCACATTTTTTCAAGGCTTGCCGCCCAGCCGCGGCGGTCTAGTGGCTAACGTACTCGGCTGCTGACCCGCAGGTCGCGGGTTTGAATCCCGGCTGCGGTGGCTGCATTTCTGATGGAGGCGGAAATGTTGTAGGCCCGTGTGCTCAGATTCGGGTGCACTTTAAAGAACCCCAGGTGGTCGAAATTTCAGGAGTCCTCCGCTACGGCGTCTCTCCCTATCGGAAAAAAACGAATGGTGGGCATGGTGGAAACCACCACCCACCATTATAGTGGATTAATGTAGTGGGTGAATGGTGGGAAACGCCCACCATGGCGCATGGTGGGTATGGTGGGTGCTGCAGTGCCGGCAACACTTGAGCGCGAAATGACGTCAGAATAACCGTGACGAGCTGCCACAAAAATTAAAAAAGAATTCTATAAAAACGGTATAAAAAACACCCGTTCCATAAAAAAAAAAAAACAAGGCGCCACGGAGGATCGAACGTGCAACCTGCGGATTCCCATTCGAAGACGCTAACCACTGCGCCACACCAACATGACGTTGATTGCGTGTTAAATACTTAGTTGCCATACAAACTTAAGGTTCAACTTGGTTATTTTTGTCGTGTACACTACATAGACAAGATCTACACCTGCTACTAAATAATGCACATTTATTAAACACAAGCAGCTGCGGCCTGTAACGATTGCCACTATGTTAATGACATTAGTGCTATTTTTTGCAATTCACAACTTCAAGAAAAAAAAACCAAGTGGACTGGGGAGCAGCGACAGTTTACCGGCGGGGTCTGCCAAGTTTAATATCCGTTTCGCGCTCGTTCTAAAGGGCGACATCTGTTCACGCTTTATGACGCTTCTAGGCTCATTCCATAGATTCGCCCGCCTAATTTATTTGATTGAGTATTGGGATGCTTTTCGCGCAATGTAGAGGATGGTCGCGCCAGCGCAATGCTGTAGCTCTTTCGCTAAAGCAACAACTACATAACGGCTTGGCCAAAACGAATGCAGTGTGCCGGAAACATTACGCTAACATATTGGTTCACCAAGCACACGAATTGCCACGTCTGAGTTCTCGTACAAAAGCTAGAGAAGTGCCGGCGAGTGTGACCGGCGGCTGTCGGCGAGAAGACACTTAATTACGTTCTCTGGGAGTGCTTTAATCGCGTCGCATCGATGTTTGTTGCTTCTTGAGCGGACACCATACACAATGAAAAATGCTTCATTTAGGTTAATTGATGCCATATGGCTGCGCTGTATTGTCATACTTAATCGTCGTAATCATGTATTCTGAAACCCTGAAGCACGGATAACACAATTGTACGGGCTCGGTCAGTAGGCCTAACCCTCGGTGGAAATCATGGTGGTAGAACATGTAGTGTACAGATCCCAGCTTTGTACACTATATAAATTGCACGCCAGTATACCCACCCATCATCTGCTTACTGCTTCCCAGCATTATCGCGATGGTGGGCAGAGCTTCTCAGCTTGGTACACCATGTGGCCCACCATAACAAGCAGCACCCATCATCTGCTTAGTGCTTCCCAGCATTATCGCAATGGTGGGAAGAGTTTCTCAACTTGGTACACCATGTAGCCCACCATAATAAGCACCAACCACCATATGCTTAGGGCTTCCCAGCATTATCGCAATGGTGGGCTGAGTGTCCCATTATTGCCCACTATCTAGCCTCTGCTTTCCACCATCATTTCCACTTTACCCATCATTTGTACACCATACCACCCAGTATGTCCCAGCATAACCACCATATTTTCCACTACGTCCCACCATAGCCACCATAATTTCCACCATGCCCACTATTATTTCCACCTTGCCCACTATTATTTCCATTACTCCCACCATGTTTTCCAGTATCCACCATGGCAATTTTTCCGATAGGGTAGCATAATCATATGGTGGTTTTGGGACGTTAAACCCCACATATCAATAAATCAAATTCAAGAATTTCCACCATTTTCTGCCTAAATTCCATTCTCAGCCGGGTATGTTTTCCTTTCCAGCAGCGTTATGGAACCTGAAATTTTTTTCAGGCTGGATCTGTTCCTAGCGGGAAATATTTCCATTCCCTGTTGGAGTATGGAACCTTGAAATTTTTTCAGGCTGGAAATTTTTCCATTCAAAGCTGAAAATGTTTTCATTCTCTGCTGGATTATGGAACATGGAAATTTTTTCAGGCTGGGAACATTTTCTCTTCCCATTTCTAATTTTCTAAAATTTCCAGCCAGGAAAATTTCCAGGTTCCATAACCCAGATAGGAATGGCAACTATTTTCACCTGGGTCACTTTATTCATTACTCGTATTTCTAGCATGCATGGCGTCATTACTCGCTTGCCCATGCGATTCAGGTTGTTTTCGTTCTTTTCTTTCATTTTATGTCTTTTTGCGCGCACACAGCTACCAAATTAGCGTAGCACAGCTACCAAAAGTCTAGCATCAGAACATGACCGCGTTGATGCCATTTGAAAGATCAGTTTTTGCGTTCCCTTGCTGCCCCAGGCACTAATACAACTCTTAACGATGGGCGAGCTCCATTCCACACCTAATCATTAAAGTTTAGCATACTTCAAGTGCCCTGCGTGCAAATACAGCGCAAAAACTACCACACGTAGCAGGCGAGCCTCCCTTTGCTCGCGCTTTTTTTAGCGCGGAAAGCCCACGGGTCGCGAGTTTACAAAGGCGAGCGGATAGAGCCCCCCACAATGCACCGCGGCCCAGCGCTCTTGGAGGCTATGCATGTCCGCCGGCCTAACTGTGTCATCGCGCTGTAGCTCCCCGCACTTTCGCATAGCGTTGCCGGGAGGCTGCTGCACCAGCGGGGGCCTTGCTCGCAAAGGAAAGCCCTGCCAAGGCTTTTGGACTTGCGCCAAATGGAGTTGGATACTCGCGAAGAAATCGTGTGCGCCTACCTGTCACCTCTCGCAACCGAAAGCCGACTCGTTCATGACGCAAGTGGGCACTGTAACGATGTGATCAAGAAGAGGAAAACCCCCTACGATTGACATCTCGCAATCGTTCATGTTTCAAGCAGTGTGCGCGCCTTGTATCGCCGCTGCGCTTCACTCCTCGCTCTGCCCAAAGTTTTGCCGGCCTGTTATCAATGATGTAAGTTTGGATGTTTACTAAGTCGTATGCAATCAACACAAAACGACGCGATGACGTACTTGTTGCAAGCCTTGCCTCCTCGCTGGTCAGAAAGGGGGCTTCGGAAAAATCACACTCCGCTACGACGCGGTCGTCACTTCAGCGTTAATTAGCTTAGAAGTCAGTGCTGATGCTCAGCACTGACTTCTAAGCTACGCATTATGAAGAGGGAACATGCCATGCAACACGAAGACCTTCCAAACGCCATTGTGCGGCTTAAAACAAGTAAAGCTTCCGGACTCGCCCGTTCGTATATTCAACGCCTCCTTGGTTTATTACACGGACAAGATAATACGCCATCATTAAGGCCAAAGAACGCCGCTGCTTAAATATTGCCTATCAGCGCAAATAAGGTTCGAACAAAAACTAATTTTTTTTCCGGTGCGTCCTGCAGAAAAAAGCGCCCGTGGTTTCTTTTTTGGCGCTTCAGTGCAGCATGCATGTGCAATGCGGTGAAGCTGTGAGGGCACGCGCAACGTTATAATTTGCGGCCGAGCACCTCGACATGATGTTTTTCTCTTTTTTTTTCTACAACCCGCCCTTGTCCAACAAGCAGTCATGCAAACTTGATGGCAAGTGAAAGAAACATACCTGGCCACAAGTGCCACATAGTGGTCACATGAAATTGAAATAAAAGCAGGAGTGCAGACCATGCATAGAGATACACTGGAGGATGTTCTAAAGCATAGACCATGCTCTGAATGTAACAGGGAACTTTGATGCTAGTGTCTGTGGCAGATGCAATGCTCAGTACTTCAGCTAGCATGGCAGGGATGGGTAGTACACGAATGTGTCTAATGCTCGTTCTTTTAGCTCCGTGTGGCCTGAATTCACTGTGCCACAAGACAAGGTTTAGCAAAGGTTTAAAATCAATGCGTAGCTATAAACACAGCCACAAGTGCATGGGAAGCCTGCAAACACGAAAACTAGGCAAATCTGTGAAGTACCCATCATTCCCATGGCAACTGAACGACTGCAGTGCCAGAGTTACTTTTAGGAAACTATGAGACCATAAAAGTCACCGAGGATCTTGCAATTACACCTTGTTTTATTTTTACATCATTTAAAAACAATGTTTTGCTGGGGTGAAATGCCATTCGAAGTATCACAGCATCATTGCTTGCTTAGACCCCTCATCATCCAACCTTGTTTAGGTGAGAGCCAGTCCTTACACATGTACCTGTTCAAATAAACATCCGTGCATATGAGTGCCTGATTTCTGCAAGGATTATAAGATGCAATAAGACTTCACAATTCAATAGTATACACTTTAGAAACAGATATTAAATTCAATGCAGCAAATAGTTCAACTGCCTCTTGTAACACAGAATATGCCAGGTAGAAAATGCAGCAAAGGCAAATATATTCTGGAAATTGTTTTGCAAAGCCTTCACAGGCATGGTGGCAAATATATCGGTTAATGCCAGCAATGTCTATTTTCTGCGAAGCTCTGAAAGCTCTCGCACGAGTTGTCTAAAATGCCTATACACCTCTTCAGCCTATGAACTTGGCGTTTCACTGCAATGTAATGTTAAAATCAGAGGAAATAGTAAACCGGCTCTAAGATTTATAAGCTGTTGTAAAAAGAAAAAGTAATATATTTCTTAATTTTGAAGAAGCATTCTGAACAAAAGTAGACTAAGTGAGGCTGCCACAAGTGGCCTTGAAAATGTAAAAATACTTGCCAACGGAAGCTGCTGGTCAAATGTGGAGGCCACGCATTTCAGTCAGCTGTACATATCGATGCTAAGTCTTTGTAATGCTATGAAAATATTCATAATAGCACCTATAGACACAGCATAATACACCCAGTGTATTATGTCTTTTGGCATTGAGGATAAAAGATAGCTTATTCTTTTGCATACATTTCTAATATTTTTGCAGTTATGAAGATTAGAAGTTTGATGACTGCTGGCATACTAGTTTATGTTTCTCAAAGAGATGTGGACAACTGTAAATCCAGAAGCCCCAAAATATAAATTTCGACAAGTGCAAGGATATCCAAATGCAGAGCTGTGAAATGTTATGCTCGCACCTCTTATTTAATCTCTATACGAATTTTCGATTCAGCAAGGCATTATACAAGTATCGATGTTCATATGCCTAATGACTGGCATGTGTCTTTGCACAAGTTTTTCCCTGCCATTCAGGGTTGTTGCAAGTATTGTACTAAGCATGTGTTTTTCTCTCCCCATAAAATATCCCTGGTGACAGCACTGTTGCCAGCACCATAAATGGAGCAATGCAGGCAGTGACTACAGTGCCAAATGCATGAAACACCTCAAGACACTCGATATTCTATTGCAACAAAAATAGCGGCATAACACGAGGTGCGTTCAAAAAGAAACCGAACTTGTGCTTTGCTGTAGTCTTTGACTTTGT
This sequence comes from Rhipicephalus microplus, assembly GCF_043290135.1. Lineage (NCBI taxonomy): Eukaryota > Metazoa > Arthropoda > Arachnida > Ixodida > Ixodidae > Rhipicephalus > Rhipicephalus microplus. The sequence goes on from NW_027464593.1 coordinate 4,488,149, forward strand.
TTCTCGGCCACAAGTATGGCCAAACAAAAAATGTCATCTTGTAAATGCCGCATGCTGTCTTAGTCCATATCACAACGATGCGACATCTGGTGGAGGTGGTTTCTTTCAAGTTATGGGCGCCCCCATCAAGCCATGAACCCAGCTCCAGTGCCAAAAAAGATACCCGACGCCAACCTTGAGCCTGACATCAACTTCTTCAAACATTAATCTTTTTTAGATTACTGCGTCATCAATAAAATAACTAGTGGTAATGGCAGTTCATTCCTCCGATCTTACCTAATGTTTTTAGATTACTGCGTAATTTTCAATAAAGTAGTAGTAATGGCAGTTCATTTCTCCAATCTTACCTCAACACTGTAGCAGCTTCGTGCAGCACATGGCAAATAGATTTAAACATGCGTAAATGTAAGCAAATGTGCGTAAGAAGATATGCAGACATCTTGCTAACATACTAGGTAAATGTCTTACACAATCGGGTCAGCTCATATATATGGGTCAGCTCATATATATAATTAGGTGTTCTTATCACATTGAACTTACCTCAGGCACCTCACACTGAATATGTTACTAATAATGCCAATTACAAGTTAGGCTACATACATTGCAACTTCTCAAAACCACGATATACACTAAACTACTCCTATATGAAACATTATTACGTCCCAAACTTGAATATGCTTCTTCTGTGCGAGACCCTTGCCACGACAACTTGATTCACTTGTTTGTACAGAATAACTCCATCCTCTTGAAACCTTCTCACTGTAATTGCATTGCTGGTATAACTTCAATGAAATCCAGCCGAAGACTTGCTTCTTTTGCACTCCCTTGGAAAATATCCCATTTGGCTTCATTTCACGACTTATTCTGTCTTACCAACCTTCATGACCAACTAATCCTGAATCCTCAGTACATATCCCATTGCAGTGACCTCGTCATAAGGTTGGCATGGCATTATGCAACTCCCAGTGTTTTCATCTTGTACATTGGTACATTGAAACCAACTACCTGAAGACATGTCACTATCAGTAATTGTTTTCCAATAAACTTTACTCAGTATTCTGTAATTATCCAAAATAGACTAACTGACATTCTGTATTTACAGGCTGAATTATGTATTGTGTTTGTTGTCCTTACACAGCTAACATTGTGTAATGATGAGTTTATTCTTTGTTTAGTAACTTTTCATGCTGCATTTTCCTTGTCTACTTTGTAACCAGTCCCCTCTATTAATACCGTAAGGATTTCGAGAGTAAATAAAATAAAAATAAATATGCAACTGTATGCTGCAAAACGAAGTTAAATAAAGAGATTAGAAAGTCAATATATTTTGATGTTTCTTAGCCCCTACATATATAAATAAAAAAATCAAGGGGTGTACACAATTGTGTACATAACGTGTCAAACGGTTGTCATTCACCCAACATTCCTTACAAGCACTGAAAGTTGATGATTCAGTCCTTTTTATGCCAACTTAGTCGGACATCAGGGGTTGGCACTCCTTTAAGAAGTGGAGTTCGCTTGTTTGGGATTCAACAAAACCAACTTCATGCTTCAAAAACTAACATTTTTCAGGCAAAGTAACATGAAGTATCAACATTTTTAGGCTTGCTCTTGTAATTATTACAGTTCATTTATAATTTTAGTGAAGTAAAAGGTTAAATTATGTGACAGCTTTGTGTTAGTAACAACAACAAAGCATTCAGAAATACTACACAAAGGCAGCCGCTGTCCCTATCACAGTACATGTCCACAATGAGGAGAACGTTAGTATACTTTGTGTAGCACATGTGAGAAAAAGACTCGGCAGGTTTTCACACAACCAATGTTTTCTTTATTTTCTGTCCCCCTCGCGCCAGTATTGCTGCTGGATCGCACGTGATCCCGCGCATCCCCTTCTTCCATCACGACGCGATCCCCTTGCTGTTGGTGGCACTACAACCCAGTGGCATTCAAGCCCTTAGCACCGAGGTTCACACTGTTTTTGGTGGCCAGCCTGCAAGTAGGAAAGATACCAAAGTGTTTTTAAGTATCGAGTTCTGTGACCTGCTTTCAAGTCAATTTTTATTCTAGTTTTGCAGAACTTTGCAAGAAAATATGAGGAAATGGAAACAGTCAGCAACCCTAGATGTATCAGAACTATAGTACAAGTCAAAAAGAAGGCAGGAAATTGAACACACAGAGAAGCACACAAGCAGCACAATAAAGAGGACCCCAAGACATAATGCATACAACACTATGAAAAGTGCATTGTGGATGACGGATTTTGATCACTAAGCTTACCAGATATATTTTCGGCAGGCAGCACACCTATAGGGTACTGCACATGGAGATGCATGTCAACTGTGGGCACACAGTATTGAGTTAACATGGTTCACACTTTTCTATGCTTCATGGGCATGTAGGAGTGCCTTGTGGGGGTGCGTGGCAATGGATGGCGGCGCTTGTGCACTGAGAAGCAGCAAAAGTGGCTCAATAAGGAATGAAAGCACCATTTGCAAGAAACAAAAGAGAGAGTTCAATTATTTTGTATTAACAGTGAGTTACTATTATGTCCTTAATGTACCAAACTCACTAAAATGAGCATTGCTGATTTTATTATTTATAAATAAGCAAATAAATACACAAGTGAATTAAAAACTGTCTGTTTGCATCATTTTTCACACACCCTATGGTCATCGAGAGGCAGACGAGACCATCTGAAGCTTCTGGTGGGTAAAGTACAATGAAGATAAATCTATTCTAGCTTTATTTAGTGCTCATAAGTATGTAGGATGACTGCCAGTTGGGCGTGTTGGTAAAGGTTCATGATGAAACAAGCACAAACAAGTGCAGCGTACTCTCCGAGTCTGGGCTCATAAGTAATTTAGTCATTCAAATGCAAGCTCTGAAGGCCAGAATGCAAGGCAGCACCCCAAGTAAGTCTTTCACTTTCAAGTGACTATGATAGTCCTCCACTGCTTTGCTGTTTTGTACCGCAATAAAAAGCATACGTCTGAAGTGTCCAACATTCCAACGGCTTCTCTGGCAAGTGTGTAGAAATCCTGAGAAAAAACATTTTTTATTCTGCGTTCAGTCTTCTTCCATCGGAGTGATGAACGCCCAGAACGATGGCTGGTGGACGTGATCACAATGGTGTGAAAGTCTAAAACAGAAACCGTGTGCAGTTTTTGCAAGGGCTTCACCAATAATACTACATACACCGTACTGGTCGTATAAAGCATGGAAATCGTCAGATAATGTGTTACCGAAGTTTCTCCAGCTTTGTTTAGTTAGCCTCAAAAACCACCACAGTTGAGGGGAAGAGTTTGTTTCAGCAACACTGGTACGCCAGCACTGTGAAACGAACTGTAGTGGTTTTACTCCTTCCAAGTGTGCATGCAACTAAAACAAACATGAAATGTCCTTCACAAAACAGCAGAAGGTTCCCGCTGTCTTGCAGTTGTGTTTAGGTGTTCTGCGATGCATATGGGATGAGAGCCAGCATTGGCAACACGATTAAGCGAAACTTGATGGCAAAATGTTCTCCAATGTAGAACTTTGGTAAGTACTGTTGTGCACTTTAGGCACAAGGGCTCGTGCAACATCACTAGATGACATTGGACCCACGGGCAAGGTTTGAAAATTTACTGAAGTCAGTTGTGCTAATACTTGCCGAAGACATTTTTTTTTTTTTTGAGAGCGGCGCCAGACGCAGCACTCGCTTTTCTCCACCGTAGGCAAGCACGCGACCATCTCTCCGGCAGTGCCACGGTACCTCTTTGAACGCGTGATAAAACAAGCCAAAAGAAGCAAGAACTGCAAGGTTTAGTGATGGGCAAATAGTTATGTGAGGTTGAAAAAGTAGTAATTTGGTTGAATCATTTAAAATCAAGCATTTTTTATGATCCAATAACCTTAAGAACTAGGCTTGTACGAATATCACATGCGCTTGTGTAATTTCCTCGCCTCTTGACAGCGTCCTTTTCTACTCTTATACCAGGAATGTCTCTTTCTTGTAGATATCAGCGAACTCACTTCAGAGTCTACTCACTCTAACTCGGATCGAGGCGCTAGTCTCAGAATGAGAGAGTCCAGTTTAACATTTCTGTGAGTGTGCGTCCAAATGAGTCCATCTCTGGAAAATTTTGGCGATTCTGAGTCCGAGCGAGTCCAAAGTGCAAGATACATTTCCTGAGAGAATCTGAGTTCGATTTTTGTTTGCCAAGCTATGGTCATATCTACTCGTCTTCAGCATCACTATCTGCTTTACCTAGATCACCGTTCACTCCACCGCGGTGGTCTAGTGGCTAAGGTACTCGGCTACTGACCCGCAGGTCGCGGGTTCGAATCCCGGCTGCGGCGGCTGCATTTCCGATGGAGGCGGAAATATTGTAGGCCCGTGTGCTCAAATTTGGGTGCACGTTAAAGAACCCCAGGTGGTCGAAATTTCCGGAGCCCTCCACTACGGCGTCTCTCATAATCATGTGGTGGTTTTGGGACGTTAAACTCCACATATCAATCAATTAGATCACCGTTCATACTCGCGTTTTCGCTCACATATTTCAAAGCCGTGTCTCTTATATACCATTTGAATATTTATTGATCAGTGGCATGAAATACATGGTGGAAGGCCTTGACCTTTCCCTTACCAATGACAACTAAAGGAAGTTGGTGACAAATATATATTGTGCTGTCATCTCTTTCAATAAAAATGACCTTACTGGTTTACGAGCACTTGTAACTCGTATTCTAAGGCACCATATGAAAAGGTGCCAAGAAGAGCATCGATTACGTGAAATTTCGGTTTTAAAAAGCACTGCCACTGTGGTCGAAAAAAACAGTGAGTCCGAGCGAGTCCGGTTGAACAAATTTTCGTGATAGTGAGTACGGCTCCCAAAAATGTTTATTGAGTCCGAGTCTGAGCAAGCTCCACAAGTTTTTCTCACTTACGCTTTCTTAGGTTGAAGCAAAGTGGAAGCAAGTTTCAAATAAATGAATGATTTAAATATGACTACATTGCAAGTTGTACACAGTAAAATATTTGTGTTTAAAGGTTTCCCACTTGGCCCATATAACAAGCTTTTAAACTTAATAGGGCCCTTCAACGCTTCGAAAAGTGCACTGTTGTAGCTAAACACCGTCAGCAGCTAACACGAGAGATTATGGAGGCCAATGAAATGCAAATGCTGGGTGATCGATGTATCAGCCTGCCTTCGCTTGCTCTGACTAAAAAAGAAAGCGAGTTTCTGGTTTTGACACAATTGATTGTGAACTTGTGTTGAGCTGTGGCGTTGTAACCATATAAAGACATGATGATTGTCTTGCTGTGATGCAATACATTGCGCGGTGGTGTTCCGTCATGAGTATATATTTCCAGCATTTTCGTTAATAAAATTTCAGTTGAAGTCAGCGCTCTTTCTGTCCTTGTCTCTTCTTCTGTAGTTACGTCGTAACTACTCGTAGGCTTGCGCTGTACAAATATGTTGATTCTCTATCACCAACTAGCCCAAACATCTGTCTTATCAAGTTACGAAATAAAAACACTGTATACCCAAAATTTCCAAAACAAAGAAAATTCAGAATATACATTTTGAGAATAGAGATGACCCAAGAACAGTACAACAAATTTATATATGATGCATATGATGGTTCTATTCAAATAGACAAAGAAAATTGGAAGCGAGGTGCCACCTCATTGCTCGTGCCGTGCGGTATAAAGCATTGCTTGATTTTTTTTTTTTTTTGGTCACACACAAACTCAGTTTTCTCAATAAATTTTTGTTCTTATTGCGAAAAGAGCCCACAAGTGTTTTAATATAGATGGAAGATATGATATGATCCCACTATAAATACAAATGTCCAATGAACTTCGCTGTTTAATATTAACAGGGTTGCAGGCACTATAACCTAACTCAGTCTTGGAAGGTCGCTTCACGGCAGTGCGAATATCCCCAAAGTTGTTGGTTTCACCGCACAAAGCACCTATGCAGCAGTGAAACCACCTTTCAAAGCGGTTACACACGGTGAAGTATGTCTCACAGGCGCAGCCACTGAGTGATGTTCCGTGCACGAAATTTTTGCTTTATCGGGAAACTTTCGCCTGTCATTTAGAGTCAAAAGGAATCTTCGCGATATTGCAGGGTATTTCAGGAATGGTTAAATTCTCATATGACGACCGATAATTAGCTGTCACAGTGCGCCTTCATCTGCTGTAATCGGTTCTGGTGCATGCACCACGCTAGCAGAACCCTTGAGATTTGATATACGCGAAGCGATTTCTAGTTCATTATTGGTGTTAGACTTGAAGCCCGCAATGTGCAGTGTACTATCACTATATGAATGAATATGCCATGGCTTTGTTGTGCGGCAGCGGATGGGCTAGTCATGATTTCAAAAGTGGACAGTACGTCATACACGTGTAATTATAGTGTTTGCGTAGATGAGGGCGGAAATTAGAACTGTTATGCAGGGAAATATGCTGGAACTTTCGTCAACGTTACCAGGGAAATATCCCCGAAATAGGGAATTTTCATGTCTAGGAATGGAAATTCTTCGACGTAGAACGAAACATCACTGGCCACAGTGTACATGCTGGATCGGCGGTGACGTGAGACCACTGACCCAGTCCACGAAGACGATCACTCCACGAAGTTCGTCCTACCACTGTGGTTGTGACCGTCAAGTTTCTACAAGTGCCGATCGCGTTGTTGCACAATGTCGAGGCACAATGGAGGAGATGCGTCAGCCACTTGAGGGTGTAAGAGATGACCAGCAGTCTACTGAACACGAGTCCGTGTTCCGAGCGAACTTGGCCGACGAAGACGCCGTCAATGAATGGATGGAAGCGTACAGCGTACGGACCAACACTTCTTGGATTGTCTGGCGCGTCCAGAGTGTTGGGGAAAGGTGGGTTGTCTTGTCGATGCCATTTACTGCACTACAGCCGATCATTTACACAAGGCTTACAGCTGCAATCATAGTTTCGAAATTCCGCGCCACGATACAAGGCGATTTTATTGATGTCATGGCGGCAGCTCCATTTGGGGTGATGAGGTTGCTGCGGTAATTGCGCCGAGATGTGAAAACTGCTACATACTGAAACATTTCGACAGAAGAGGCACAATTAACGCTGAGCGTGCGCCAAGATGTCGTTTTCGCGGTCTTTCGGCGAAAAAGAAGTTGTAGGCGATCGAAACATGAGTGCTCAACCATTTTTCACCATGGCAAAAAAACGCGTTCTGTCCCGTGTCCTCTACGCGCCTACTTGCGCATCATATTCAATTGTGCTGCCAATCTGTAGTCTATGCTCCATAGGGCATATGAGCCAAACATAGCGCAGCACGTGAAACAGAATTTACAATTCTTAAACACCTTTCAATCGTTTGCTCTTCTCTCCCCCCAATGATGCCATTAACCTAACCATGCCATAAACTCAAAGTGGACGGCCACTGGCTGATCTGACACCCCATGATGGGCAATGTTACCGCGGCCGTCACAACATGCGGTGATGTTCACTTGCTCGCGCTGCAAGTAGCTTAGCATTCCCAGAAAAAAAAAAGCTACACTGAAACTGCTTCGTTGATCACATCACTGAAAGTGACCATAACATACTGTACTGAGCTGATCATAGAAGCCGTCGCATCATGTTTGGGCAGTAACCTGAAAGCCACCTTGTTTATTGGGAGATTCATAAATAGGCACATAGGATGCAACAAAATGAAAATGGAGGATGTTTTAACAGCTCAGCTATTTAAAGATCAACTCCGGTGATTTTTTTTACATCAATGGATCTCAATAGAATTCGGTGGGTACGTTTATTCGCAGATTTTTGTCATTTATGCCGAATGACAGGATTGAGAGATGCACTGATTGTTTGCAAATAAATTTTTAGGCTTGCCTCGAAATGATCAAATGACCTGCCATAATTATTGGCAACACTGTCCATGTAGCATCACGTATGGCATGTCGACTAAAGTCAGAGTGTTTTAAAATGAACTAGAGGAGACACTAGCAATACGATCGTTCGGCGACCATGAGAATCATGAGTAGAACGCTTATTTGCCTACTGTTCCTGCTTGCAGAACACGTATTTGCTTGCAGGTGGCAGACAAACTAGTGTCTTTGTTTATTCCTGTGTTATAGTATTGTTTCGAAGGAAAGAACAAACAGTTTTTCTATTCGTGACCCGATGTGAAATGGTAAGCCTAAACGATTAAGGTGGTGAAGTGTAACTGCCAAATATTTGTCGATTGTTGTTTCATGACCGAGCAGCTTCAAGCCACCCAAAGTCAGAACGAACGTGAAGTGTGACGGCTGGGTAAATCCAGCGGCAGTGTTTGGTACGAAAAAGCTTCCTTCCTTCCTCTGTGGTGTTCGGCTGGCACTTTGCTGGCTTGGCTTTCACAGTTTTCATACTCTGCGCCAGTGGGATCAATATGCGACTTCCGGTTCTTACCAAATAGTGTGTCATGCGTAGACAGTGCGCTTGGTTGGGTTTCAGTATTGCGCCTTTTTGCTTATTAAAAGCTTTTTCTAATTTTCTGAGATTTTCAGCTATTGTCTCAGAAACGTACAAACACCATTACCTTCATATGGTTGAAAAATCTCCAGAGTTGGCTTTTAAGGCAGCTGTAAAAACTTTGTGTTTGCAGAAAACCGCAGGTGGATATGCACTACAGGATTCGGGCTAGCCCCACTACCAAATACAGCAGGTGTGAGCATTAAAATGAAAACTCTGCTTGGTGAAGTGGAGCTTGTGAAACACGAGACAGGGGAAGAGAAAGGCAGCCAGCCATAAAATGAAACAGGAAAATAAAAAGAACTAAAGGAAATAAAGACGTAAAAAGATAGAAAGAGAGCAACAGACCAAAAGAGACAAGAAGAACTGACAGCAAGACAGGAGAAAGAGAGAAATAAAAAGAAACAAAGAGCAAGAAGGACAGGGAAAGGGAACAGAAAGTAATAGAAAAAATAAGGTAGAAAGAAATAATGAAAAACAAAAAAGACCACTCAGTTTTGCTCCTCATTCAGACTACGCAACGCTACTGTAAAGTCACCATAAATATTTATTTTTTCATGTGCAACAAGGTCTTCTTATTTCAAGTGTTCCAGTTAACCACTGGACTTCTGAGGGATGCTAGATAATTGCCCCTAAAATTTTTTTCTAAGACATAAGCAATTACACAGGTACTCGTAATTATACAGCACATGTACTCATGCATAATTAAAGGGCAAAATATGCTGTGCCCCTCTAAAGATACTGGTAGCGTCTTGCCAGACTAGACCCGTATTCACAAACCTTTCGTAACACTACAAGGCCCTCTTTAATTAGGAAAGAAAGTTTCAGTATGAGAAAAGGCAAGGGTATGTTTCATAAACTCGCCTCGTTAGGTTTAAAGGCAGCCTTGCATAAGTTCACCTCATCATAATAAAGAATGAGCTAAAGACCAAGGCTATGAACTTTCCTTAGCTCATTGCTGGTTTATTAACAAGAAAATATAGCTGCGTGCTCCTTCAATAAAATACATGCCGGAACGCATGCCCATTCAAGTTGGGGACAGAATGCCTCGTGTAACCGCACAGTATGCTTCTTTTTGTTTATGAATGCCTCACCCTCATAGAACCGGCCACTTGCAGGAGTGCGCTGCCAAGGCGGTGCACTGAGGCAAGCGAGGTGGTCTATGAGAGACTCTAACAGCTGTGATGCTGCAATCTGGTTTTTTCTTTGGCTGTCTATGTGTGTTTGCACGAGAAAGCGTAAAATGACCATTTTTGCTAAGCCCGACCGCCACTGCAGATCGAATCAAAAACGTTGTTGCGACGGAAAGTTCAACAAAAGAAAAAAATGCACTGGCCATTGACCTGATGCCCGAACAGTATATGCCACTTAAACTGCAGCAAAGTAACTAATGCGACTTTCCACTGAGTGCTGCAAAACAAACCCTATACTTGAAGTGGCCTAGTGGCATGCCTCTGCACCAGTGTCGCAAGCCAATGTCTCATTGCAAGGTTCACGAACAACACTTATCGGGGTAAGCTTCAATGGCCATTGCTGCTTCTGTGGCTCCTCCAGCTACTCTTGCTTTGCTGGTACTAGCATCGGCGGCCGTGCAGTAAAGTCAGGCAATGTTGGGCAAGGCAACTATTTCAGGAGCCCCATTTTTTAAGGAGGGCAATTTGAAGCGCAATCACACCGTGCGGATCACTCAAACATGATCTTATTTCAAAGTCAGTTTTTCCTTGGCATCGAAGTAGCACTACGACGTTTGTGGACCGCTACTTCAGCAATCTACGCCAACTTGATATTTACCCTTAGCGTCTCTCTATGTCTGGTGAGACCACTGTTGTAAATGTAGCCTTGTGGGTGCACAGCCATGGTAAGCTTGTGCACATGTTCCCTCTAGTCTGGACATGTTCTAAGGCCACCCCAGTTGCCAATTACGCCTGCACTGATGGGGCTACTAACAGTGTCGTCTCCTGGCGTGCACCGAGACAAACGATTGCTCAACACTACCATCATCTTCATGATGGCATGGCGGCTGAAGCATTTCTGGGGTGCCCCAGTCAAATGTGCGACAACCACTCATATGGTGCTCATACAATCGTACGGTGCCATGCCATTGCACAGAATACAACATACGAGCAGCCAGCGGCAAATGTGATAAAAGCATAACTATTACAGCAGTGCAACTGTGAAAAGAGTTTTGCACTTCTAGTTATTCTTACTTAGATAATTATATTTTACAAAGCAGTGCATTATGAAAGAGCTTATCCCCATTTGCACCCATGTATGTCATGCAGGATGGCTTTTCACAAAATTTGGCGCTGCTAGCATCACACCAAGAACAAGAAGAGTGGCCCACGCAATGCCAAGTGCATGGCCAAAGTTGACGTAAAAATAAAACTGGTCACGTTTAACACCAAACACAGGGACAAGTATCTGCAGAGAGAGGTGCCTCTTTCTGCAGTGATACGAATCGACGACAGGCAAAGCCACAGCACCGACTCAGCGGATGCTCTGCGGCTACTTCGGGGCACCAGGTCAACAAGGCAAACATTCCTGCGTTACTTCAGCGAAGGCATGACCCCTAGTGAAGCAAGGAGACTGCATGAGAGCAAGCTCTCTATGGAAGATGATGGCCCTGCAAAGCTGGCCAATGCGGCTTTAAATCCGCCTCAAAGAACAGTCTACCACTGGCACAGCGTTTGGAGGAAGGCCTGTTTTGGTGGTACTCACATCGACACTGGGCTGAAACTGGAGGAAAAAGCTTCTTTGTATGCAGCTCAAGGTATGTCTAATTTTGTGGGAGAATCTGTCCTCTACGTAAAACATTATTCATAAGCACTCATTTTCAAAGTGTGAATGGTCAAGTTGTAGCTATGACAAACTACAGACACATTCAGCACAAAGCCTCATCTACTTGTGATTCATGCCAGTGGCTTGGTTGTACGTTGCACCTGCCAGTCAGAGCATACATTTACATTATTTGCTTGGGAAGTAAGAAATTATGTACTTGTTACTTTGAAACCCACAACTTTTTGATTAATTTATGTTCCTGTGAAATCAGAAATATCAAATACTTGGAGTAACCTTGAGTATGCCAAACTTAAAGCCCAAGAGGTGCACAGGTGGTCGGAGTTTCAAGTGGCAAAACCAGATCAGATTGATAGGAAAACCAAAATGATGAAAAAGAAAGGGGGAAGAAGAACATATACATGACCCGATAAAAGAAATAACAAGAACATTATTTTCTTTGAAAGTGACACTGACACATTTTAAAAAGGTTTTTGTTTCAAGGCATAAGTTGGCAATCTAGAACAACTGACACGTTGCATGAGCACCAATTCACAGGGGACCAGCATTAATGAAGCTCGAGAGTCAGCCCATGGAAACAAATTGTGAAATATAAAACATGAAAAAAAGAGATGAGATGCCTCATACTGGCCGGCCTATGTTTCAATGTAAGTATTTATCTTTGTAAAGGCATTTTGTCCTCTTTGGCTGTTAGTTGAAAGGATTGGTTGTAAATGTCATTAAAGGAAATGTTGAAATTTTAGAAAGCATGAAAGCAGCAGCAACCAGAGCTGTACAGAGTGTCAGCCACACAGGTCAATCTAGAGAGGCCATTTAAACTTGGGAGAAAACAAAAAAAAAGCCCCGCCACGGTGGTCTAGTGGCTGAGGTACTCTGCTGCTGATCCGCAGGTCGCGGGATCAAATCCCGGCTGTGGCGGCTGCATTTCCGATGGAGGCGGAAATGTTGTAGGCCCGTGTACTCAGATTTGGGTGCACGTTAAAGAACCCCAGGTGGTCGAAATTTCCGGAGCCCTCCACTACGGCGTCTCTCATAATCATATAGTGGTTTTGGGACGTTAAACCCCACAAATCAATCAAATCAGAAAAAAAAGAAAAGCGTAAAGCGCAAGAACGGGACAAAGGAAGGCGATACAAAAATGGCCGCTGACTGCCAACTGAAATTTTAATTGACGAAATCAAGGATACGCAGGTACAAAAAAATGGTTAGATTACAAATCTTCAGTCATGTGCGTCACATCAAATTGATTTTTTTTCAACAGATTAAGTAGCGGAGTGCTCACACATCTATGGCCCCTTTGGTGGATGGCAAAAGCCTCAAATATTTCCCGTGCGAGCCTTTGACAACAGCAATTTAGGACTGTAACATCCGACAGACGGAGGCATGCTGCACCCATGCCTAGCACAATGTGTGGCTAAATTACTACAAACACCAATCTTTACATGAATTGACATGTTTGCAAGGCCTGTAACTGATGCACCACCCAGTCTGTGCCCCAGACACACAGCCGCACGAACACTGAATTATGACATATGTTGATCACTGGATGAACGGCTTGATATGTTTCTTTGAACAGCTTGCTCCGCTTCCTTCCTGTTCGTTCGCATGGTGGCACATTCCGCCTCGCTTGGTGGCACCGATCGCTCTTACTGTTCAGGAAGATGGTCAGGTGTCTTAAACCTATCTTATCCTGGTCCTGCAGCCATACCGTTGAAGACTGTGAAGTAGAGCCGAAACAGAGAACACCTTATTTGACAGATGCGAAACTAACAAAAAAATTCAGCAGATCCCATGTCCTTTGGCAATTAACATTATGTGAAGCATGCGGAGGGAAGGTGGCCGTGTTGTAATTTTTTTTCAGCGACATGTTATGAAATGATGCTAAATATATTGCTACGTAGCTGACGTATCAGCAGTCAGAAGACGACAACGAGGAAGTGGTTTGTTGGTTGTGCGTGCTGCTTCCATCTTAGCCGACGCCATACGCATCAGTTTAAATATAGATTTTAAATAGACACGCCTCGTGTCATTTTCACGTAACATCTTTTTGGTGGACGTGCTGGGTACTTCCCCGTCTTCATCACGAAGCTCCGCAACGGCCGCATCATCATAGGTCCAACCATGTCACAGGTTGAACAACCATCGTCTTCGCCACCTGCCCCTACCGTGACTTCTACATACGTCGTTCTACCTCCTGCTCGTGATCCCGGTGTATTTTCCGGTCAGGATGGCGTTGACGTCGACAAATGGATCAACCGGTACGAACGGGTCAGCGCAAGCTATAGGTGGGACCCGACTCTTATGCTTGCCAATGTGTTTTTTTTTTTACCTCGATGGCCCACCGCGAGTGTGGTTCGAGACGCACGAAGCGGAGATTACGAGCTGGGACTCCTTTAAAGAGAAGATCCGCGACCTTTTTGGCGACACCGTTGGGTGGCAGATCACAGCGCGGAATCAACTGGCGGCTCGTGCACAGACGTCGACGGAGTCGTACGTCGCGTACATTCACGACGTCATCGCCCTATGTCGCCAGATTGACGAGCACATGAGTGAGTCGGAGAAAGTGGCCCATGTGCTGAAAGGCATAGCAGACGACGCATTTAATCTTCTAGTTTACAACAACGTTGCCACCGTCGACGCCATAATTAAAGAGTGCCGGCGGTTCGAAGAGGCCAAGAGCCACCGTATTACTCAGCGATTCACCCGGCTGCCCAACACGGCCGCAACCTCAACGTGTGAAGCCGCCCGCCAGTCCCCCACGTATGACAACGTCACACGCATTGTTCGTCGGGAAATCGAAGCCGCCTGTCCGGCTCCTCTTGAGCCACCCGATTTCGCAACGCTCGCCTCTGACCAACAACAGCCGTCAGTGGCGTTAATACAAGCGGTGGTGAGGCAGGAGTTTGCGAATCTCGGACTTCCATCAGCATGTCCCTTGACTCGCCCTGAAGCCCCGTCCTACTCCCGAGGACACGCTCGCCGTTCACCTCCAACAATGCCCATCCGTAACCCTTCGGAATGGTGAACACCCGACGACCGTCTTATTTGTTTTTCCTGCCACCAGCCTGGACACGCTTCTCGCTATTGCCGCCGCCGTTGGTCAAACCAACCATGTCAGACTTTCTCTACCTCGGCGCTCATGCATCCGACGACCCCTCGACGTTCAGTCGCCGCACCCTTCAATTTCTATTCGTCGTCATCTTACGAGCCTTCCACTGACGCCCCTTTGCTCGGTCGCCGCTACCCTGACGCCCCTTCGTCCGGTCGCCGCAGTTCTCGCTCCCCGTCGCCGCTACGTCGCCAATCCCGCTCTCCGCCACCTCGGCGCTTTTCCTCGCCGAGCTTTTCTGGACAACCGCAGCAGGAAAACTAGATATTGCAGCTTATAGAGGTGAAGCTGCAATACCAATGAGGGCCGAAAATTCTCTACTGACACTTTCCACGCACCATAGCCTGCTTGAAGTACAAGTCGACCATGTTCCTGTGACCGCCCTCATTGACACAGGTGCGCACCTGTCTATCATGAGCGCTTCTCTACGCTGCCGCTTACAAAAGATTATGACGCCATCTACGACGCAGGCAATACGTGTTGCCGATGGCGGTACTGTACTAGTAATCGGAATGTGCACTGCTCGTGTCACCATTGCCGGTCGTCACGCCGTGGTCCTTTTTGCCGTGCTAGCCTGCTGCCCTCATGACCTCATACTTGGCCTTGATTTCCTTTCGGCACACTCGGCCTTAATTGATTGTTCGTCTGGTACCCTCAGCCTTGATCTACCAATCTTTGCCGACTACTCTGCAAAGCCCACCAGCCGCTTGAGCCCAACCACTTTCGTTCGCCTGCCACCTCGAGCCGTCACGTACGTGTCTTTGTCATCGACCCCTCCCGTTCCTGATGGTGATTATATCGTTACGCCAATTACTGACGTTCGGCTGACGCGCAGTGTTACTGTGCCCTATACCGTCGCGACCATAGCGGATAACTGTGTGTTACTTCCGCTCCTTAACTTTGGTTTTACCCCTCAAGTGTTGCCCTGCCAGATGTCTCTAGCCCAGCTAACTGCCATAACAGAGGATGATGTCAGTGTTGTCGCTGTATCTGCTCTTGATCGAAGCGCAGTCTCACGGTCACCAAGATCAGACGATGCTATTTTTCGAAACATGATTGGATCGGAGCTGTCGCCTCACCAGGCCGACGCCCTCTGCCAAGTTTTGGCCTCATACAGTGACATTTTCGACACTGACAATCGTCCCTTGGGCCAGACTAAAATTGTCACTCACAGAATCAACACTGGTGACTCTGCGCCCATTCACCGTCGGCCGTACCGCGTGTCAGCGTCTGAGCGAGAAGCGATTCAGAAAGAAGTGGCCAAAATGCTTACGAAAAACGTAATCGAACCATCAACGAGCCCTTGGGCATCTCCCGTGGTATTAGTAAAAAAGAAAGACGGCTCATGGCGTTTCTGTGTTGATTATCGCCACCTCAACAAAATTACCAAAAAAAGACGTGTACCCTCTACCACGCATTGACGATACCCTTGATTGCCTCCATGGCGCCACCTTCTTTTCATCTCTCGACCTCCGATCTTGCTACTGGCAAATTGCTGCAGATGAAATGGATCGCGAAAAGACCGCCTTCGTTACCCCTGACGGTCTTTACCAATTCACGGTCATGCCATTCGGGCTCTGCAACGCTCCAGTGACCTTCGAGAGAATGATGGACACGCTCCCACAAGGATTTAAATGGTCGACATGTTTGTGTTACCTAGACGACGTGATCATTTTCTCACCTACCTTTGCAACCCACATTGAACACCTTTCGACCATTCTATCCATATTTCGACGGGCCGGCCTGCAGCTCAATTCCTCCAAGTGCCACTTCGGTCTTCGTCAGATTACCGTATTGGGTCACCTTGTTGACGCTGCCGGCGTATGGCCAGACCCGGCGAAAGTACGCGCTGTAACAAACTTCCCAGTCCCACGCTCTGTCCATGATGTTCGCAGTTTTGTGGGCCTCTGCTCCTACTTTCGCCGGTTCGTGAAAACCTTTGCGGCATTCACCCGGCCACTCACTGACCTTCTCAAACAAGACGTCCCATTTTCTTGGGGCCCTTCTCAAGCTGACGCCTTCTCTCAGCTAATCACTGCTCTAACGACACCTCCTATTCTTGCACATTTCGACCCCGATGCTCCCACAGAAGTGCGAACAGACGCGAGTGGTCACGGAATTGGTGCAGTTTTGGCGCAAATTCAACGGGGCAACGACCGTGTAATCGCGTACGCAAGCCTTCTGCTTTCTAAGTCTGAACGCAATTATTCTATAACAGAACGGGAATGTCTCGCTCTTGTTTGGGCGGTTTCGAAATTCCGTCCTTACTTGTATGGCCACCCTTTTCGTGTCATCACAGATCATCACGCGCTGTGTTGGCTTTCTTCTCTGAAGGACCCCACTGGACGACTTGGTCGTTGGGCATTACGCCTACAGGAGTATTCCTACTCGGTTGCTTATAAGTCTGGACGTCTCCATCTGGACGCCGATTGCTTATCCCGCTACCCTGTTGATCAGCCCGACGAACCAGACATCGAGCCTAGCCTCAGCGTCATGTCAATGTCCCAGTTTCTTCAGATACGTGATGAACAACGTCGTGATGCTTCTCTGCGACAACTTATTGACTGTCTTGAATCTGCTCCGAACGACACGTCACTTCGCATGTACGTCCTCCTGAATGGCACGCTGTACCGTCGTAGCCTCCAGCCAGATGGCCCTGAGCTCCTTCTTGTCGTGCCGAAAAATTTGCGTTCAACCGTGCTACACGAGCTTCACGATGAACCAACTGCTGGTCATCTGGGTGTATCTCGGACGTACGACCGCGTGCGTCGCCGCTTCCTTTGGCGCGGTCTCGCCCGGTCCGTTCGCCGTTACGTGTCCTCCTGCAATAAATGCCAACGTAGGAAGCGACCTACTGCGCCCCCGGCTGGACTTCTTCAACCGATCTCCATCCCAACCGAACCTTTCTTCCGTGTTGGTATAGATCTTCTCGGTCCTTTTCCCGAATCTAAATCGGGCAACAAGTGGGTCGCCGTTGCTACAGACTACGCGACTAGGTATGCCATCACTCGAGCGCTCCCCACCAGCACCGCTACTGACGTTGCGGACTTTTTGCTCCACGACGTCATCCTACACCATGGCGCTCCTCGCCAATTACTCACGGATCGTGGCTGCGCATTTTTGTCCCGTGTGATCGACGATCTTCTGCACTCTTCCTCGACGCACCACAAGCTGACCACTTCCTAAAATCCCCAAACAAATGTCCTTACCGAACGGCTAAATCGGACCCTAACGGACATGCTCGCAATGTATGTGTCCTCCGACCACCATGACTGGGACCTGGTGCTACCTCACGTGACCTTCGCGTACAATTCTTCGCGCCATGACACCACTGGTTATTCACCCTTTTATTTGCTTTATGGCCGTGATCCGACGTTACCACTCGACACCCTACTTCCAACCACTACAACGCCGTCAACCGAATATGCACGCGACGCTATTGCTCGTGCCGACCACGCACGTCAGATCGCCCGCTCTAGACTTTCGGCTTCGCAAGCCACCCAGAAAGCCATCTACGACAGCCGGCATGCTGACGTTCACTTCTCTCCCGGTTATCTTGTTCTCCTGTGGTGCCCAGTTTGTCGAGTTGGCTTATCAGAGAAGTTATTGTCTCGCTACATGGGTCCTTACCGTATCATCCGCCAGGTAACCGACGTCACCTATGAGATCATTCCTGCATCTGAGACCACAAGCCTGCCTGCAACCACACCCAGTGATGTTGTGCACGTCAGCAGGCTAAAACCTTACCACCTGCCTACTGAAGACCGTAGTTAATGTGCACCGAGACGGCGCTTTTACCGCCGGGGGGGGGGGGGTAATGCTACGTAGCTGACGTATCAGCAGTCAGAAGACGACAACGAGGAAGTGGTTTGTTGGTTGTGCGTGCTGCTTCCATCTTAGCCGACGCCATACGCATCAGTTTAAATATAGATTTCAAATAGACACGCCTCGTGTCATTTTCACGTAACAATATGTACAAATGTTGTAGGAACAGATGCATATTGAACAGTTGCAGATGTTTCTATAACCAGTTGTTTGCACCTGCACAATGGTGCCATCAGTAACATGAGTATTAGCAACACCAGAAGCGATAAGCTGATATGAAGGGTTTGTGCTTGCAAGGATGGTAGTCCTGGACACTGGTACATAAATCCACTTCTGCGCATGGCACCTAACTACAATGGACGTTCACACAACATAAAGGTTGTAGCATAGGAGTAAATATGTAATCTTTATGAGATTGCATAGCCAGCACTGCAACCACATTTGATGTTTTACGAACATCACGGTCTATTTGAAAAATAGTTCTGAGATCTAGCATGGCTCTGTGGTAGAATTCTTGATTGCCCCGCATTATGCTTGGGTTCGACTCCTGCTGGCACCCTGATAGATTAATATGGGGAGTTTAATGACCCAAAACCACCATATGATTATGAGAGACGCTGTAGTGGAGGGCTCCGGAAATTTCGACCACCTGGGGTTCTTTAACGTGCACCCTAGTCTGAGCACACGAGCCTACAACATTTTTGCCTGCATCAAAAATGCAGCCGCCGCAGCCAGAATTCAATTCCGCGACGTGCAAGTCAGCAGCCGAGTACCTTAGCCACTAGACCACCGCGGCGGGGCCCTGCTGGCACCCTGACATTTTTCTTTGCGTTTGTCGAGTCAATGCTGCCGCTGTCAGTTGTCTTAAAGAGGCCCTGCAACACTTTTTGAGCATGTCCAGAAAATGTTGCCAATTGGTAGAAGAGGCTCCCGAGAACACACGAGCCAAATATTATAGTGCAGCACGCGGCTTGGAATTTGCACTAAATAAATGATCAAAGTCAGCTAAAAATTGCTTTCTCTCGTTTCAAAAAAATCATTCAAAGGCCATCTATCAGCCATTCGCCGATTTTAACATGGCGCGCTTGGTCCTTACAGGGATCGCCACGAGAGGCAGCAACTTGTCCCCGCGTGCGCTCGCGATCACGCAGAAAAAGCCACGTATTCAAAACGAAATAAAAAGAAAAAGTCTTCAAGGACAGAAAGCACGTGTGACATATTTTTTTTTTTTTTTGCCCGTGCCATGCTTAGCTCCCAGAGCTTTCGCCGGGATGAAAGCACAGCGAATGCGATTGCAGCATGACAAATCTTTGCGAGTCCGCTCATACTGGACGTATTCTTAAAACTTTTGCAGCGTTGAATTCGTGAAGCAATGAGCTCTTTTAGTGAATCCATTCCATGGTTACTTAAAAAGGTGTTTCAGGGTCCCTTTAACGTTCACGCGTTACAATGGCCCATGTGTGTTCTCATTTGTTTTTGGGTAGATACCAAATGTCAAACAGCTGTGGCACATACCAACCCGCAGGTAGGTGCCACTGTTTCACTGTTTAACAAGAAGTGTTTAACAATGTATGTAATGTTATTTGTGTTTTGACCAGCGTGTCATAATCATCAAACCCTCTCATACTAATTTAGGTTCACACCAAGTTAAGGAGATTATCACGAGAGCACCCAGATGTAAGCGGCTAGATAGATAGATAGATAGACAGATAGATAGACAGACAGACAGATAGATAGATAGATAGATAGATAGATAGATAGATAGACAGATAGACAGATAGATAGATAGATAGATAGATAGATAGATAGATAGATAGATAGATAAATAGATAGATAGATAGATAGATAGATAGATAGATAGATAGATAGATAGATAGATAGATAGATAGATAGATAGATAGATAGATAGATAGATAGATAGATAGATAGATAGATAGATAGATAGATAGATAGATAGATAGATAGATAGATAGATAGATAGATAGATAGATAGATAGATAGATAGATAGATAGATAGATAGATAGATAGATAGATAGATAGATAGATAGATAGATAGATAGATAGATAGATAGATAGATAGATAGATAGATAGATAGATAGATAGATAGATAGATAGATAGATAGATAGATAGATAGATAGATAGATAGATAGATAGATAGATAGATAGATAGATAGATAGATAGATAGATAGATAGATAGATAGATAGATAGATAGATAGATGCCACCACCACAACCAGGATTCGATCCCGCACCCTGTGGGACAGCAGCCGAGTACCTTAGCTACTAGACCACTGTGGCAGGGCTTAGATAGATAGATAAATATATAGATAGATAAGATACCGAAAGTGCATGCAGTACGCAAAGAAATGCTCCGCATTTATAAGGGAATGCGGGCACCTGCACGGGTCCAGGCTCTCTTGATTTTGCTCATCTTCCCTGCTCTATCTGATACTAATATGTAACAATGCTCGCTGATGTAGCTTCTTCCCTTTTGTCATTAATCGCTGTGTAGCTGACAGTGTGCTCGTGGAGAATCAATAAATGAAGTACAAAAAGCTTGCAGTAAACCTGAACTCCACTCGTACTTCAGGGAGTCCAAATATTTTTGCTGCAATTGATTTGTGAGGCAACAAACTCCGACAATGAGGTAATGTTATGATTGCTTAAAAAAGCCTGCAGGACGTTTTTAAAAGGCAATGTGAAGCTAGAACTAAAAATTATTTGGTAGGAACACTTTGCACTGTACAGAGAGCAAAATGGCCAGTAAAAGTCATGCGCCTGAAGATTGTTCTTAAAAGACCACCTGCCATTCCACATAACTTTCCAGGCACTCACATAAGTGTGACCCGTGGTGGCAGCAGTGCCTGCTGGGCAGTGGTCGTGGTTACCCCCATCAAGCGACGAGCTCATAACCTCGAGCTGGCAAGGGAGATCGTCTTTGTCGATTCGACTGCCTCATGCAACACCACCAAATACACAGTAACAGTGGTGCTGACTGCGACCAAGGCTGGTGCTGTCCCACTCACAGTACTAATTCACAAGGAGCAGAGCACCGATGGCTACCTGGCTGCTTTCAAGCTCCTCAAGGAAGCCCATCCTCTGTGCTTTGGAAGCCAACCAGTAAGTAAGGAAGTAGGCACAAAATTATAAATTTTGTGCGCAGTGAATTGCTATGTATCAATGTCATCCCAATGCTCTACAATAGCGTTGTTAACACAAACTTACAAGAGCAACTAGTGAAGAAAATGTAGAGGCCAGTGCTCAATGCGTGGCTTGAATATAATTCAATAACCGAACTACAGGTTTTCCCACCCACTTTAATCCAAGTGCCAGCTTAAATAATCTGCACGCCATTGAAATAACCTGAGCGCCGAGCTATTTAATCCATGTGCCAAACATTTAATCCAAGCGCCAACTCAATGAATCCGCATGCCAGTCAGTTTAATCCAATTGCCAATGACTAATTAAAGGGCCAGTCATTTTAATCCATGCACTAGAAACACGAGTTTGCCGCTTTACACAGTATAAATGTGAGAATAACGTAAACATGAAGTCACAGGAAGAACTTTTCCTTCGCCTATACATGCTTGCGCTTATGAAATGAAGTGCGCATTGCTATTTCCTCCTAACATTTTAGTGTCATAGCTTCACAATAAAAAAAGAACAGAGTGTGTTAATTGCACTTATGGGTACTAAAAGTATTTGCTCATAGAGTCCATGTTAGTCTATGGTTCGTCGCTATTGCGTTATTCTGGCTAACCATGTACACCATCGCATATGCATAGATTCGTGTCGTCTGCTAAGCAGACTTTCGGCTACTTATTCGCTGAGGCATTCGCAGTCGTCTGCTCAGCCCGGTGATAACAATGATAGATAGATGGTCACCAGGGCCTTTGTCAAGCCCTTCTCGCGGCTTTTAGCCTTGGCGACCCTCCAGTTTTTGTCTGGTAAATAAATAAAGTTTGATTTGATTTGATATTCATTCGTTCTTGAAATCAGAAACAACCATTTAAAATTCAAGTTGTATTTGTTTCGGTTCATGTGGAAATAATTTTTTTTATAAAAGCATCAAAGGAGATACTCCTGTTTTCATGTAAAAGACGACGCTAGTATTCCTGAAGCGTGCTTGCTTGAAACACGCGTTCATAGAATACACATAATTTTGTTTGAATAAAAAGATAAGAACCAATATGAATATAAAATATGACTTCCGTTTTCCACATCAAGGTCACGAGTTTACGTCTTATGTGCCCTGCAGGACGAAAGCCTCTTAAATGATTTCTAATTTGCTCCGCCCTGTGATGGCCCCCTAATGTATTGAGCATGTACCTGTTTCTGACTCATCACTGCCCACAGTCAAGTTCTACATATCTTGTTATGCATCCCGGCACTCCAATAACAATATTATGTCTGCCGCATTACATGACCTGGCCCAGACATGTAATGCTATACAAATCTAATTATGAGCTTTGTTGACGAACACAAAATATTCTTGCTTTTTTCTTTCGTTGCTGTTAAAATGACTCCACCCGGGCCAAGCACTCATCTACAAACTTGTACATAGCACAGTATAAGCACTCCAAACATGGCTCAAGCGAACCACTGAATTTTTGTTTCCACGAATACTAGCAGCAAATACTAATAATAATGATTTATTCTACTTCCCGACTATAGTATTTTATATTGTATAAACTGCATTTCAAATGCACTGCCATTTTTACGCCCCGAATTGTGCTTTTTGTGCATGGATTAAACTGACTGGCACCTGAATTAAAGCCATTGGCGATTGGATTAAACACGGTGGCACTTGGATTAAAATCACTGGCACGCGGCCTGATTGAGTTGGCGCTTGAATTAAATATGTTGGGGCTTGGATTAAATGTTTGGCACATGTATTAAAGAGGTTGGCGCTCAGATTATTTCAACGGCGTGCAGATTATCTAAGCTGCCACTTGGATCAAAGTGAGTGGGAAAACCTTTAGTTTCCTATGGAACTTCTGTAACTACTTTTGAAGACGTTTTTGAACTCGCATAGTGTAAGTAATGGCACAATAGAAATAGCCCCATTAAGCTGGACCAAAAAAAAAAGTTGTACCAGGACAGAAATTATATGTGACAAAAACAAAAGTAAATGATACTGCACAGACTAAGCCACAGGAGAGGGCCTTTGTGGTCCTTGTGGACATTCATAGAAATCACCTACATGCTCTCATCATCATCATACATTTGGCTATGAATTCTAATCTTTCCCATGTGACACCATCATTGTGGGTGAAGTGTGCCTGTTCTGTGCATTGCACTCAGGCTAGATAAGCATTTCTCCAGCTAAAACATGTGCCCACACCATAGGTCGGCATACCTTGTGGAACTCACTCAGGCTCATTCATGAGATATATCAGTCTGTTCAATTAGCCTGCACCACGTGAACCAGTTCACGATGTTCTGCGCCCTGCCATTCGTTTCAGCGGTGCAACATTGACGACCTCTGAACCCTGCCATTCATTTCTAAAGGTTCAGAAGAGGTACAGCGCTGGTTCACGATTTTCCCGCCCCTCCCACACTGACAGTGCCGGTTTGGTGCAGCCGCGCGTGCAGCCGAGCGGACGACGCAACACTTTGGTGTAGGCACCGTACCTGCCTCCACTAACACGATGCGTTTTTTGCAAAGAAGTTTGTGCCTCATAAACTGTACGCATAATCATTTCGCCGTCGGTCAGTGTTAGCTTAACGGCGTTAACTAAGCGAACAGAAATAAGGCCTGCATCAGCACATCGTCATTCGTTTTGGGTGTTGCACTGTGCCTGCACCACTGAACTCGCGCTTCACAATTTCTGAACTTTGCATGAACAGCCGTGAACCGGTTTCAATTGGTGCAGGTAAATCAAATGAATCATGTATTTAGAACCTTGGACTCATTTTACTCAGACTCACAAAAATTTTTCTGAGTTGAACTCACTCAAACTCTCGTTCACACATATTTATTAATTTAACAATACTGTACGCCTTTGTACAGGCATATACAGGTTCCTAAGCCAGACTCACTCAAACTCAAACTCACCAAAACATCGCTCAACCGCACACACTCAGCCTCAAACTCACGGCTAGACCTGAATCTGAGTGAGTGCTACTGAGTGAACTAATAAGTTCATCAGCCTCGAATTCGCTTCTTTGATTGTGGTGTTAATGCTCTTTAACACCAATATCTGACGTAATCGGGGCTCTTCTTGGTGCCGCTTCACACAGCATCTTCGAAAACGAGTTCCAAGTGCTTCCAAACCAGTAAAGTCATGTTTCTTGGAGGAGGTGATAAGGTATAATAGTCAAGGAATTCCCTGGAAGACTTAGTTCGGGACTGTCAAGGTGCCCCCTTGTATAATTTACACATCTAATTAATAAATATTGAAATGGTGTATGAACAACACTGCTTTGGAATACCTGAGAATAGATGTGAGTATAAATGTGAATCTAGGTAAGGCTGAGTATTGCTGAAAATGTCTAGGTGGAACCTCAAGTCGGCAAAAGAAAGTGGAAATCACTCAAGAAATATATTTTGCGCTTTAGACTCACTCGGACTCAGACTCTCCAAAATTTTGCTTAGCCAAACCCGCTCGGACTCACACTCACTAAAATTTTCTTCAAACAAACTCTCTCGGACTTCGACTCACAAAAATATTGCTTATCGAGACTCAGACTCATAATGTGAGTCTGAGTGAGTCCGTGTGAGTTGGCCAATGAGTGAGTTCGGCGACCTATCACCCACACTCTCTCCTCTTTTTGAAATACTGGTAAAAGATGCAAATTTACACTTGTCTTTAACCTTGAAACTTACTCTAAATGTTACTGCTCTCTATAATTTATTAAAAAGCAAATAGCGAACTCAAATTCAATAGAAAATTATTAGCGAAAAATGTTCTCACTACATCCACGACTTTTCTATGCCTTTATAACTATGGACAGTTTTCAACTTTATTGCAATGTCTGCCAGGCGCCACAGGTACTCATGAGTGACAATTCAAGTGCTGAGAAGGTCGCCCTGCAGCAGACATGGCCGTCAGCAAGGCCGCTTTCGGCCATTTTCATGTGGCACAAGCGGAGTGGCGCTGGCTGACGACATCTCACAACTCTGTCGACAAAGACCAGAGGAGACAATTCATGCCTGCCTTCCAGCTGGCAAGTTTTTTTGCAATCTAGTTGTAACTCTAGCTCTAAGATACGAGGTACATTTGTTGCATCTGCACTTAGTGAACAAATTCACAATGGTCTGCTATTCTCGCATTCGTTTCGTGTTTCCGACATCATGGCGGTGGCATTGCAGCATAGGTGTATAAAAAGCACAGCTGTCATGCAAGGCTAGTTATGAATTACCTTCACTTCCTGGTGATATTATTTGGAGGGTATGGCGCACAAGTTGCCCTAATCTGCAGAAGACAACGCTGACAGCATTTGTGTCCATTTTAATCACATTTAAAAAGTACACCAGTAAACGTCTGGTGGGTTCAAATGATTTCAAATGCCATAAAATTAGGCTTGTACAAATATTCAAATGCTTCGAATATTAAAACGAATAATTCAGTAATCAAATTTGCTTTGAATCGAAGTTAAATTGTTAAAAATTTTGAATTATTCGAAACGAACAAATAAGTGCATATTAGTCCACATGTAACACTTTGTAAAGGTGGTTTCACGGCAGTGGAGGGATGCTAAACCATGAAAGCATTTACCCAAGCATATAAGACCACATGTAAAAGTGGTTTCGCTGCAGTGAATTGGTGCTAAGCAGTCAAAACACGTAATCAAGAAAAATTTGCACTGCAGCAAAGCCCCACTTCAAGGTTTTAATAAAGAATTACCCTGAGATCGATTCTGCTTTTTTGTTTTCAGTTGAAAAGTTCATTACACAGACATATATGCTCTAAGTAAAAAAAAATAAAATGTGGCGAACTGTACCAAAAGTCGAATGCTGTACAATTCAAAGTTGTTGCCACTTTCTTTAATGAAAAAAAAGTGGCCTTTGTATAGGCCCTGTTTCAACTTTTAAAGATCTGTGCAAGTTTTTTTGGCCATGACAAATATGCCCCTTTTTGTTTATAGTATGCAATATATATACTATTACAATTCAATTAGAAATTATTCGACTAAAATCACTATTCGCTTCGAATTCAATTCGAACCTTAAATTCCCTATTTGCACAAGCGTACATAAAATGTCAGCAGCATCAACTTTTATGGACCAGCGCTTGACAATTCGTAGAGCAGACCACGGCAATCGATTTCCAGATTACAGCGCTGCGCACCGTGCACAGCCTCCATTTCGAAAAACAATTCCCGTGCCCCTTTCCTACACCTGACCAATCCTCCTTTCATGCGCAGTGACACAAATTCGCCGATTGGCGACTTGACTAAGCACGCAGCTCATCGATTGGGTTAAACCAGTCACGACGGCAAGCTACGATTTTTCCTCCCTTTGAAAGAGAAGGGTGGCGAGACCGCGCGAAAATTTGAAACTAGCTGAAACCGATGTTCGAACCCCCTGTGAATTCCTTAATAAAGCATTCGCAAAATCCTTGAGGCAGCATGTTCACGGAGCAAAGGTGCACATATTATTTGATTTTTGGTCCTTGCAGGTTGTTTACTGGCCCTTTGAACTGGGGCAAGCATGTGCAGATCACAAAGTGACTTCAATGCAGACAGTGAAGCAGGCTGATGAATCTGCATTATGATGCAGTTTAAAAAAGTGAAAATATGCAAATACGAGCATCTCATTGAAAAATTTTCTGCTATCTACAGGTCACGTATGCAGACACAGCAGAAAAACTTGAAGCTGCCACTGCCAAACTGAAGGCCCTACAGCACGAGGCCTTCGTGTCAAGAGTTCTGGCATTCTTGCGCCGACAAGAAGAGTGGGTGCACCGCAAAAGTTCACCGCAAAAGGTAGACGCGGGAACCGGAGCTTTGGAAACTCCCCATCATGGCCTCCGAGATTGCGAGTGCGCAGCGGGGTTTTCTCTGGCCATGAAGAAAGGAAGGAAAAACTTAGGCGAGGCCCTATCCTATCCCAATGCATTGCGAGAAGTGTGGTGGAAGTGACGTCAAATTTATGGGGCAAACAAACCGGTATGGGGTAAACAAAACAGCAGACGCTCCGCTGCGTGCTCTCTGCACTGGTTCGCTTCTGCGCGGACCTATAGCCCCGGTGTAAACATGACGCGTATTGTATAAATTGCATGCCGTAAAACGTTGCGAGCACACTTTTCCGAGACTATTCGTGCGTGGCAGGCTCTAGCGCGGCGTCAAGTACTTCCTGGAGTGCTTTTGTAGAAAAGAACAGAGATCACTGGTAAGTATCAATCAGCCATTGCATGCAGGGGCTGAGTGATTTTCACTTACTTAAACGTTCCGTATGCGATGTCTAATAATTCCGTACGTTTCCGTAAGAATCTTACGAAAGTATATAAAAAATATATGGAAAATATACGAAAAGCATATGGATTCCGTATGAAAACATATGGAATTATTGGATTCGCATACGGAACGTCTCAATATATCGTATTCGGACTGTTCCGGCAGTGACTGACGCGTTCTACTCGCCATAAGGCCTTTTTTTTTTCTTTCTTAGCAAGATTTCTCTATCTACGGGCCTATTAGCATTTCTTTGCTCGTATATAGTATCAGTGGGGCAATGCATAATTTTCAGAGCTTACTTCGTAGCTATTCCGGGAAACGCCAGCTTAGTACTTGACGTACTTCACGTCGTTAAGAAGGCAGAACTGTATTGTATAAGTGATCGTGCACGTAAAGTGTGTAATTTCAGTGCGCACACCACTAACACGCAGCGAGCACGCATTGTGCAATACATAAACATTCACTCCAATAACCAGAAATGTTTATTGTCCTTCCGTATGAACGACACAACTTCTAAAAACGCAACACGATGCCTACAGCATTAAAAACGAAATTCGCGTGTGTTCTCAGTTGACACAATAAGTAAGAACCAACGGAGCGTACAGCTGAGAACTCGGCATGCAAATACGATGCGTTATTGATCAACAGTGAAGCAAACATACGTGAAAAGTGCAACCAGGAACATCCGGCTGTGCACGTGATTTGCACCGAGTATACACTACAGCTGGGCATCGCGCAGCTTTCCTAACACGCAAAAGAAGCAGTACTCGTGAATTGACTTGCTGCCGGCAGAGAACACCTACCAATCCGCCGGCGCCGCTTCCAAGGCCGCTGCGGCGGCTGCTCGCCGGAAATCGCGAAGTGTTTATTTGCTTTTCCGCTAGGAGGTAGTGCGGGTCTTTGCGATGCGGCGGCTTCATGAATATGACGTCATGGCCTCTCTTGTATTTTTCCTTCCTCCACGTCTCCGGCCGTCCCAATCACCACGCTCCCCAGCAAAACCAGCGAGGATCGACTCAGCATGCCCGTGATTTTTTTTTCTCGCGTGTGAGCAAAATTACCGACCAATCTTCTGACTGCACTGAGGGCAAGCATTTTTTGTTGTTACTGTTTTTATTTTGATCCAATTGGCGAATTAAAGTATGGCAACTGCTGAATTGTTCTATATAGATCATTGCATGGAGGTGTTATGTCGTCGGTGACAAAGAAATTCTAGCATTCCCCCTTACTGGAGATGCGTATTGTGGGTGAAGACTGAGCGAGTTATTGTCGTTGAATCATATTGCCCTCCTATCGTTAGACATCGTTTTACTATTTTATCACGTACCGATATTTATCAGGTTGCCAACCGAATGCAACTTGCGCTCCAGATAATTAGGTGCGCTGATCGTGCGTGCCACTTATTAATGTGACAAGTAATTTCGCCAGAATACTAGGAAAGGCTATGATTTGCCGACCTGCATTTACTCCCTACGTCCTTCACAGTGAAAATGCTTGTGTTATCATCGTCTCCTTTTTTCGTCATCTGTATTTCGATTATGATTTGGTAGCACAATGGCAATATCAGTATCGTATTCATTTACAGTTATCTCTACTGCATCCAAATCAAAGAGTCGCACATACGGACGAACGGCGTCTTTCAGAAAAGCAAGTATCTGTCGAGGTAGACTATACTAGAGAATAAAAAGGATCGGGCTGCCATTTTTCTTTCTTTTTCGCCAGTGCCTCCCCTCCCACCACCCTACTATAGAGCCCACGAACTTCGAAGTATAGTTTCGAGTAAATGCGGATCTCCTGCAGAGGCATCGCAGTTTTAACTGCTCTAATATGGGTGGCGCCAATCTACAGCAAAATAAAAACACCATTTGGAAATAAAACGGCCCAGCGTTCACTTTGCCTTTCGTACACTTTGACCCGACATTCCGGAACGAACACAATGTTATATAAAAGCACAAAACATTTTTTTCGCCTCATAAAAGCTTTGCCAACAGCGTCGGAAAGAAGTTTTCGCACGTGTGAGCAATGCCGGCTTGCAACTGAATCTGAAGAAGTGCCGCTTTGCAGCACGGCAACTCACGATCCTAAGGTACGTCGTGTCCAAGGACAGCATTCTTCCTGATCCGGCCAAGCTTCGGGCCATGGCCGAATCCCCTAAACCTGCGTCCGTCAAAAAACTGCGTAGTTTCTTCGGCGTGTGCTTATACTTCCGAGGCTTCATACGAAACTTTGCCACGATCATATCACCGCTCGCGAAGCTCCTTGGAAGTAACGGGCCCTTCAATTCGTGGTCATCCGAGTGCGACGACGCGTTCGCGAAGCGTCGCCACTTGTTGACGTCTCCTCCCATTCTACGCCACAACGACCCTATACGGTTCCGACGGAGGTGCACACGGACGCCAGTGGTGTAGGCATCGGTGCTGTCCTGGCGCAGCGCAAACACGGATTCCCTGAATATGTCGTAGCATATGCAAGCCGTACGGTCATGAGAGCCGAGACAAACTGCACCATCATGGAGAAAGAGTGCCCGGTGATCGTCTGGGCCCTTACAAAGTTTCGACCTTATTTGTATGGTCGCCCATTCAATGTCGTCACCGACCATCATGCACTAAGCTGGCTGTCATCATTGAAGGATCTCTCAGGCCGGATCGCCCGTTGGGCTCTTCGCTTACAAGACTACGACATCCGCGTGCTGTGCCACAACAGATGCAAGCATGCTGACGCCGATGCCCTCCCGCACTCCCCTTTGCCTGAATACGACGTGCCTTGCTCAGTAACCTCAATTGCTGTTTCTGCCATCGATGTTGACATCCTCGATCGCTACCGGACAGCGAAAGCATAATTGGATCGCCCCGCTGATCAACTTGCTCTCTGATTCGTCCCCAACACCATCCACGCGTGTCTTGCGTCGTCGAGCTCACCATTTTGCCATCCTTGACGGCCTCCAACACCAACGCAATTACGACGCCGAGGGCCGGCAGTGGTTACTCGTTATAACCCGCAGTCTGCGGTCGGAGATATGCGAATCTTTCCATTCTGATCCGCAATGCGCGCACTCTGAGGTATCCAAAACTTACCACCGAATTCGACAACGCTACTTCTGGCGCGGGATGTACCGCAATGTGCAGCAGCTCGTTCGCTCTTGCCTCACTTGCCAACGCCGTAAACCGTCAGCCCACATGTCGCACACGGGTCTGCAACCGTTACCTTGCCCTGACCGTCCCTTTGGGCGCGTAGGTATCGATTGTACGGATCACTTCTTCTGACGTCGGCTGGTAACCACTGGGCCATCGTTGCCGTAGACCATTTAACGCGATACGCCGAAACCGCCGCTCTCACTGCGGCTACTGCGGGCTATGTTGCGTCCTTCCTGCTGCATCAATTCATACTGTGCCACGGACCACCCCAAGAGCTTCTCAGTGATCGAGGCCGTGTCTTCTTGTCGGAATTCGTCGAATCCATTCTGACGGAGTGCCATTTTGTCCACCTCAAAACTACTGCTTACCACCCACAGACTAATGGCCTCACCGAAAGCTTTAACAACACCCTCACCGACATGTTTTCGATGTACGTCGCCGCCAATCACATGAATTGGGATAATATACTGCCCTTCGTCACCTACGCCTACAACACTGCCCCTGAGAGCACGACCGGTTTTTCACCTTTCTTCTTGCTGTACGAAAGGCACCCGTCGCACATTATGGACATGATACTCCCCTACACGCCGGATCCATATGAGTGTGCGCCTATTTCTGAGACAGCCTGGCTTGCTGAAGAGTGTCGTGAACTTGTCAAGACTTCTACGATGCATGAGACAGAGCGGCAGAAGAGTATTCGTGATGACTCTACCACTTCTGAGCCCACGTTCCTTCCTGGTGCGCTTGTATGGCTCTCGATCCCGACCTCTGTAGCTGGCCTCTCTTCCAAACTACTTTCTAAATACGAAGGCCCCTACCGTGTCATCAAGCGCACATCTCCGGTCAACTATCTCGTCGAACCCGTCGAAAAATCTTCGGACATGTGCCGCCGTGGGCACGACATCGTCAACGTGGAGCACCTGCGGGCTTATTATGACCCCCTCATAGTGACAAACTGTTAGCTCGCCAGGCTGCTCCCTCTTCGACCCCGGGGTAGTTGTAGCGAAGCCTCCGAACTCTGAAATGGGTCGAACTCTTGAGTACCTTCTAGTGGGACTACCCAACAAGGACGCCGCTCGCGCTGTGAGTCCGTGCTTGGCCGTGACTGTCGTCATAGCGTATGATTGCTGGTTGCCGGCTAATAAACATCTTAACACCTTTTTTGAACAACAAAGGTGCAGCTCCAGTCCTTTGCAAATTGCCCCCACCCCACTACCCACTCTACGCGAACAACGAAACTGAAACAACTGAAACTGTACAAAAAGATTCATAGACAGTTCACTTGCCAATGCGATCTAATCCGAAGCCTGTACTTCTCATAATTCCCATGATGGTACACGATTGCAGCGCCAGATTCCTCTCTAAGTATTATTTTATGAAACTATGCTCCCCATCACTCTAGCTATGACTACGTGACGGTGAGCGGAAGCATGAGCGGAAGCCAATGGCGCTGGCATGGCATACGAACGGAAAGTTGAAACCGTGCAAGGAGCGCTTCACAGGTGCTGTAGGTGTGGCTCATTCAGACCACAGGCTTCGGCCGTAAAGCGAGGTTAGTGACGTGGTGAATTTACGTGTACGGCATACGATTGCGCGCTAGCACCATCGGTAACCCACATTCGCGTTGGGCCTGCAGTTCTGACAGCCTAGCGTCGTTTTTTTTTTTTTTTGATGTCAAAGCAATCATCACAGCGGGACAGCATTCTTCGGGGCTGTCTGCGACGATCACAACCTTGCATGGGAGTCGCGCCACTGGTTGTTTACAGCTTCGCCGCCAGTAAACGAACATCAGACTCTGCCCTGGCGGCGCTGCGAAAAACACCACCACCAACGCCTCCATCGCCACGCCGCCGTAAAATGGGTAGTGCAGAGAGAGCCGTCCGCAAGACAACGTTGGTCTTGAGGCGTGGTTTCCTGAAAATTAAGGACTTGGCAAGCTTCTTTCAATGCAACCTCGCTTCATAAAAGTATGAAACTCATGAAAACAAAAAGTGGGCACAATGCAAAAGATGTTTTATTTATTTCGGCGTGCTGCAACGGGCATGACAAGCAAGCATTGCATGACATCGAGTTCGAGGCAAGCATTCCGACGTGCGTTCTGTAATGCCTGAATGCGTTAAACTTGTGCATATACACGGTGCGAAAGCGAGGATGTGCATACACGAACCATCTATGCGATCAGTGCCACGAAGCTCGCTTTATCCGGCACGAATGGCCTTGGTGATTTTCGCTTTGCAGTTGCATTCTCTATCGATTTCTCGCTTCCTGTGCATTGAACTATTTCATTACGCATGCTCGAATGCTCTGTTGACGGTTGTATACCGTTTGTATATACTGCAAATGGGAATACATGCGTGTCCACTTTCTCACTGTTCAATGAATGGCAAAACCGATGCCTCCGACATACTCCGGTAATCGCAGAGACCAACGGCAACAAAAAAATAGTAGATTTCACGTACAATGGGAATCAATGCTCTGCGAAGCACGAATGAGAAATATTGATATATATGTCACTTTGAAATCAGCGCAACGTTACGAGGTGGAGGTTAATCATGCCGTATATGACTTCCATGTCATGAATATCATGTTTGAACGAGTCGTTTGCGTTCGTTATCTATTCACGCCACTCGTGATACCAAATTTACTCTATGCGGAGCTAACGAAACGGCCGCGAGCACGCTATGAGCGTGGTATGTTGTCATGTTCTTACATGACACGCGTGTCAGGATTATCATGTTTCGAGCAGTTATATATTTCATCGTCCATTGGCGTTACGTAACACCAAATTCGGTATATGTGGAGCTAGCAATATGGCTGCGAGCGCATCATGAGGGGCCCAATATAAACCAATGCAGCGTTGACGAGCTCGCACGCTAGGCACAGCAACGCTACGTTAGACAAACGCGAGCGCTCTATAGTCTGACGTCAGGCGGGACCAGCGTCCGTCGGCGCCAATGTTTCTAGAACTAGGTAAGTTGCAAAACTGAGTGGTGTTGCGTGGCACCGCCGCGGCCAGCGAAAAATGTGGCGCCACTGTCGCATCCGGATTCACTCACTGCATGCTCGCTCATGTCACTCCCGTAACCTCCGTCGGCTCTGCATGTTGCAGTGCGTCTTTATCCGTGGAGGCTTCTTTCTGCGTGAAAAGTTTTATGCTTAAGCGCACCCTGTTCTGCTTTGTATGTATTGCGTGTTTTCATCATGCCCAGATGTTGCGTCTCGGCTGTAGAGTAGCTACAAGAAATGAGAGACACCACAACATTTCTTTTGTACCCACGTGTACCTGAGCAGCGAGAGGTATGGGACCACGCTATTCCTCGTGCGGATAAGAAACTGCCCAGCACCTCACGTGTGTCTGATATACTCTTTCATGAAAAGGACATCCTGAAGACTTTCACTCACGTCATATGGTAAGAAGGTACAAATCGCAAGAGGAAACTGGGACCTCGTCGAAGGATGCGTTCCACGAATGTTCCCGAATTTGCCCGCTTACCTTGCCCGCTTACTTTTGTTGCGGGGCCCGCAACGAAGAAGCGAAAGCTACCTGATAGGAGTGGGGTCTTTTCCAGATTATCATCGGCGAAAAAGAATAGACAATCTCCGAGCACTGAGCTCGAAGACAGTGAAATAAGTCCCGACATGCCGTCCACTACTGGCGTCATTTCGCCTAAAGACATAGAAAACGTTTGTTTGCATGCTGGCGGAAAGTTGTTGAGGATGGCGAGACAAGATGTCTTGTGGTGTTTCTAGGGCTCAAACAAAAAAAGCACGCTATTTGTGGAGAAATGCGTTTTCGTCGCAGAAGACATGACAGTCACTATTAGAAGCCGTCAAAATCGCTTAGCAAGTCGCCTGGCAATGCAGATACCATCACCCTATGGGCCGAACTTTTGGAACACATAGAAAAGCTGCAAGTGTGTGTACTTTTTGTTGGTTGCATGATCCTGCAGTAGTTGTCTTTCAAATCTTCAGCGCGGTACAAAAGTGCCGCCTCAAATGCGTCATGTGCTGTTCTGCGCGTATGTATTGCATCGTATGTGTGTTCCATTTATGTATGTTATGTATAACTTGGAGTTGCTGGTCACAATAGTACCGAGAAATTATCTCGAGACCTGTACGGTACTTCTTTTTTGCAAATAATTGTTTGTACTTCCACCCTGTAACGGCCCACTTCTGGGCTAACAGTATAAATAAATGAAATGAATGAAATGAAATGAAGTGTGTTCATGTTGTCCCAATGCGTCAACAGGCAGACTCGTGAGTAATGACTACGAAGTGCTCACCGATACCCCAAAGTGTGGTTTCTGCTCGAAGCTTTGGCTGCAGCTGTGTTAAAAGGTTTCATTAGAAGAACTCTATAAGAAGCAGAGGGAATACATACTCAAGAAACTGGCCGCACGCGTAGCTTTTCGACGGTCTAAGTTGCTAAAGAATGTGACTGACATGAAAAAAAAAAAGCTGACTACATAACCAGACAAAAGTCACGAGATTGCGCCACATAGTTGTAATTTATTTTGAAGCCCGAAAAACACAGCTACAAAAAAGGATGCCAGACATTGTGATTGGGTTTTTCGCGTCTAAAATCTATTGCAAACGTACACTAACTAGCAACTAACCGACAACTTGTATGCCATGCTATATATATTAAGCATTGTTAATTGTGGGCAGTTCAGAAAACCATAATTATACTGTATTTGCCTTACACTGCTTAATATTACGCCGTATTAAGTTTCTGCGGCAGCACAACAAATCGCGATAATATACTGTTGGCAAAGCTCTTGCAGAACGGCCGCCACAGCGTCTTGCCACGACGACTACGCGTTTTCGTCTGCTAGCGGAAGCTTGTTGCGCCGCCAGCACCACCAAACCGGAAGCTGTCCCGGCGCCGTGTGACGAGTAGTCTGACGCGGGGAGTTTTGCAACTTACCTAGTCTAGAAACGTTGGTCGGCGCGGCCCAACGGCAACCTGCACGAAATGCGACATGCTGCATTTCGCGCCAATGCCATAGAGTAACATTACTCTATACCGATGCGTTACCCAGACAACACTGCGTTATGGTGGCTAGAAGAGCACCATAACTGCGTCTCCCTTTTTTCGTGATAGAGGGACGCCGGACACGCTAAAACGCACATGCATCAAAGTAACGTAGCGCGGCACGCGCATGTGAATATATGGCAGGACCGGCACCTGGCGTGGCAACGCCGGTGGGACGCCACGAAGAGAACGCCGGCGAGCACGCGTTGGAGCGTTGACTGTGGCATGTAGTCATGTTCTCACATGACACGCATCTCATGAATATTATGTTCGCACCAGTCACATGCCTTCATCATCCATTGGCGTCACGTTTTACCAAAATTGGCATACGTGAAGATAGCGAAACGGCCGTGAGCGCAAAGGGAATCATGTTGTTACATGACACGCACATCGTGATTATCATGTTTGGATGTGTCATTTACTTATGTCGTCCGTTCGCATCGCGTAATACCGAGTTTGGTACATGTGAAACTAGTGAAACGGCCACAAGCGCATCATGAGCGTAGCATGTAGTCATGTTGTTACATGACACGCATCTCATATATATGATGTTTGTACCGGTATCATACCTTCGTCATCCATTCACGTCCCGTAATACCGAATTTGGTATATGTGACGCTAGCGAAACGGCCACGAGTGCATCATGAGCATGGAATGTAGTCATGTTACATGACACGCATGTCATGATAATCAAGTTAGGCTTTGTTGCTTGTGTTCACCATGCAATCACGTCATACCGTACTATTTTTGCAACATTTGCAACATGGCATGTGAACGAAACCACCGCAAGAGTTGCAGGACCATGAAATGTAAACCATGAAAGTCATGATTACATATCTTGATTTCCATGTTATGACTAGTAAAATATTTTCTTCATACAGTCATGTTATGCTAAACCAAGTTTGGTATCGATGCCATTATCGAAACCGCCAGGAGAGTAAAAGTCGTAGGCAGATAGATGGATAGATAGATAGATGGATAGATAGATAGATAGATAGATAGATAGATAGATAGATAGATAGATAGATAGATAGATAGATAGATAGATAGATAGATAGATAGATAGATAGATAGATAGATAGATAGATAGATAGATAGATAGATAGATAGATAGATAGATAGATAGATAGATAGATAGATAGATAGATAGATAGATAGATAGATAGATAGATAGATAGATAGATAGATAGATAGATAGATAGATAGATAGATAGATAGATAGATAGATAGATAGATAGATAGATAGATAGATAGATAGATAGATAGATAGATAGATAGATAGATAGATAGATAGATAGATAGATAGATAGATAGATAGATAGATAGATAGATAGATAGATAGATAGATAGATAGATAGATAGATAGATACGCTAAAAGGCGCCGACGTTCACTCAGAAATGCTTCGCATTTAAAACACTCCATTGTGGTTGCGATAATTTTGTGATTTACCTTCATGACGCACGTGTTCGAATTTCCTACTGAAAGCCGGGACTTCGAGCCTTCAAAGCCTTATGTGCGTAATGCTGTGTGGTGGCGACAACTTCAGATGATCGGTAGTCGCGACGTGGGCGACGCCCCAACCGCAGGGCGTCACCTCTACTGTTGTGCGTGGTGCACCACGGCCCGAGGGTCTGTTAGCTTCATAATAAAAGTTAGCATGGTTCTCCATCAAGGCTACTCAAAACAATAGCAGGAGAGTTATTATCACACTTACTTAAGCAAACGGCTGTGGAAAACGCGATTAATTCGCTTTCCCAATGCGTTCGCAACGGCCTGTACTTAGTGCTCTCGCCATTCTGCTTTGCGAAAGCTACGGAAATCACTAAAAGCGAAGTCATTTACGTTCGTGGCAATACACAACGAAACAGTAGCGCAGAATGGTGTTTTTTTTTTTTTTGTAGAGCGTGGAGCTGTTGCGTATGCTCTTGTTTTCACCGTCGTTCATGCAATTAACCAGCAAGCACTTTACGGCTGTTCGGTGTCGTGTCCGACTAGCGGCGAGAAATACGTAGCTTTTTTTTTTTTTTCGTGTTCAGTGCGCAAATACGTCTAATATTTCGCTCAATCGGTGTTTCGTGCGCTGCATATGACCACTCATATGCAGCGTCTCAACCTGCTGCAGAAATTATTTGATGCCTTTTAATTCAGGCATCAGATATCCCGGATGAAGATGCCAAGGCAGTAAGATGGCAAGAGAGAGAAAGGAAGGCTGGGGGATTAACCAGATCTTGGCATCCGGTTTGCTGCCCAGCACTGGGGGTGGAGAAATAGGGGCAAGAAAGGGCGTGTAGAGAGACAGAAAGGAAAACGCCTGTGCACTCCGGAGTGAGATGGCAAACTTAACAGAGGATTTATTACATTCTGTACAGACAGGGCGAGAGATCTCTTGCAAATGAGCTGGGTGGCTCATTATAAAGTGTGCGTTATGACTAAATCAGGGAATGGGTCCAGAATGAGCAGCTGAATTACGGGGGACACAAACAATTTCTGACGGTGTCGCTCACACTCGCTCAAGTCAACGTCTTTGATTGGGGCGTGGCCACCACACTGCACCTGTGACACCAAGAAACCACTGTGGTCGTCTCGTCGAACGTCTTATGGTGTCGGAATGCCACCTCACTTCCCGGCTAAGATGGACGATACACGGCGGACAGCAAGCTGGCAGTGCTTCGGCGACTTGTTTGATGAACAAAGAACGCGGCCCGCCCCCGTCGGCCCAGGCGCCGCGTGTAACAACTCTATATAAGTGGTGAGCAGAGGTGTAATAAGCTTGTCTGAGGCCACAAGTTTTAAAAAGAGCAAAATAAAATTTTAAAAACTTGCCAGCAAAAAGTTTACAAAAGACGGCTGGATTCGTCAATGATGCGGAGAGAGACACTTGAGCGACATGTCATATATGACGTAGTTCAGCAAACATGTTTTCATCACGTAACTTAAATGGACCTACTGGCACCGTGAAAGATTAATAATAATTGTTGTGGACAGTGGTAATGTATATCTGTTGCGAAGGTAATGCTCAGAATTAACCAAATAAATCTTAACTTTATATTCAGGTCTTGATAAAAAACTTAGTGAAGTTAGAAAGCTCCTCAGGTGGCCAAGTAATAAATTACTTCACCATACTTTATGGTGAAGTAATTTGCAAGGGAATAATGCAACCTCTGTTTAATGGATATTCAATAACGTGACTGCAATCAACGGTGTGTCGTCGCTATAAAACTGGAACGTTATCTGCGGACACGATCGCGCGAATGCAGCGGATGTGTCACGAATATGTCACGTAATAAAAGCGATGTGATGTCGCACATATTCGCCTGTACAACTCCGTGCCCTTTTGCTTGCTCGTGATGTATTTGAAGGAGCTAGCCAAGTCTCGGGTAGAAGTCGAACAGAGTAGCCGGGGCTGATACGAGGGACGTTTATATACACTATTTACACACTTAAGGTAGCTATATGTTGATGGTAGCATCATGGAAGCGTGATGGGAGCTTCTCAGGGATGGTTCAGAGCGTCTCGGTGCTCACGCTTTACGCCCTGGTCTTCCTAAAATTATCTTCAGGAGAAAACAGTGGGCAGTTTGCAATAATCTGCTAGGCAGCTTTTCTGTAAGGTTAGTTTTTCAACCAAGAACTCACGTTCACAGGCTGCTTTTCTCGCTCATTTCGTTTTTGCCATTTCTTTTTTTTTGAGACCTTGTTGTGCTCGCGTGCCTCTTGGTACGTCGGACAAATCAAGCAGCCTCGATTTCCAACAGCTCTTCCTAGGCCGTCAGTCAGTCAGGCGTGTCCAAAGAGTTTTTGACGAGGGGAGCCAACAGCCCTTAAGAATTCGAAGTATGACTTTCGTGTTGTCGCCGCTTTTGGCGCACCTCGTGAGCGTTGATCCGGACCAAATCAGGGTAGGCTTAGCTGCAATCGTCCCTCGCGTCCAAGCGGTGCCGAGCCAAAGAGGCCGATCTTAACATCTTCTACAGACCAGACACACGCACACAAGCACGCACAGTTTCACTCCGAGAGGGAATTGGTAG
Organism: Rhipicephalus microplus; assembly: GCF_043290135.1. Taxonomy (NCBI): domain Eukaryota; kingdom Metazoa; phylum Arthropoda; class Arachnida; order Ixodida; family Ixodidae; genus Rhipicephalus; species Rhipicephalus microplus. The sequence goes on from NW_027464593.1 coordinate 4,527,977, forward strand.
TGGTCGCAATGACGTACGTAACGTGCATCTACTATAAAAAGGCGTGCACTGTATGCGATAGTTTTTTTAAGTCTTGTAATTCTAGTATATTTTCATTATATAGCCGAGGTATGAGGTGGTTGTTACTCGCATATATTTGGATTAAAGTACTACAAATATTTATTCGCCGCGCATGACTTCTGGAAATGATACTCCAAAAAAAGGAAATCGCTACAATATTTTTTAAACTAAGTTCGCACGTGGGAGTACTTCTTCTCTGTCTGCGCTTTTCCACGGTTCATAAGTGCTAATCCCCACTGCTGCTTCTATAGAATGGTGTACGATAAGCCATATCAACGCAGTGACAGGATTTCCTACAAACTACCAAGCATTCGATCACCAGAAATTTTCCCTCCGGCATATTTCGATTGAAAGAAGCGACATATTTTTGCTGAAAACCCGGTTTATGCACTGGGGCCTGGTGCACAGATGTTCCAAATTGCAACTCTTGATCATCGCGAGCGCGAAGACGGCAAGTGAAAGCCTCTATGCTGTTGTCTGTACGGCCGGTGTAACGAAACCCTTCAGTCTTGAGGGTGTTCGGTTAAACCATGCACTTTGCCCATTGCTATTTTTCATCATGGCGTTTGTCTATTAACTGAGTGGTGCTATGTGGAGCACGCGGCAGTAGTGCCGATGTGCTATTTGGTGCTGGTACAAAAAGAAAACTAGTTTGGATCGCTTCTTCAATGAGTCCTTCAATTAAACCTATGCTAGGGGGCTGCATAGCAGACTATACGCCTGACACACTTGGAGAAGTAATGCATATTGTAAGAGACCACTTCTGCTAATTGAAGGACTTGTAGACCATCACCATCTAGACTTTGGTGTTCTGCAGAAAGATTTTGAGCCAATGGCGCGCCGCATAAGGTTCTAAATTTAACATTGATGTGTCCAGACAGAAATATACTAATAGCGCATTTGCTAGCAGCTTGCCCTGTGTACGAACTGTAAGTTTTTTCAAAGAAAGTTTTTTTTGTTTTTAGTGAGTTGACTAATTTTGAATTGGCGTTCTACTGATCCCAGTCCTCGCATGTGTTTATATGGAGGTGGTTGGCTTATACCATAATCAAAGCATCCTAGCATTAAGTGCAAGATGAGAGGACGCGAGAAACATTTAGACAGCATATCCCGCTCTCTAAGTACTTATTCAAATTATTTCCGTGCAAGTATTAGCTTTAGTCAACGAGGAATTCCAATACCTTTAGAGTGCACCACGTGGATATCTTGTGACACTGTGAAAGGATACCAACGTGTCAAGCACCTCGTTAATTACACTGAAGATTTATAAAATGATCGAGCACAACGATCAAGCAAAGAATCCGCGAAAATCAAAAATGTATGCTTAGCGGCGGATAAGTTGCAATTATAAACCAACACATGATTGCTAGGTAAATAAACATGGTCCCTCAAATACTATTCGGTTAGTTCATATCTGTGACTTCTCTGCCATGCAACATTTTTTTTTATTTTTATGAATTCTTTGCTTTTGTCGCACAGGTTAGTATCACTTCCCAGTAAGCGAAGAGCTGCACGTGGTTTAAATGCACCTGGGTAGGGTTCGCATATATTTTTGACTAGAGCTATGATAATGTGGCACTTGAAATGCCCATAATCAAAATGACGAACTTTTGGAATGCCGAAATTTAGAACACCGAAAAATCAAAAAGCAGATTATACAAGATACCGAAAGTGTAAAATGTCAAAAAATCAAAACACCTAACTATCCCAACGCCGAAGTATCAAAATGTGTGCGTCACCTAGCTATACTGGAAGATGAAGTATCTAGCTAAATTAGAGGTTACGCCAGCACACTCGTTCACCCTCATTTCCAGTTGTCCCTTTACATTTATCTCAAGCCTTCATAAAAATAGCAAGCTATAAATTTTTCCACCTCCAATCGCACATCAGAGTGATTTCTTGCTTATCGCAAACAGTTTGCTCTGTAAGCAGTGGGTTTTGTCGCTTTTTTGACAATGTCTTCAAGTCTGGCTTGCTTCCTCTTCATGGTAGCAATGAGCCGGAAGTGCATGGCTGTCGTAGATCACTTTCTTCGAGATTGTCATGCGAGTACCTTCTACAGGAAGGTTGGTAGTCACTCTGGCGTTGCAGTCTCTTCACTTCTCGCACCTGCAATAGTGCCTAGGATACACCTTCTTGTCAACAACATAAACATAATCACAACTGCAACAAAGTATTGGTTTTCCTTTTTGGTAATACACCCCGCCACATCTTCGTCCATTTTCCTCTGAATCGGGCGTATTCGCGTGCATGGTTCAAGAAATTTTCGGCGATACGTCTTTTCAACATTTTGATTTTTCCAGCATTCTTTGTTTTAGGTGTTTCGATTTTGTGGCATTTAAATTTTTCAGCTTTTTGACATTCGACCTTTTCATAAATCGGCGTTTGATTTTCGACATTTTGATAGGGATCCAAGCTAATACTCCTTAATAAATTACTTCCATTAGCCTGAACAAAGCTTAATATGTTCTCTAAATGCTCCTCGCTTCCACAAAGCTCTTACTTCATGCTAGGATCCATTGTTACAAGGTATGAACACGTGCACGCACACAGATAACTCAGATAAGCCGAAGATAACTAGTGAATGATATTTTTCAGCTAAAACCAACGTTTTTAGATAGCTTCAGTTGGCAAAGCGCGCGGCCAAGGAGGTTGCGCGCGGCATTCCATTGGCGTGGGGCGGCTTACCGCAATCGCCAACCAGGCGGTGGCGCTGCGGTAGCGTTAGGATCGATCTCGGCGCGTCGTCTGCTACTGCTACAACGGGAAAGGCGCCGACAGGTGACTACCGCAGTGGTTAACTCTTTTATTCGAGAAGCAAAAGTGAAACTTCGCTTGCATTTAACCTTTACTGAAAAGAGCTTTTTCGTTTTTTTAGCAACATTATAACTAGAAACAAACAGCACGTAAGACATGACAAAAAGAAAAGGCAAACTGTACAGTGCGCTTACCTTCGTTCCTGTTAGCGTTGTAGCCGGCGTTTATTTTTGGCCAGTATATGCGCAAATCACCCCAGGATCCCGTAATGCTCAGCGATATTCTAACCTTACCAGAACACGTGTTACACGGCCAAAATCCGCTGAAAAGCTTAGAAAATCAAGAACCAGCAAGGGAGCCAGAAAAAAATTGTTTTGTAAATTCTCTTTGACGTCATGAAACTGAAAGCAGCAGCTGCATTATTTACAGGGACATATTTACAAGGGTTAAGCGGTCAGAGTTGTACTGCAAGCCTTCACATCAGCTTCACTTTCTTTCTAGCAGATGCGACTTTTCCTGAAGAGCTGAAGCTTTTACAAGTATCTCTGGCAGCGAAATGCAGTCTTAGCACTATGTAGGAGTGAAGAAGCTCTGCCGTAGTGGTGACCTTGTGAACAGAACAGCCCACACTAGTAATGTCGCAGTCCTCAAGAGCGTCGAGGAGGCTTCAAAATGTCTCTGAGCAGAGCCGGTTCTTTTGCAGCTCATCCGAAATTTTGACTTCGATGCCTCGAAACATACAGAAGAGCTCCTATGATGGCAATTTGAGGCCCCCGTGCGCAAATTCCCTCTCCAAAGTGAGAAATGCTTCCAGGCACTCCGCATTTTCGGACTGGATATTACGTACACAGTCAGAACACCTCTGATGCTTGAGGTAAGAGTGGACAACAGTGAGACGATTTTTTAAAAACAACAGTGAGACGAAGAAAGGTGTTCCATTGCAGAAGCCACTCCTTAATTCAGAGTTGCTCACGCAAGAAAAACAAGTAAAAACATTCTAATCTACTTACCATGCCATACTTGTGGCGCATGAGATGGTTCCTTATGCACTTGATGATGTGCGGTACATCGCACAGGAAGTAAAGCTGCTGATCAGGTACACAAGGATGGTCAACTCTGTGTTTCGGTTCATGAAGCTTGCCTTTGATACCAAAACATGACCACATGGCCTTGTTGGTGCTGGCACCATCGCTGATAACAGCAACGACTGTTGCATTGTGCTTGTGTAACTGCAAAATGGCTTCTAAAACAAGCCTAGCTAGCACTCTTTCAGCGGCTGCATGTCTCGTAGCAAAACTTGCAATTGGTTGCACCCAGGAGTGAAATAAAGGCACAAACATGACTACCAAAGCGTGGTCGGCTGTTGTTTCCGAGTCATGACAATCTCCATAATCAACGAAGCCATCAACCTTGTAAGTACTCTTGTTAAATGCGACAACCTCTCGCACCTTCATCTCGTCCAGTACAAGCGTTCCGTAGCATTGTACTCCTGCTTTGTTCTTCATAAAGGCCCCAATAGTGTCAAGAGATACCTTGTTGAAGCCGAATTCACATGGCATTCCTTTCATCATATGTCTCAGCCTTGTGGTTGTTGTAAGTGGCATGAGCTTCATTTTTGACATTAGTCTATAAGCTCTTGGGCTCGAAATTCTCAATAGAAGACAAGTCATGAGCCATTCCTGTTCATAACGCCTTCCTCGCGGCGATTTCGCCTTTGCGACTTTCAATGCTGACGACCTAAAGGCAAGTTGCTGTGCTTGCGGAAGACTTTCCACTGCTTTTTCAACTTTGCTCGCTGAAACTTCAGACAAACAGCGTCTCAGTGTAGGCACTTCTTTTCTAGCTCTTTCGCGAAACACAGTGGCCCTGCTGGCCTTTTTCTTTAGGTTTTGAATTTCACGTTCAGCCTTCCGTTTTGTGCTTTTTTTAGGACAACGCTTCATTCTAACACCAAAGTTTTTTTTGTTTTTTTTTTTTTGCATGGAGGGCACAAGTGCTCACCTGACAGCACCATGCATTTCTTGTTTCGCCATACACCCTGCCTTTTCATGGCTGCCTTTGACGAGGAAATACCTGAAAACAGCTCACATTTGCACCCAGGGCAAATCTTGAGCGCATCGATGTAGCGAAGAAACATTGTTAAATTCTTCTGGCTTGTTAGCAGGGTCGGAATGTTTCCATCTTTCTCAATGTAGCTGCACGGCGGGACAAGCACACCTCTTGAACTAACTTCAGTCGCCAAGTCTTGCCATATTACAACCGCCTTTTCAATGTACACAACGCCCCCAGACTCTTCGAGTTTGTAGAAGATAACTTGGATGGTAGAAGCCCTCACATTCCACGAATCAAATGTCGGGCTGCCCTGCACAACAGCAAGCCAGGGCGCAGTTCCTAGCGTGATAACATCGGTGCATTCATCAACATCCATGCCGTCACATGCGTCAGTTTCGTCGTACAAATATTCATCACTTTGGCAGGAAGAAACTTGGGCGGAAACCACTGACCTCGCTTTGGGTGGCTTTCTTGCTGAATTCGGCACCGTTGGTTTTGAGAGATGCTTAGGTACGTTCGGAAAAATTCGAGGCACAGCGCGCTCCTTCAGTTTCCATCTGCCTCGCGGTATCGTTACGGTTTGACCGTTCACTGTGTGCTCATAGCAGCTTATGATGTCTACAGGCTCGAAATGAATGTCACAGACGTACGTTTTTGGCGTTACCTTAAAGTTCTTCCGTGGAATCGCGTTTTGCCATGCCTTCAGTAAGTCAGGGTCCTTTGGGGGCTTGAAAAAATGTCGTGGTCCGGGATTTGCAGCTGCCGAAGCATACCCCGAACGACAGCCGGGCGCGCTGCACGTCGGCATGTCGAGAATCCGCGCTGACACTTCACGGTATCCACTGCAAAAAGTTCATACCACTGTAGAACGCGTCCAAGCTGGAAGTACAGGCGTGATGAACGTGTGAGCGCCAGCAACACACCAAAAGCACGTGTCTGAAGCAGGCGTCACCGCCACTCACTGCTTCCCAACCGATGGATGGATGGATGGATGCTATGAGCGTCCCCTTTATAACGGGGTGGTGACAAGTATGCCACCAGGCTCGACAAAAAAAAAAAAAACCTTTTTTCTTTTTTTATGTTGGCCTAATGCCTCTACTTCGATAAATTCTATCTTAATGGAAAAAAGGTAAATTTTCAGCTTAAGTTCTCTGCCATTTACGGCACACTGTCCATATTTTATTTTTCCAATATTTATTTTTGTCCTTTCTCTCTAATTTTCTGCCACCAATACTCTAACCGTCTCTTACTTATTTCAATCGCGGGTGTGTTCAGCTTTCCATTGTTGTCCCTAAAACCCAAGGCTTCCTGTAGGCTCGTGCCCAAACGTACACCTGGGTGGATATCCCCACATTCAATCAGAACATGCTCCGCCGTTTCCTTATCTTTCCCGCAGCATGTGCATTGTTCTTCTTCTTTACTGAATCTTGCTTTATAACTACGCGTTCTAAGGCAACCCGATCTCGCTTCAAACAGTAAAGCGCTTCCCCTTGAATTATCGTAAAATGCCTCCCTCCTTATTTCATTTTTGCCCTTTCGGTAGTTACTCAAAGCCGGTTTTTTCTCCATAGCTGCCATCCAGTAAATCCTCTCCGCCTCCCTGACTTTTCCCTTAACGCTCTTTGTTGACATACGGCTTACAATACCAGCCGTATACTTACTAGTGAGTCTTCTAGTTCTTTTTCTCCACTGTGTGTCCACGCTCTTCCTATACAAATAACGGAACACCTTCTCTGCCCATCTACTCTCCTTCATATTTCTTAGCCTTTCTTCGAACCTTATTTTGCTCTGCGCTTCCCTCGCCTCAAAACCTGCCCACCCCATATCGCCCTTTACAGCCTCGTTTGTCGTCTTCCCGTGAGCACCCAACGCGAGGCGTCCCACAGTCCTTTGATTTACATCCATTCCCGCTTGCACCTCTGCCCTCATGCACACCACTGAGTTCCCAAAAGTAAGCCCTGGAACCATTACACCCTTCCACAGACCTCGAAGCACCTCATACCTATTGTATCCCCACAACGCTCTGTGCTTCATTATTGCCGCATTCCTCTTTCCTTTTGCTGCCGAGGCTTTTTCCTGTACCTCCATGTATCTATCACTCTCATTTACCCATACTCCAAGGTACTTGTATTCACTTACCCTCGGTATTTCTTGGCCTTGTATGGACACCGTCTGATCACAGGGATCATTGAATACCATCAATCCACACTTCGTTACACTGAATCCTAGTCCAAGAGCTTCACCTTCCCTTCCGCATATATTCGCCAGCTGCTGTATATCATCTCGACGGTCCGCAAATAAGACGATATCGTCCGCATAAAATAAACCTGGAAGCTTCTGCTCAATCATCATGCCGCCCTGTTTGTGTGACAGATTAAAACCAATGTTGCTACCTTCTAGCGCTTTTTCCATACTCACCATGTACAGCATGAATAACAGCGGGGACAAAGGACATCCCTGTCTCAGACCCCTGCTAACCTCAACGTTCTCTTTGCTACGCATTCCTTCCCACTCTATGCAAACTGTATTTTCTCGGTATATCTCCCTCAGAAGCTGTATACAGTCGTCGCCCATGCCCATTCCTTTCAATATATCCCACAAAATTTCCTGATTAACGTTGTCGTATGCCCCCGTGATGTCTAAAAAAGCCACGTACAAGGGCCTATTCTCTATTTTGGATATTTCTATACACTGAGTGAGAACAAACAGGTTATCGTCTAACCGCCTGTCGACTCGAAATCCGTTCTGAAGTTCTCCCAAAATATCGTTATGTTCGGCCCATGTTTCTATTTTCATTTTTACTGCTTGCATCGCCATCCTGTATAGTACCGATGTAATTGTTAGTGGTCTATACGAGCGAATCTTGTCCTTTTCTCCCTTGCCTTTATAGATTAAGTTCATTCTACTTTGTCGCCAACTGTCCGGTATTTGTCCGTCCTTTAAGCTTTTTTCTACTGCTTTTAACAATGCTTCTTTAGTGTTATGTCCTAGTTCGTTAATGAGGCTAACGGGAATCCCATCTAAACCCGCGGCAGTGCGCTTTGGAATTTTTCCTTCGGCCTTTTTCCAGTTGAAATTATCAAGTACTAGCTCTTCCTCTGTTGCTTTCTCCGCCACACTTTTACTCACCGGGGAGATCCCCTGGACGCTCTTTTGAAACGAATCGGCTGTTACCTTTTGGATGTAACCTAGCGCTTCGTACCCTTCCAATTGATTTCCTCCTTCATCTAGAATATGTTGTTGCGTTGTGACAGACTTCCTACCTAGCGCCTTTATGTGGCTCCAAAAAATCCTAGGCGCGGCCTCCTTTTTTTCGTGTATCTCTGTCATCCAGCGTTCACTTTCACCTTTAATTTTTGCCTCTACCAATTTCTGTACAAGGGATTTTTTCTCTAAATATATTTCCCATATTTTTTTGACTTCGTCCTGCGGCCGCTTCTCCTTTTTTGCCTTTCTATGCTCCCGTGAGGCTTCGCGTCGCTTCTCGATCGCCTCCCGGATTTCCTTGTTCCACCAACTTTTTGGCTTCCTTTTTCCTTTCCAGCAAACAGTTTTCTTCTCTTTCCCTATCTCCTTCGTCATTAGATGTAACAGCTCACTATACTCCCAGTCCTTGCCTGGTATTTCGCCTACTTCTTCCTCGACTCTTGCGGCTATATTTATTATTTGTTTGTCATTTAAATACGAGCTGCCAGACTTTGATTCCATGCTCATATTTTCAGTTTCGTATCCCATTTGTAATGTTATTCGTTTATGATCACTACCCAAGCTGTTAATGCCTTCCTCGTCTATCCTCATTTCTGTCAGTTTGTGGTAAATTCCTTCAGTCATGAGACAATAATCAATACTTGATTGCTTGTTTCCGACTTCCCATGTGATCTGGCCGTCACATTTAGGCCCCGTGTTAACTATCTCCAGACTATCTCCAGGCTGGCGTTCCGATCTAAACGGAACGCCAGCGCCACCTTTCGCAACGGTGACAAAACGACGCCGCCTCTCAAAGCGAGTTTGCAAACTGAATAGTATCTAAAAACGTTGGCTAAAACAAAAAGTAAACAATACCTTTCAGTCAGTATGCAATCAAAATCACTACTAAATCGACTGTTCGGTATATTTTACCTGGAACACGTCAATGTTAAACTTACGACCACTTATGAGCAAAAAAATTTTTAGCAAAATTTGATGACAGTTGACCACACTATTTTGCATTACTTAAGTTTAAAATTATTTTTCGCCTACAGGAAAATTACTTGACAATTCGATAATACTATCTATTTAATTTCACTATCATCCGTCTAAGGAAAATTTTCCAATATAGGCCATATTTCTCTTCCTTAAGGCAGCAATAAACACCATGAAAGGGTTTATAAAAATTATTTTAAGTTAAAAGGACGCCCCTGTTCGATTGGACAAGCTTTTCTCAATTTTAATATAGGAGTGAGTTCGTAAAAATTTCATTGAGAATGTAGAACGGATTTTTTGGCAATACATTTTACGAGTCAAGCTTCAAACTTTCCGAAAACAATTCGCATGCGTCTTACGGTACTGAAAAATGTGTGTCAAGAAACATTTCAGGGGAAAATCTCTTGCTCTATAAATAGATGATCCTCAATTTTTCAAACCTCATCTCTAATGGTCGAGCGCCAAGGTTTGGAGAGATGGCGTGGAAATAGCCCAGTGATAACACTTGCCACATAAAGCTGTTTGTTTGCTCTAGATTGAGGTATAATGTTAAATTTCACTTGGAGCCCCATGTGGTGTAAATTTCGTCTCAATGTGGACCCAAATTACGATTTTCTTAAGCCCGTATTTTTTTCTCAAAAAATAAAAAAACTTTAGTCTCCCAAAAATATAGGCATAATATACTCTCCCCAGAGCAAGCATTTTCTTACTGAGGTATTTATGCATAGCGCAACAACACAAAGAAATAAATCAGGGGCAGCATTAGGATTATTTTTCTGGTGGGCCACTCATGATAAATGAGTTACTTAAGGGTGGGCAGGGAGGCAGGGAACTTAGCCATTGTGTTGTGACTATGTTCTCTCTGGGGGGGGGGGGCAGTGGGGGGCGAGTGAAAAGTGAGGGGGGGATGCTCCAGCTCCCCCGTGCCCACTCCTTGCGCCGCTACTTGTAAAAAATGCAAACAGAATATTTCGGCAAGATTTCTGGATGCTTGTATGACAGAAAAATAGCAGCAATATTGTTCAGCTTTTAACACCTGGCACAAACGATTTTGCTTAACATGAACACCAAATTAGCCCTTCAAACAAGCAAGGTTATAGTAAATTTCGCAAACGACACTCAGACTTCACTCTGCGAAATACGGAAAGATACCACGTACGGCATAGGTTGGCAAAATAAATGAAACTCAGTCAGACTAACTCAATAACCATATATAAAAATATTTTGCTTTGGACTCACTCGGACTCAGACTAACGAAATTTCTCTCTATTTAAACTCACTCAGACTCAGACTCACCGATGTTTTTGTCAGCCGGATCCACTAATACTTTCCTCAAATATACCAACTCATACTCAGCCTGATCAAAACGTTCCTCCAGCGCACTCATTCGGACTCTGAAACTCGCCAAATGCATCTAAAACAGACGCACTTGGACTGAAAATGAGCAATATTCGACTTGGTCCGGCTCATACAATAAACATCAAAGGAGCACCATTAAAAAACACATGTGAAAGAATTGCAATCGCCAAGCAACATATATATATATATATATATATATATATATATATATATATATATATATATATATATATATATATATATATATATATATATATATATATATATATATATGTGTGTGTGTGTGTGTGTGTGGAAGCGAAAAAGCACGACTAACGAGGAAACACTTTTATCAATCACATACGTTTCGGCTGGTGGGCCAGCCTTCGTCAGTGTGACGAAGGCTGGCCGAAGGCTGGTTTCGGCTGGCCCACCAGCCGAAACGTATGTGATTCATAAAAGTGTTTCCTCGTTAGCCGTGCTTTTTCGCTTCCGTTTATACTACGGAGCCAGTGCGCTTCCTTCCTCGCAACGTCTATATATATATATATATATATATATATATATATATATATATATATATATATATATATATATATATATATATATATATATATATATATATATATATATATATATATATTGTCACGGGGTCGCGACGTGGCCAAAGACAGGAAACTTCGTGTTGGGATTTAACTGTTTATTTGGGCGAACCTGTGCCCGGTAAAGGGAAAGTCTAATTACAGCAGCAGTCTTGCACAGATAGCAGTCTCGGACTGATAGCGGCGAACGCAGCGTCGGCCTTCGATCAACAACTGACAAGCGGCGAAGCGCGTCGGCATTTATACCCTTGCCGTCGAATGTTCTAGCGTTATCGCTGGCGGTGGCATAGGTTCCAGAACAATCTGTACCGTTCGCACAGTGGGCGTGATCTTATCGAAATGATCTACTACAGTCCGGAACCTTCTCGAAACCTACAGGCATGGTTTGCGCCGACAATCGTGTGGTGTTTCGGAACGATAACAAAAACTTGTGAAATGGAACGTGGCATTGCCCTCCTCTGAAAAAAGGCATCGTCCCGATACTTTAACTAAAGATGAAGGTACAATAATAATGCAAGAAAGTACAATGAATAAATTACAATACAACAATAATACAACAACACTGTTTCAGTTTGTTAACGTGCATGAAACGGCTTGAGGCGAGCGACATGGACGACTTCAGGTCGCGATCGGCGTCGTTCAGAGTTCGTGATGCCGTCGGGGACAACCTCGTAATCAAGTGGTCCGAGACGTCGAACCACCTTGTACGGTCCAAAGTACTGTCGCAGAAGCTTTTCACTTAGTCCACGTCGGCGTATCGGCGTCCACACCCAAACACGTTCACCGGGCTGGTATTCCACGAAGCGTCGTCGAAGGTTGTAACGGTGGCTGTCTCGTCTGTTGATTCTTGATACGGAGACGCGCAAGTTGTCGGGCTTCTTCGGCGCGATGAAGGTACTCGCTCACATCGAGGTTTTCTTCGTCGGTGACGTTGGGTAACATGGCATCGAGCGTCGTTGCCGGGCTCCTTCCGTAGACCAATTTGTATGGAGATATCTGCGTCGTCTCCTGCACCACCGTGTTGTATGCGAAGGTCACATACGAAAGAATGGCGTTCCACGTCTTGTGTTCGACATCGACGTACATTGACAGCATGTCGGCGATCGTCTTGTTAAGCCGCTCGGTGAGACCGTTGGTCTGTGGGTGGTACGCTGTCGTCCGGCGGTGGTTTGTTTGGCTGTATGCCAAGATCGCTTGAGTTAAGTCGGCAGTGAATGCCGTTCCTCTGTCGGTGATAAGGACCTCCGGGGCGCAGTGACGTAGGACGATATTTTCGACGAAAAACTTAGCTACCTCGGATGCACTGCCTTTTGGCAGGGCTTTTGTCTCGGCGTAGCGGGTGAGGTAGTCGGTAGCTACCACGATTCACTTGTTTCCGAAAGCCGACGTCGGGAACGGCCCCAGTAGGTCCATACCAATCTGCTGGAAAGGTCGGCAAGGGGGATCAATTGGCTGCAGAAGTCCCGCTGGCCTTGTCGGCGGTGTCTTGCGTCGCTGACAGTCCCGGCATGTCCTCACATAACGAGTGACGTCGGTGGTAAGACGTGGCCAGTAGTACCTATCTTGTATCCTCGCGAGCGTGCGGGAAACACCGAGGTGCCCTGCCGTCGGATCGTCGTGCAGGGCCTGTAGGAGTTCTGGTCGCAGAGCTGAAGGCACCACAAGGAGGTACTTAGCTCGAAGCGGTGAAAAGTTTTTCTTTTGTAGAAGACCGTTTCGTAGAAAGAACGACGCAAGTGCGCGCTTGAATACCTTCAGGACTTCGGCGGTCCGCCTTCGAGGTATTCTATTAGGGCTTTAAGTTCCGGGTCGGCCCGCTCTCGTTCAGCAAAGTCGTCGGTAGTTATCGTTCCCAAGAAGTAGTCGTCATCCGAGTCGTCGGGTAGCGGTTGGTCGACAGGCGCACGAGAGAGACAGTCAGCGTCGGAGTGTTTTTTGCCGGACTTGTAAATGACAGTGTCATATTCTTGAAGTCTCAGGCTCCATCGTGCGAGGCGACCTGAAGGGTCCTTCAAGGTGGCTAGCCAACACAAGGCGTGGTGGTCACTCACAACTTTAAAGGGCCTGCCGTAGAGGTAGGGGCGAAATTTCGACGTAGCCCAGATGATGGCGAGGCACTCCTTTTCTGTTGTGGAATAATTTGCTTCTGCTTTGGATAGCGATCGGCTGGCGTAACTAATAACCCTGTCAAGTCCGTCAGCCCTCTGCACAAGAACGGCGCTAAGACCTACGCTGCTTGCGTCAGTATGTATTTCTGTCTCGGCGAATTCGTCGAAATGGGCAAATAACGGAGGCGTCTGGAGGCGATGTTTAAGCTCCTGGAAAGCGTGTTCCTGTGGCGTTTCCCACTTGAACTCCGAGTCGGCCTTGGTATGGTTAGTGAGAGGATCGGCGATGCGGGCGAAGTTTTTCACGAACCGCCTATAATAGGCGCACAGGCCCAAAAATCGGCGCACGGCCTTCTTGTCAGTGGGCGGCGGGAAGTCGGCGATGGCGGCTGTTTTCCGTGGATCGGGAAGAACTCCAGACTTGCTGATAACGTGCCCTAGAAAAAAGAGCTCCTCATACGCCAATCTGCACTTTTCTGGCTTCAGTGTGAGTCCGGACGTCTTGATGGCTTGAAGTACAGCTTCAAAGCGCCGAAGATGCTCGTCGAAACTCGAGGAAAACACGACGACGTCATCCAAGTACACAAGGCAAGTCTTCCACTTCAATCCTGCCAGTACTGTATCCATAACGCGTTGAAAAGTTGCAGGCGCTGAGCAAAGGCCGAAGAGCATCACCTTAAACTCGAAGAGGCCGTCCGGTGTTATAAACGCTGTCTTGTCTCGATCTCTTTCGTCGACTTCGATCTGCCAATAGCCAGTCTTGAGGTCCATTGACGAGAAGTACTTGGCGTTATGGAGCCGATCAAGTGCGTCGTCTATTCGTGGGAGAGGATACACGTCCTTTCTTGTGATTTTGTTCAGGCGGCGATAATCGACGCAGAAACGTAGGGTCCCATCCTTTTTCTTCACTAACACCACGGGGGATGCCCATGGACTCTTGGACGGCTGGATAATGTCATCTCGCAGCATTTCATCAACTTGTCTCTTCATTGCCTCACGTTCTCGGGTCGAAACCCTGTACGGGCTCTGACGAAGTGGTCTGGCATTTTCTTCGGTTATGATTCGATGTTTCGTGATTGGGGTCTGCCGAATTTTCGATGACGACGAAAAGCAATCTTCGTATTGCAGGAGCAGGGCCTTGAGCTGTTCTTGCTTATCGTTCGGAAGTCTGGGATTGACGTCGAAAGCTATGGGAGGGGCTTGGTTCCTCTGAGCAGGTTTCGCAGAATCGGCGAGGGCAAAAGCACTGGTGGCTTCGACAATTTCTTCGATGTATGCGACCGTTGTTCCTTTGTTCACATGTTTGTACTCATTGCTGAAATTCGTGAGCATAACCGTTGCTTTGCCTCCCCGCAGCTCTGCAATTCCTCTTGCGACGCAAATATTTCGGGTGACTAACAGATGCTGACTGCCTTCAACGACGCCTTGCAGGTCAGGTGATTTAGGAGCGCCGACTGAAATAATGACGCTTGAGCGAGGCGGAATGGTGACTTGTTCTTCCAGCACATTCAAGGCATGGTGTCCAGACGGCGTGCGCGGTGGTAGTGCTTATTCTGTAGATAACGTTATCGACCTTGGTTTTAGGTTGATGACAGCACCATGGAGGCATAAGAAGTCTATGCCAAGGATGACATCTCTCGAGCAACGCTGTAGGACTACGAAGTCTGTAGGATAAATACGGCCATTAATGATGACTCTCGCTGTGCAGATTCCTGCAGGCGTTACGAGATGACCTCCGGCTGTGTGGATTTCAGGGCCTTTCCAAGCTGTCCTAACTTTCTTTAACTTCGCGGCGAACGACCCACTGATGACAGAAAAGTCGGCTCCAGTATCGACGAGAGCAGTCACACTGTGGCCGTCGATAAGAACGTCGATGTCGCTAGTTCGCAGTCTCGCATTACAGTTAGGGCGTGGCGTCGGGTCACGGCTGCGTCGGCTTGTTCCGCTGCTTCCATGTTGCGTCGTCCGGCCACCTTCGGTAAGTGAGCTTTTGCCTTCAGGGCTTTGCTGGTTGGTTGTGTTCAAAAAGCTCCGTCGCGTCGGCGTCGTCGGAGGAGGATCTTCGGTAGTTCGACGCACAGCAACCGCACCTCCATCGGTTGCTGCCCTTAGTTTCCCGGATACGAGCTAGGAGACCGGCCCCGCGTTGGGTCAGAGTACTGCCGGGGGTGCGGTGACATGCGGCGGCTGGGCGACGGCGAACGGGAAGGACTTTGTGGCGTCCATTGAGTTCCTGCCAGGTAGTCGGCGATGTCACGTGGCCGATCTCGTGGCTGCGGACGCGGTGCATTGACGGCGAAGCCACGCAGTCCCATCTGTCGGTACTGGCAACGGCGGTATGTGTGCCCGGCCTCGCCGCAGTGGTAGCAGAGCGGGCGGTTGTCAGGTGCACGCCAAATGTCCGTTTTCCTCGGTGCACTGCGCTGGCCCGCTGGGGAACGGTAGGACGTCGGTTGGGGTGGTGGCGGCGGTGGCGTCTGGCGACGGAAGTGTGACGGGGCGGCGTTTTGGCGTGGACGGGGAGGAGCGTTGTGGCGCACTGCAGCGGCATAGCTCATAGTTTCTGGCTCGGGCGGCGGTGTTTCGGGAATTCGAAGCGATTGCCGGACTTCTTCTCGCACAATGTCGGCGATCGAATCCACTTGAGGCTGCGCCGAAGGCAACAGTTTGCGCAGCTCTTCCCGCACGATCGCTCGGATCGTTTCACGCAGGTCGTCGGAGTCACTGGCTTGAGCAGCAGCGCATTCTGGAGTCAGGCGACGATTATACTGTCTGGTGCGCATGTCCAGCGTTTTTTCGATGGTGGTCGCCTCGGATACTAAGTCTTGGACGGTGTTCGGTGGATTCCTCATTAGTCCCGCGAAGAGCTCCTGTTTGACCCCTCGCATGAGGAAACGAACTTTCTTTTCCTCAGGCATCTCTGGGTCAGCGTGACGGAATAGGCGGGTCATCTCCTCTGTGAAAATTCCAACCTTTTCATTTGGTAGCTGAACCCAGGTCTCGAGTAGAGCAGCGGCCCTCTCTTTGCGAGCGACGCTTGCGAACGTTTGCAGAAATGCACCGAAGAAGACATCCCACGTTCGGAGCGTGGACTCCCGATTCTCTAGCCAGGTCCTTGCGGTGTCTTCCAGGTAGAAGTACACACGACGGAGCTTTTCTTCGTTGTCCCAGTGCTTGAGGGCGGCCACACGGTCGTATGTTTCTAGCCAGGTTTCCGGGTCTTCAAACGATGAGCCATGGAACGTTGGTGGTTCCCTGGGCTGATGAATGACGATCGCGGGCTGGGACGCTCCGGTTGTCATTGTCGCTGCAGTCGAGGTCATGGTCTTGGTCTTCCGCGCCTTGTCTTGTAGAAGGCCGTACTCCGGTGGGAGACCTTGCTGTCGGCGGCTCGTTCGCTGCTCTTGGTTGGCGTCGGTGTCTTCTCCGCGACGGGGGCTGGGTTCACGGCTTGACGGGGGCGTCCGGTACATGAACGAAGCAGCACCTCCACCAGATGTCACGGGGTCGCGACGTGGCCAAAGACAGGAAACTTCGTGTTGGGATTTAACTGTTTATTTGGGCGAACCTGTGCCCGGTAAAGGGAAAGTCTAATTACAGCAGCAGTCTTGCACAGGTAGCAGTCTCGGACTGATAGCGGCGAACGCAGCGTCGGCCTTCGATCAACAACTGACAAGCGGCGAAGCGCGTCGGCATTTATACCCTTGCCGTCGAATGTTCTAGCGTTATCGCTGGCGGTGGCGTAGGTTCCAGAACAATCTGTACCGTTCGCACAGTGGGCGTGATCTTATCGAAATGATCTACTACAGTCCGGAACCTTTTCGAAACCTGCAGGCGCGGTTTGCGCCGAGAATCGTGTGGTGTTTCGGAACGATAACAAAAACTTGTGAAATGGAACGTGGCAATATATATATATATATATATATATATATATATATATATATATATATATATATATATATATATATATATATATATATATATATATATATATATATATATATATATATATATATATATATATATATATATATATATATATATATATATATATATATATATATATATATATATATATATATATATATATATATATTATAGCTTGCAACATACAAAAGCAAGTTATTTCTACTGCCTCCAAATCATAATATTTAAGAGAAACTTAACATTACATGCAATTTCCGCGACAGGCACATGCGCGCTGATAGCACTAAATACAATATGTACCATATGAATCGGCTGCTGTAAATACCTGTGCTATTTTAAAATTTGGTGATACTTTGCTGGTACATACATTCGCCCACGCTTGTAATTTGGTCATTGTGCAGAATGCTGTAATATAAATTTTTTGTCAGCTGAAAATCTGAAAACCATGACTTGACAGGGTTGCGTTCATTAAAAAGTCTGTTACCTGTCCCGAGTTTCGTATCAGGTAAGGTGCATTCATGGTACATTATTCATCAAGTCTTCCTGCAAAACACTGCAAGAAAAACTTGTCTTCATTGGAAGGACCTGTGGTTAGTGCACATTTACGTGTTATACTACATTAGCCGAGTCTTTCGACAATAACTCATCAGTTGCAATACAGCGCCTGTGTTTGCATCTTTTTAGGTGGGCATGATTGTGTTGTATTGTATGCTGCTTCCTCAAAAGGAAAATAATGACTAAGTCGTTAGCTACCTGCTGCAACAAATAAAAAAACAAAATGCAACATTTTTTTCTTACAGTACTCCTCTTTCTACCCCCAACCCCCCGCACACACACGCACACCAGAGCTATAAGCGTCCAAGAAGAAAGAGGGGCTGTTTACGGTTGCGCACCGGTCATTGCTTCTCTAAATGTTTCGGTGTGAGGGGGTTTGTTGGAGCAGCGAGGATATAATGTACGACAGGAATCAAAGGTGAGCATTCGACATAAGCCTGTCTGTTTTGGATAGAAACTGAAGAAATGAGAACTCCAACCAAAATATATTTAAGGAAAAAAAACGATGTTTCGAAGCTGGTCCGGCTTCTTCCTCAGGGGTGAGAGACTTGCTTCAAAACGTCGTTTTTTTAATATGTTTTGGTTGCACTATTCTTATTACTTCAATGTACAAATAGAAGTGGGGATTGTGGTAAAGGAAAGGGTTGCCCCAGTGGCTTTCGCAATACTTCATTAGGCAAAATATCTTCTCTTTTCATCTTGCTGTGTAACCTCCTACCTTTCTCATGACTCTCGGCTAAGCTTTGTTTTGTGCTCGGTAGCTCAGCGTGAGGTGAGTTTCCGCGAACCTTACCTGTCTTCCAAACCAGTTACTGCATGCAAGCTTCCCCCGAATGAATGAATCTGTGGTTGAGGAAAAGGGAAAAAACGCTATCTTTCCTTGCGAGAGCAGGGCTCAGTGGCTTGAAGGGAGGGGGGGGGGGAGTGGAGAAAAGAGTTTAGAAGTAGGAAGGAGGAGAAGGTTTGGAAGAACGTGACGGCCATGGCTGCCAGAGCAGAAAGAGAATAGGGGCCATTGGCAGGGCAGTACGAGTCCTGCGACTTGAAAATGTGGAGCTGCACCCACGTACGCACATACCTATGTCCATTCCCACACAAAAAAAATGTCCTAGATCACCTTTTTTGGGCAAGAATACAGGAAACTAGCTAAACGAGAAAACTAAAATAAATAAACAACCGATAATCCAACCACCGATTGTCACCACAGCTGTGGAAGGAAGGAAAAACGTAATCCGTGACCTCGGCACCAGCCGCTACACAGAGGCATTTATTCTCAGAACACTGTGTATAAGAAACGACACGGGAAACACGACACCAATGGCACTGCAACGACGCCGCATATCGACCCAACTTGAGAGCAGGGAACAGCGAACGGAGCACAATGGCAGAACACTGCGACACCACTCGCAACATGTTTTGCCCCATACCAGTCCCGAAGGCACGGTGTAGAACTCGTTGCGATTTTAGTCTTTCTGCATTCTTTGAAAAGCACAAAGAGCGCGAAAGATTGGGTAAGAGAAACTTGAGCGTGGAAAACGACTATGCCATCAAGCTTTTTGCGGTGTGGACTGGAAAAATGCAATGATGGGTGAGGGACGATAGGAAGTTCTTACGCGCTTCAAAGATGACTATGAATGGAAAAGTGTTTCAATGGGAATGAAAAAAAATCTACAAAAACACGGGCGTTGCAATGTTGTGTCGGTACAACAGAACTGCAGGCCTGTTGGGAAAAGATGGCAGCAATAGCTCATAAAGAGACTCGAGAATTAAAAGCCTCTCTGATTGCCGAGAGGTAAAAGAATTCTTCAACCACGTTTCAGCTTGAATAAATTTATTTCCGCGAGTCATGAAGGATCACGTATGGCATGAGCGGTGCGTTTCTGCCTCCTTCCTTCTTGAAATATAGCCGCGAGAATTTTCATGGTACCTTAAATTACGCAGCCGCTGTTTAATTGGTAGCAAATGACATGACGAAAGCCCATGGTTTGTGTCATCGTACATTTTAACAAAACTTGAAAACCAGCCGGATGGCTCATTGCTAACGGGAAATTTTTAGCGCAAACTAATGCTTCCTCACGACGTTCACAAGCACCCATCCTGTCTTAACGTCTTTTTTAGCGCTCACAACTTTCCCAATTGCCACATTTATTGAAGAAAAAACTGAAGTGGTATCTGAGGGCACAAGCAACTCAACGCAATAGAGAGAGAGAACGGGTGCTCGATTGCTCACGAATCGTGCTGCTTTCTCGTCTTTGAAGCCACATTATTAATGAATTTGGAGCTTAGCACTTATATTCTCGGTGTATTAGGTACATAATCATAGATCAAGCTCAGTGTAGAATCCGATGTCACGTAATAAAGGTGACCTGGAGTGGCACTATGCGTCACAACAAGCTGCGGAACCCAATTCCATGCCTTCGTACCGTCATGCTCGTTTAATACAAACGTTTGTAGATTGGATTACAGAAACAACGTTAAAAGACCGAGCAATATTTAATTCCTCCGTTCGTTAGTAACGCACTTCGTTATGTATTCTGTTCTCTGGGAGCAGATCCCGTGAGTTGTGTAGCATGAATGAACGTAAAGTGCTGTTTCTATTTCACCACAGCCAGCGAACGGTGTACTCTACAAAGACATCACCTACATTAAACTTCGTGCCAGCACAATGCATACAATCCTCAATTACATCACCAAAAAAAATACGGGTGTAAGGAAAGGACACAAAAGTGCTGTGTTTAGGTACGATTTGTGGCTAAAAGGACTTATAAGCGACGAGGAACGTCAAACCGAAACTGAAGAAGACGAGCGGAGGCAGGTGGCACGAAGGCGATAACAAGAAATGAAAAAGAAGAGGAGAAGAAGAAGGAACGTGCGAAAGCGAGCTCGAGCGTGGAAGCCACGAAGGCAGACGAAGCAGTGCGCCGCTCGAGAGGACGAGTTCCTGGGAGCGTTCCTGGGAGCGTTCCTGAGCCGGACGTGGGACCCGTACGTGTCGGCCAGGTCGAGCGCCGGCGTGTTCGCTCGGGGTCGAGTCCGCCGGCCGGTACAAGGTGCAAGGACTGGGCCTGCTGAACGGCTCCTGCCTGGGTGCAGTGGCCGGGAGCAGGTTCGTGGGCGAGGCCTACCGGGCGTGGTCCTCGTGAGCCGGGGCCTGACCCTGAACCTCAGGAGTTGCGACCCTGACTGCTGGCCGCGACGTCTGACTAAACGGCGCTGCACACGGTAGCGCATCCGTGTGCCGTCAGCCGTTCCAGCCGCTCCAGCCGTGCCACCTTTGCCCTCGCGCACGTCGACGATCGCATCATGTCGGGACGACGGGGACCCAAACTGTGAGGCAGCGTTTTCCTCTTGCGAACTGAGAACTCTACGCGCTGGACTCGGAGTAAGCGTAGCCGCGAGCTCTCCGCATGCTAGAGGTCTGACTCTCGTACATGTTGCGTGACGCTTGGCGTGTAGGGTTGGACATATAGTTTTATTTTCACCTGCCACTTCGTTCTCTAGTGTACAATATAACGCTTCTTTTGTTCGCATCTATTGTTGATGTTAATTCTTTTTCGTCCGCTATCAACAAACACAGTGACGAACGTCCTTAACCATCACAATTTCTGGCGTCCGCGAGACAGGACTAAGCTCTCGCCTCACATCTGAGAGCCTCACGTTGTTTGTGTGTGGCGGACGAAGATGGACGACAAGAGAAAGCTAGTTGAGCTAGAGAAGGAGATGGGGCTGAGTGGTGAGGCTTTGCTGGCATGGGTGAGCGCTGAGGAAAAATAAATGAGGGACCAGAGAGCGAAAGATCGAGAGGAGGCACGGCTAGCAGCACAGGTGGAGCATGAGCGTGAAATAGCTCGCATGGAGGCTGAAAGGCTCTTGCTCGAGGAGCGACGTCGTGTCGCAGAAGCGCAGCGGACGAGCACGAGTTCTGCGGACGATAGTATGGGTGGTGGTCAGAGTTTTCGCAGCCCACACAAAATGATTCCGCCCTACAATGAGAGTAGGGACGAACTGGATGCGTACATCCAGAGATTTGAGAGGGTTGCCATGAGCCAAGGCTGGCCAACCAACAAGTGGGCCCTGTCACTGAGCTTGTGTCTAACGGGAGAAGCCTTGACCGTGGTAGGACGGATGTCTGCAGAAGACTCTACGGACTACGCAAAGCTCAAGCAGACGCTCCTCCAGCGGTTCCGTTATACAGAGGAGGGATACCGCACGAAGTTTAGGGATGCCCGGCCCGAGAATACTGAGACAGGTCGACAGTTCGTGGGACGTCTCTGTGGATACTTCGACCATTGGCAGGAGCTGGCGAAGACTCCCAAATCTTATTATGCACTGCGAGACAAGATGGTGTCCGAGCCAATTCCTCAGGCGGTGCGACGAGAAGTTGGCTGTCTTCCTGAAGGAGCGAGGATGTCATAACCTGGACACGTTGGCAACGACGGCTGATCAATATTTGGAAGCTCAGGGAATTGTGAATCTCGCTAGAAAAAAAGGCAAAAAAGGGAAACCGATGGCTACAGCTAAAGTTGACACTGTCAGCGGAAGCAAAGGAAAACCGCTTTGTTTCCTGTGCAACAAGCCGGGTCATCGAGCTTCCGATTGCTGGACAAAGTCTCGAGCGCCCAAGTCGACGTCGTGCTGGATCTGTAAGAAGTCGGGGCACAGATCCGATAGTTGTCCCTCAAACTCGGGAAAACGTAGAGAGGCATCATGTTGCGTCTTGGGATACCAGAAAGCGCAGCATGAGAAATCGATGGAAGGTGCGCCTGACAATCAGGATGAGAAACATTGTCATGACATGTGTGAAGGGACCCAAAGCAACGCAACTTGCGACAACGGGTGAAAACAAATGCAAACTGTAAAGGGCTATCTCGAAGGGAAGCGGGTTAGGTTACCGTATTGCGGGATACCGGTTGCAATACAGTAGTGGTGAAACGATCGCTAGTTCCTGACTGCAACTTGACTGGCAACACCCGTACCATTCGCTTATTGGACCGATCTGCAAAAGTCTTACCAGAAGCAGAGGTGCACATAGATTCTCCGTTTTTCAGAGGTCAGGTGCTTGCTGTTTGTATGGAGAATCCATTGTATGAAGTCGTGCTTGGCAACATTGCGGGTGTACTGTCAGCTGCCCGACCAGCCCCGAAGCAGCCAGCAGGACGTCCAAAACTAGCACAGATTCACCGTGATCCAGTATGCACTGAAGAAGAACCTGAAGATGCAACCTCATCAGATAGAAGACGACAAGATGACATGTCGGCGGCTGCAGGAAAAGAAAGGAAAAAGCCCAGTGAACTGATTGTTCCTCGGATCCAACCCCTGGATATCAGCCGGGAAGCGCTAAAGAATTTACAGCACGCAGATCCCACGCTGGAAACCTGCTTCCCCGCATTGGGAAAGATCATATCTAAGAAGCCAGCAGTCACTGAGTTTGTGCTGGTACGCGACATTCTTTTCCGGCGCCACCGCATGGCAGAAAGGTGAGACTTGGAGCAACTTGTGGTACCCAAGGATCTTCGGAACACCGTAATGAAGATGGCTCATGAAGGCCTTCTGTCTGGTCACCAAGGGCAAAGAAGGACAACAGACCGTGTCCTTACAGAGTTTTATTGGCCGGGTGTACGGGCTGATGTGATACGGTTCGTGAAGTCGTGCGACGTATGTCAGAGGACCGTGCCTAAACACCTCGTCGGACGAGTTCCATTGGGAAATATGCCTATCATAGACACACCTTTTCAGCAGGTCGCCATCGATATTATTGGCCCACTGTCACCAACATCATCCAAGGGCAACAAGTATGTCTTAACAATGGTAGACTTCGCTACGCGTTACCCGGATGCGGTGGCACTACCGAGCATCGAGACAGAGCGCATAGCGGAAGCACTAGTAGAGATGTTCTCCCGCGTTGGAGTGCCCCGTGAGATAGTGAGCGACCGTGGAAAGTCGTTCACCTCGAGTCTCATGCAAGAACTCGGTCGGCTACTTTCATTTCGTCAGCTACCCACAACGCCTTATCACCCCATGGCCAACGGACTTGTGGAGAGATTTAATGGCACTCTCAAACAAATGGTTCGCCGCATGTGTCAAGAACGGCCGCAACATTGGGACAGATACTTGGCTCCCCTGCTCTTTGCATACCGTGAAGTTCCCCAGACGAGCCTTGGATTCGCGCTGTTCGATCTCCTCTACGGCAGATTTGTACGTGGCCCAATGTCGATTCTTAAGGAACTGTGGACAGGGGCCAACATCGATCCTGAAACGAAAACAACATACGAGTATGTTATAGATCTCCAGAAGCGACTGCAAGACACCTGCAAGGTAGCACACGAAGAACTCCTGAAGGCGAAAATGACACCGAAGAAATATTACGATAGGAAAGCAAGAGTTCGACAACTATCACCCGGCGACAAAGTATTGCTGTTGCTACCATCAGATAAGAATAAATTGATCTTGACATGGAAGGGACCCTTCACAGTGCTTGAAAAACGCAGTGACTATGACTACGAGATAGATCTCGGAACTCAGAGAAGTCTTTTTCACATTAACCTTCTCAAGAAATACCACGAAAGGGAGCCCGAAAGTGAAGCACAACAAGCTGCCGTTTCTGTGCAGTCAGACACTGTTGACGAGCGAGAAATTCCCTTTGTTGCCCTTCACCAATGGGAAACATATAAAAATGTGTTAGTAGCGCCTAACTTGAACAGCCCGCAGACAGACCAAATTAATAAACTCCTGAGAGAGTTCCATGATGTATTTTCTGACGTGCCAGGGAAGACGGACCTCGTCGAGTGCAAGTTACGCCTTACCACTGAAACACCGGTAAAGGTACGCCCATACCCCATACCATTCGCCATCCAAGAAACTGTAGAAAAAGAACTACAGGACATGCTATCCCAAGGTATCATTGAGCCCTCGGAGTCCCCGTATCAAGCTCCCATCGTCGTGGTCAAGAAGAAAGACGGGAACACCCGACTTTGCATTGATTTCAGACAGCTGAATCGAGTCGTCGTTACAGACAACGAACCGATACCTCGAGTGGACATGATATTTGCCAAACTAGGTCAGAGCCGCTACTTTTCGAAGTTCGACTTCACCAAAGGGTACTAGCAGGTGCCGATGCACGAAGCATCGAAGGTCCTCACCGCTTTTCAGTCCTCTTCTGGCCTTTACCAATTCAGATTCATGCCGTTCGGCATCAAAACAGCGCCTGCTGTGTTCACCCGACTAATGGGACGAGTGGTAGATGGAATACCGAACATCTATCACTATTTTGACGATGTGCTCATAGCCACACAAACTTGGGACGAGCACATAACAACTCTCACCAAGCTTCTGCAACGTGTCAGGGCAGCTCATCTCACAATAAAGCCATCGAAAAGTGAGGTGGCTTTTGCTGAAGTGAAATTCTTGGGACACATTCTCGGGAACAATCTTCTCCGACCCCAGATTGAGACATTGGAGAAGATTCAGGCCGCAAAGAGACCGAAGACGAAGAAAGGAGTTCGCTCCTTTCTAGGTTTAACCGGTTATTATCGGGATTTCGTGCCCAATTACTCCGCTGTAGTATCACCTCTAACGGAACTCACTAGGAAGCGAGGTCCAAATAAGGTCATCTGGGAAGAATGCCATGAACAAGCGTTTGTAACACTACAGCGTATACTAGCATCTGGTCCGGTACTGCGATCACCGGACTTACAAGAGCCATTCATATTGCGCACGGATGCATATTCATCCAGCATTGGGGCCGTTTTAATGCAGCGTCACGACGGCATGTTGCATCCAGTAGCCTACGCAAGCCGTAAACTGCTCGAACGGGAATCACGGTACTCAACAATCGAAAGAGAGGCGCTGGCTCTTGTGTGGGCTATCCAAAAGTTTCATGTGTACCTCTTCGGAAACCGATTCGAGCTGCAAACTCACCACCAGCCTCTTGCTTACATAAATTCCGCAAAACACATCAACAGTCGAGTACTCCGCTGGAGCCTATTGCTTACTGAGTATGACTTTGTGGTTGAGTACATTAAGGACTCCGACAACGTAGGTGCCGACTACCTCAGCCGCATTTGACTTCTCCGCTGGTTAGCGTTTAGTGGTGGTACAATTTCTTTTCATGTCAATTCACCCTTTCTCTAACGGAATGAACTTCTGTAAATAATGTTTTTTTTTGCTATGTTTTCGCTTTTGGGTACTCCACCACGCGCGCTTGTGAAAAGTTCTTTTCCCCCTAAACAACTTTCTTGAGCAGGGGGATATTTGTAAGGAAAGGACACAAAAGTGCTGTGTTTAGGTACGATTTGTGGCTAAAAGGACTTATAAGCGACGAGGAACGTCAAACCGAAACTGAAGAAGACGAGCGGAGGCAGGTGGCACGAAGGCGATAACAAGAAATGAAAAAGAAGAGGAGAAGAAGAAGGAACGTGCGAAAGCGAGCTCGAGCGTGGAAGCCACGAAGGCAGACGAAGCAGTTTGCCGCTCGAGAGGACGAGTTCCTGGGAGCGTTCCTGAGCCGGACGTGGGACCCGTACGTGTCGGCCAGGTCGAGCGCCGGCGTGTTCGCTCGGGGTCGAGTCCGCCGGCCGGTACAAGGTGCAAGGACGGGGCCTGCTGAACGGCTCCTGCCTGGGTGCAGTGGCCGGGAGCAGGTTCGCGGGCGAGGCCTACCGGGCGTGGTCCTCGTGAGCCGGGGCCTGACCCTGAACCTCAGGAGTTGCGACCCTGACTGCTGGCCGCGACGTCTGACTAAACGGCGCTGCACACGGTAGCGCATCCGTGTGCCGTCAGCCGTTCCAGCCGCTCCAGCCGTGCCACCTTTGCCCTCGCGCACGTCGACGATCGCATCATGTCGGGACGACGGGGACCCAAACTGTGAGGCAGCGTTTTCCTCTTGCGAACTGAGAACTCTACGCGCTGGACTCGGAGTAAGCGTAGCCGCGAGCTCTCCGCATGCTAGAGGTCTGACTCTCGTACATGTTGCGTGACGCTTGGCGTGTAGGGTTGGACATATAGTTTTATTTTCACCTGCCACTTCGTTCTCTAGTGAACAATATAACGCTTCTTTTGTTCGCATCTATTGTTGATGTTAATCCTTTTTCGTCCGCTATCAACAAACACAGTGACGAACGTCCTTAACCATCACAACGGGTTTCACAGAAAGAATTTTCTAATGCTTCGTTATATATTCAAACGTCAAATTTAAAAATATCACCACCATAAACGGGATTAACTTCATGGCCAAATTTCACTGCAAAAAGCGCTCGAATAACTGTACCTTCCAGGTATGCAATACACATTGCATGAGGTTTTAGAGGTGTGGTGACATCATTAGTTCAGGTTACAAGGTTTTAGCGTAGAATTAGCTTTTTAGTCACGTTCACTATGCTTTTTAATGTTAATATTTCACCTCATCAGTCATTTAGTGACGGTCAATTAATTTCCACATCCTTAAATGAGAGTTATGAATAGTTGATAGCCGAGCATTTTTTAAAGATATATGACTGGTGTTTATCAAAGGACCTAGAATGAGTTCCGGGGAGGGAGAGATATGAACAGTTTTATCATTTGAAAAATAAAGTTTTCGGCTTTACAAGCCGGAACGTCACTACGACAACAAGGCGCGCCATAGTATGAGGTTTTAAATATTCGGAACCATGGGTCGGCAAAATAAATGGAGCCTACATAGACTCGCTCAGTAAATGTGCTTTTATCTTAGGACTCGATATAGGAACAAGCCTATAGCCGGTATTTTGGTCAAATATAGGTTACGAAAAATGTTTTTCTGTGCAAAACATTTTCGCAATAGACTGCTTTCAATGAAGTAAATCATCCCGACATTTTTTGAATACACCTGAGGTACTCGCCAAAATGCCTTGGACGTTTGGCGTGGAATGACCGATCAAACTTTACGTCGATACCTATCCCTTTTCGTCTCCACTGTCTCTTTCCAAGTTCGTGTTCTTCCTTTCTTGACATTATACTTCACAGTAATTTAACAAATCCGCATTATATTCGTTCTATAGAAGAAAATAGCTTGTGGTATACGCATCTTAAATAAAACTTGGCCGTGCACTGACTGTTTTGTATCAATGATTTCATCGTTCTCATCTCACCTACCATATTGCCACGTGGTTGCGACGGCAAAGAATATGGTATACTTGGGTTGCTCAAGACGACACTTTTTATTTCGTGAACATGTGCCTAGAAAAGTACAAAGTGCTATAAATTCACGCTTTACGCAGATAGCGGTAATCAGAGCATTGGTCGTCGGTAATATGGTTTGCGCGAAGGTACGTTGCCATATACACCCGTGGCATCGAACATCATCAATATTGTAGGTGTCTCAAGCTCATCAGAAGATTCTAAAATAATCTAGAATTTTCGCAGACTGCCAAGCATGCTTTGCGCAAGACAATTGATTAATATATGGTGTTTAACGTTTCAAAATCGCCATATGATTATGAGAGATGCCGAAGTGGAGGACTCCAGAAATTATGACAACCTGGGGTTCTTTAACATGCACCCAAATCTGAACACATGGGTCCACAGCATTTTCGCCTCTATCGAAAATGCAACCACCACAGGCGGAATTTGATCGCGCGACCTGCGGGTCAGCAGCCGAGTACCTTAGCTACCTAACCACAATGGCGGTGTCTTTGCGCAAGACAATGACATAAAAATACAAGCGAAGTGGCAGTATAATAAAGTTGCAATAAAATTTCAGCAGATGCAACAGGTTCCACTGTGGATGCTATTTTCATACAGAACCGTCAGCGGGTAGCCACGCGTTGCTAGGTCGATCGACGTCTTTGGTTATTTTGAGTAGGCTACGTTTCTACCTAAAACATACGGCGTGACGACAGGACTCACGTTGACTGTAAACTTTAGCGAAACGAAGTGCACGCTTCGGTTGGATGATATGCATATTATTAAGAAGCTGCTGTGTACTTCTCAAAGATCGAGAACATCAATGGTCAAGCAAACCTTCACCATCACGTGCTGGATGAAAGGAATATATCTATGTAATGTTTACAGCCAGCCTATAGACCACAACTGACGGTGTGGGCCGACATCACTCATGTAAGCCTATATAATTAGGGTTGTATCCGTTACAGTAAAAAGTAACTAAATACGTTACTCGTTACTCTAATAAAAAAAGGGAACAGTTCACGGCTCCACGTTATATATATATATACATAAAATATTTAACGCATTACCATTACCGTAACCGAAAAAAACATAACGAATGTTACCTATGCCGTGGCTCCGGAATCATCAGTTTTAATCAATGTGTCTTTGCTGCAGAAACCCACAATGGGAATTTTTAAATTTCAAATTTATGTTTCACACATACTAACCCATGCAAGCATTATACTCAATGTTCAATTAACGAGAATTATTTGTACAAATGTGCTGAACCTTAGCAATGTTTTATACAGGCTTAATGACGCCTGCCCATGTGATGGCTTCTGGCTCTGCAGTGACCCAGGGTGAAACCATTTTTTTTTCATTGGAGCATTATACACAAAGTGAGGTTCGATAATCTACGGTATTTACAAAGAAGCTATCATTTAACTCTCAAGAAATTTACAACAATCGGCCTTTTCTTGATCCTTCAGCACCTTCAATAAAGCACGTCGAAATCGGTGCTGTTGGTCCTACCAACCGAAATAGCCCGTCGTGCGCCAGTAGGCAATCACGGAGGCCTACGGAGGACTACATTGGTGCCTTTTTATTGGGGAGGGGGTATTGGGAGATGCCGTGGGGAGGAGGGGGGGGGGGCACTTGCAAGTTGTGACACCAGATGTGGCTTGCAGACGTGCAAGTCCAGAAAAATCACGAAGGGGGACACACATCTTGCAATGGCAGCCATTTTGTTTTAATATTTTGCAGGTTTTATTTTTGTTTATATAAGAATTAAAATCTTGCCGAGAAATCAAATGGACAAACGAACGTAGATTCCCAGCACTCGTAATTGCATTCTTCTATTGAGTCTTTTCCGGAACCAGTCGAGTGTCAGTTGCGATTTCAATTGTCTCACACACCTGATGGGTATTGAGCCTGTGTACACGCTATAAAAAGCATTAAAAAGTTGAATGTTTTATACATACTTATCAAGCATTCTTATTTGTGACGTTTTTAAGAGAAATTTTAATGGGGCCCACTTGCAAGGGGTGTTCCCCTCCCCTGACCGAGTACGAAGGGGTCGGGGAGTCAACGTTCTCTGCAGGCGTGGTCAACGGGCCTCCAAGTCATGACCAGTGTGGACTGTGTATCTGAGCAAATATTGCATTTGCTCTCATCTGCACATATGGCCATCGACAGGTTTTTGTCTTGGTGGTAAGCAAACCCTTCTTTCAACTTCCATCATGGCTGAGGGAGGGGGTCGTGTTGGCGTCGCTAGAGTGGGTAGCAAGTGCTGGTGGAGCTTGAAGGGTTCAAGTGTCCGTGTTTCACCTCCCGCCTCGCCCACGCCCATGT
This sequence comes from Rhipicephalus microplus, assembly GCF_043290135.1. Lineage (NCBI taxonomy): Eukaryota > Metazoa > Arthropoda > Arachnida > Ixodida > Ixodidae > Rhipicephalus > Rhipicephalus microplus. The sequence goes on from NW_027464593.1 coordinate 4,558,029, forward strand.
CTACACTTCATTCATTGAACACTGCGGTGAGGACTAGTTGACTAAATGCACAGATTTGTTTTCTTCCGCATCTTATACCGCTACATAAAACATTCTCATATTGTGAAAAGCAGGTATATCGATTCGTTTGAAGGAAAGTAACATTCAAGGCATGACAGATATTCAAAAAAGTGGTTTCCTGCAATCGCAATAAGAAAACTCGCAGCAGACGTGCTTCTTTTTTCGTGACGCGTACAATGTAAAAGGGAGATCCGATTAGGAAAAAGCAAACTGAGTGACGTTCGTCGGTGCTTGCTCAATGTTGAATGAAAGAAGGTTTCATAAAGTATGACGTAGCCAACAACAGAAACAAACTGCTGCGTCTTAAATTAAGAAAACAAGCAAAGTGCTGCACATTCGTTGTAGAACATGGACCTCTATTGAAATACGCGTATTTTATTATGAAAGCGAAATAAAAAGTATTTTACAAAACGCTTTGCATTCATCGTGATGTCGACACATCTGTGTAGTGTCATTAGTGCTATTTGATGAAAATCCCCGAATTTCAACTAGTTCAGTAACATGTGGCAGAAGAACCTTTTGAATGTTTAGTTTCGGTTTCCGCGCCGCCGGCGCCACCACCGCCGATGAAAATTGGCCGCACGCCGCCGCCGATGAAAAAACCGCCGTGCGCCGACAACGTCGCCGCCGCCGACTCTGAACAACCCCCACGACGCCGCCGGTCGAAATCGCCGCGGCGCCCGGCGAAATCGCCCGGTGAAATCGCCTCGGCATGGAGGAAGGAAACCCTCTAGTTGCACCTGGTTGCTAGAGGTGTGCGCCGAGGCGATTTTGACCAGCGGCGGCGTTGGGGTCGTCCAGAGTCGGCGGCGGCGGCGTTGTCGGCGCACGCCGGTTTTTTCATCGGCGGCGGCGTGCGGCCAATTTTCATCGGCGGCGGTGGCGCCGGCGGCGCGGAAACCGAAACTAAACATTCAAAAGGTTCTTCTGCCACATGTTACTGAATTAGTTGAAATTCGGGGATTTTCATCAAATAGCACTAATGACACTACACAGATGTGTCGACATCACGATGAATGCAAAGCGTTTTGTAAAATAGTTTTCATTTTCCATTCATAAAAAAATAACGCGTATTTCATTCTATGTCCATGTTCTACCGTAAATGTGCAGCACTTTGCTTTTTTTTTTAATTTAAGATGCAGCTGTTTGTTGCTGTTGTTGGCTACGTCATACTTTATAAAACCTTCTTTCATTGAACAATGAGCAAGCAGTGACGCACGTCACTCAGTTCACTTTTTCCTAATCGGATCTCTCTTTTACATTGTACGCATCACGAAAAAAGAAGCACCTCTGCTGCGAGTTTTCTTATTGCGATTGCAGGAAACCACTCTTTTGAGTATCTGTCATGCCTTGAATGTTACTTTCCTTCAAACGAATCGATATACCTGCTTTTCACAATATGAGAATGTTTTATGTAGCGGTATAGGATGCGGAAGGAAACAAATCTGCGCATTTATTCAACTAGTTCTCAGCACGGTGTTCAATGACTGAAGTGTAGACATGGGCGAGGCGGGTGCTGCAACACGGACACTTGAACCCTTCAAGCTCCACCAGCACTTGCTACCCACTCTAGCGACGCCAACACGACCCCCTCCCTCAGCCATGATGGAAGTTGAAAGAAGGGTTTGCGTCCCCTCCAAGACAAAAACCTGTCGATGGTCATATGTGCAGATGAGAGCAAATGCAACCTTTGCTCAGATACACAGCCCATAGTGGTCACAAGCTGGGCGTCCGTTGACCACGCCTGCAGAGAACGTTGACTCCCCGACCCCTTGGTGTTTAGTCAGGGAAGGGGGACAGCCTTTGCAAGTGGGCCCCATTAAATTTCTCTCAAGAACGTCAGAAATAAGAATGCTTGATAATTATGTATAAAGCATTCAACTTTTCAATGCTTTTTTTGTACCGTGTACACGTGCTCACTACCCATCAGGTGTGCGAGACAATCGAAATAGCAACTGCCACTCTCGACTTGTTCCGGAAAAGACTCAATAGAAGAATGCAATTACGAGTGCTGGAAACCTATGTTCGTTTGTATATTTGATTTCTAGCCATGATTTAAATTCTTATATAAACAAAAATAAAACCTGCAACATAATTAAAAAAAAAGGCTGCTATTGAAGATGTGTGTTGCAAGACGTGATTTTTCTGGACTTACATATCTCTGCAAGGCACATCTGGTGTCACAAACTTGCAAGTGTCCCCCCTTTTCCCCATGACATTTCGCGATCCACCCCCTCCTCTCTAATAAAAAGGCACCAATGTAGGCCTCCGTAGGCCTCCGTGATTGCCTACTGGTGCGTGGCGGGCCATTCCGGTGGCTAGGACCAACAGTGCCAATTTCGACTTGCTTTATTGGAGGTGCTGAGGGATTAAAAAAAGATCGATATTTGTAAATTTCTTGAGAGTTCAGTGATAGTTTCTTTGTGAATACCGTGGATTATTGAACTTCACTTTGAGTGTAATCCTCCAATGAAAAAAAAATGGTTTCATCCTGTGTCACTGCAGAGTCAGAAGCCATCACATGTGCAGGCATCATTAAGCTTCTATATAACATTGCTAAGATTCAGTACATTTGTACAAATAATTCTTGTTAATTGAACATTTTGAGTATAGTTCTTGCTTGGGTTAGTATGTGTGAAACATAAACTTGAGTTTTAAAAATTCTCCTTGTGGGTTTCCTCAGCAGCCTCAGCATTGATTAAAACTGATGACTTCGGAGCTACGGTAGAGGTAACATTCGTTATGTTTTTTTCGGTTACGGTAACGGTAATGCGTTACCTTTTTTATGTATTTATATAACGTAGAGCCGTGAAACGTTCCCCTTTTTCTTATTAGAGTAACGAGTGAGGTATTTAATTACTTTTTACTGTAACGGATACATCACTAAATAGACTTACTGGAGTGATGTCGGCCCACACCGTCAGTTGTTGCGGTCTATAGGCTGGCTGTAAACATTAGATGGATATATTCCTTTCACCCAGCACGTGATAGGGAAGGGTTGCTTGACCATTGAGGATCTCGACGTTTGAGAAATACACAACAGCTTCTTAATGATATGCATATCATCCCACTGAAGCGTGCACTTCGTTTCGTTAAAGTTTACAGTCAACGTGAGTCCTGTCGTCACGCCATATGTTTTAGGTAGAAACGTATAGCCTACTCAAAATACCCAAAGACGTCGATCCACCTTGCAACGCGTGGCCACCCGCTGACGGTTCTGTATGAAAATGACATCCACAGTGAAACATGTTGCATCTGCTGAAATTTTATCGCAACATAATATACTGCCACGCTCACTCGTATTTTTATGTCACGTCTTGCGCAAAGGCACTGCCGTAGTGGTTCAGTAGCTAAGGTACTCGGCTGCTGACCCGCAGGTCGCGCGATGAAGTCCCACCTGCAGCTGCTTTATTTCCGATAGAGGCGAAAACGCTGTAGGTCCATGTGCTGCGATTTGGGTGCATGTTTATTTATTTATTTATTTATTTATTTATTTATTTATTTATTTATTTACCCTCAGGGCCAAATGGCATTACAGAGGGGGGTGGGTTATTTACAATAAAATATTGAATTTAACAAAAAAAGCAGTGAATACGGTTAAATCGTACAAATAAATTTGGAAGAGCACAATGTTTGTTAATATGCTGTATAATAATACATGTTAGGTAATACAACAACAAGCCTAAATATACAATGTTAGCTGTTGCAACAAAACACAAAAAAAGAACTTATTACACAATGTTAGCTAAAGCATCACGGAACAAATTGTTATCAGTAATAGCAACAATGTCACCGGGAAGTCTGTTCCACTCCTTTGATGTGCGAGGCAAAAAAGAATTGAAAAAAGTTTTTGTGTTGCATGAAGGGATGCCTACTTTGTGATGGTGGTCAATGCGGTGGGAAATGTGCTGTGGGCGAAGTAGTAGTTGGGCATGCAAGATGGGATGATGGTAGATCTTGTGAAATAGAGTTAGACGGGAAACTTTTCTGCGAGATGCTAAGGAAGGAAGTGCAAGTGAAGTTTTCATGGTTGAAATGCTAGCGGTTCTGTTATAATTGGACAATATAAAACGAACGGAGTTATTCTGAACAAGTTCAAGGGAAGTTACCAGGTTATTATAGGTAGGGTCCCACACGGTTGTAGCATATTCTAGTTTAGAGCGTATTAGTGTTTTATAAAGTAGCAGTTTTAAACCATGTGGAGCGTTAAAAAAGTTACGTCGTAAATAGCCAAGCATGCGGTTAGCATTGATAATGATGTATTCAATATGAGTTGTCCAGTTGAGGTTAGTTGTTATGTGAACTCCAAGATACTTATAAGAGTTAACAGAATCCAAAGGAATGTTATTAAGATAGTAAATAGGTGAAGTAGTGCAACTTCTTGATACACGCATGATTTTACACTTTTTAATGTTTAGGTCCATTAGCCATTTATCACACCAGTTAGATATAGCGTTAAGGTCAGACTGCAATATATTAATGTCATTATCGGTAGTAATTTCTCGAAAAATAACACAGTCGTCAGCAAATAGATGAATTTTTGATGATACAACTGATGACAGGTCATTAATATAAATGAGAAACAACAAGGGACCTAAGACGGACCCTTGCGGAACGCCAGAATGAACTTCGCGAAATGGAGAATTATGACAGTTGGCAGTAACGAATTGTGATCTGTTAGTGAGAAAGCATTCAATCCACATTAGTAGGTTACCGTCAAGGTTTAGTTGGTGTAGTTTGTAAAGTAGAAGTCTATGGCAAACCTTGTCAAAAGCTTTTGAAAAATCTAAAAAAAAAAAAAAAATGTTAAAGAATCCTTCACTATACGGCATCTCTCATAATCATGTGGTGGTTTTGAAACGTTAAACACCACATATTAATCAATTGCCTTGCGCAAAGCACGCTTGGCTGTCTGCGAAAACTCTAGCTTATTTTAGAATTGTCTGATAAGCTTGAGACACCTACGATATGAATGCTACGTGTATAAATGGCGACGTACCTTCGCGAAGATCATATTACTAACGACCAATGCTCTGATTACCGCTACCTGTGTAAAGCACGAATTTCTAACACTTTGCACTTTCCTATGCACATGTTCAAATCAAATGAAATCAAATCAAATCAAACTTTATTTCAGGAATGCATACATTTACATGAATAAAATTCTACAGTACAGAGGAGGTCCCGAAGTTAGAAAACTGTCGGGGGGACCTCCGTTAGAGAATAAGTCAAGTGCGATAACAATGCCGCAAGCAGTGAAAAACACTTTGTACGAATTAAACAAAGAACGGTTAAAATTTCATAACAACAAGGCAAGAAAAGTTCTGTGTAACAGCAAGTGGTATATTGAGTAAAAGAAATACTAAAATTAGGAGTAAGGCACGACGACAGAGTTTAGAAAACACGTTTTGTGATTAGGTACTCTTTAAACATTTTGCGAAACGAATAGAATGTGGGACATAACTTTATTTCAAGTGGTATATTGTTCCATACGGATACACCTGTAAATTTAAGAGTTGGTTTTCCATAATTGCTACGCACTTTAGGGAGAAGGAAATTGTGACAGGCTGAAAACCTGGTGTTATTAGTATTGACAAGATGTTGTGTGGATAGCCCTGAAACACATAGACCATGATAAATGAGGCGGTACATCAATATAGCTAACTTTAGAGTGAATAAAAGATTAATTGGAAGCACGGAAAAATAAATAAAGAGTGGCGTATAAGGCGATTGAAAGGGAGCGAAGGCGATCAGACGTAGTGCCCGTTTCTGAAGATGTAGAAGGGGCTCCAGGTGACTGGCATATGTATTACCCCAGGATGAAATGCAATAGGAAAGATGGCTATGAATATATGCATAGTATAATGATAAAATAATGCGTGACTGAAAATAAGGGTGGGCTTTAATGAGAACGTGAATGCCAAAAAAAGCTTTTTTTTAATATTGAGAGTACATGATAGTTATATTTCAAATGCTTGTCTAGTATTACGCCTAAGAACTTCACATGATCCGATAAGGAAATAATATGGTTGTTAAGAGATACGGAAACTGGTGAGGGAAATGTGTTCTGTGCGGATGAAAACACCACAAACGTAGTTTTAGAGGGATTCATATAAAGATGATTGTTAACACACCATTGATAAATATTACAGAGATCTGAGTTTAAGCTACTTTCAAGTTCAGCACTTGTTTTCTGGGATATAAAAATAGTAGTGTCATCGGCGTAAAGAAGACAGTTAGTATGGTTAAGGGAACTAGGTAGGTCGTTAATAAAAAGTAGGAATAGAAGAGGGCCTAAGATTGAACCTTGAGGGACGCCCATGGTAACTGGCTTAGCAGATGACGCAATGTTATTGACATAAACTACTTGTGAACGATTTGTTAAGTAATTGCGAATGAACTGCAAAGCGGGACCCACAATTCCGAAATATTCAAGTTTACACAGAAGGATCCGGTGGTTAATTGTGTCGAAAGCCTTCGTGAGGTCAATAAAAACTGCCCCAGTAAGTAATCCATCGTCTATGGCTTGTTTAATTCGGTCAGTAAAGCTGAGCAAGGCGAGCTCTGTCGAGTAGCCAGGTCGAAAACCAAATTGGTGGGGAGAGAGTAGGTTATATTTAAGCAGGTAGCACATCAAACGCAAGTAAAAAAGCTTTTCGATTACTTTGCTAAAGAAAGGAAGTACACAAATCGGACGGTAATTATTAGTTGACAAACGATCGCCCTTTTTGAAAACAGGTGTTATCTTTCCTACCTTTAAAGCATCAGGAAATGCACCTGCTTTGAACAATTTGTTAATTATTTCAGCTAAAATAGGAGACAGTTCACGTGCCACGAGCTTTATCTTAGACGGGTGAATGGAATCTAAGCCTGGCCCTTTGGTTATAAGAGACGACATGATTTGAAAGACTTCGTTTGCAGATGTAGGACGTAAGTAAAAAGACTGAGGTGAACGAGATAGAATGGGAAAATGAAGGTCAACTAGTGAATCGGGGAAACTTGATGCAAAATTATCACTGAAAGCATTAGCGATATCGAGTGGCTCGGTAAGGGAACGTCCATCAACCGTTATTTTTGATAAGCATGTGGTCTCGCTGCTGTTCAAGAATTTTTTTATTAACTGCCAGTTTTTCCTGGTATCATTACCGTTCTTATCTATTTGTTTTTCATAATACTTGCGTTTGGCCCTCTTGAGCAGCATTGAAAGTAGATTTGAATATCTTTTTAAGCGCGTTTTTAGAGAGCTGTTTGAAGGCTGAGATTTTAATATTTTTCGCATGTTTTCCTTTTTAGATATGGAATGCAAGAGACCAGGAGTTATCCATGGGTTTCTAGGCGTGCGAAACCAATGTATGACGGTACTTGTGGTTGTGCATTCTGCAATGAATGCGCTTATTTTTGCCGAAAATTCATTAAACGCTTCCTCGCCACATTCTTCTTGTGCAACAAAGTCCCAGTCAGCATTACGCACTATCTCAACAAATTCCGCTGAGTTGAATACTGTCTTGGTATTATGCTTATTTTTATGGGAATACAGGCATCAAGACAGAAAAATACAGGATAGTGGTCGGTGAATAAATAGTCAATAACCCCGGACTTCGAATCAGCAAAGATATTTGACAGTACATGGTCGATTAATGTGTTAGACCCATTCATATCACATCTAGTCGGGGAGTGAATCAGAGATTGTAGGCCAAAACTAAGAAAACAGCGAACATATTCCAAGCAAACTGGAGTGTTAGTATCAAGGATATTTATGTTTACGTCACCGCAAATAATAATGTTTTTGTTTTCCAGGGTTTGAGTAGCAAGGATTCTTTCAAGCTGCACGCAAAACTCGGAATTCGAGGATGAGGGAGAACGGTAGATGGATGCACAATGACTGTATGACGATTGTTCAATGGCAGAGCAGAAGATTCTACTTCAAGCCAAACAGACTTACAATTAATGTTGTCAAAAAACAGATCCTGACGGCGTTTGTATGGTATTGATGAAGTTATTAGGACTGCAGATCCGCCACCACGATTTGTGACACGGTGACAATATTCGGATTCATAGCCTGGCAAAGCATACAGATGCCCTTCGTCTGCCGACAGCCACGTTTCTGATAGACAAATTACGGAAAATGAGTGTTCGACAATGGAAAGGAAGGCTACAAGGTCGTCATAATGCCCTTGAAGGCTACGAGTGTTAAAATGCACGAGCGAGAATGCGGGTGTTTGCTCAAGAAGATGTTTTGCTTCAGCGCAAGAGAGCATATTAGAAGCCATAATGAAACCAAAGGTGTTCCTTAATCAGTCGGCATGCCTACGATATGATTGTTAGGTCATCCGTGTCAGCGATGCGGTGCACTTTACTGTTGTCGGTTTTCCTAGCCTTGATAATACTGTTGTCTGTCCAGAGGTACTTCCAGTTTTTTTCTTTCTTTAGGGTCAGAGCCTGCGCGAACAGTCGTTTTTTTCTGGAGTGAGGTGGTCGTTGATGAAAATGGGCTCGTCTTTTTGAGATTGAAATCCAATGTTGGAAGTGTTTAAACGTGCCTTCCGTGCTTTTTCACAGAATTCGGCCCTCTTGGCTCTCGTACAGAATCGAGCAATTATGTGTGGTATTCCTTTCTTGACAGGGACACGATGAACGATGTCAATGTCCGCTGCCGCGACAGGGCATTTTGCTTTGTTCCCGATTTCCTGCACGATCTGAAGGCAGTTCTCATCCTTTCGGACGGACACACCTCTTATTTCAACGTTGTTAGAGCGTGAATACTGTTCAAGTTCGCTGAGGCGTTTAGCCAACTCCTTGTTTTTAACCTTCAGGGACTTGTTTTCTTTGATCAAATTTTCGTTTTCCTTCTTCGCGCCTTCACAGATCTCATTCAGTAACTTCATACTTTCGCGCATTTCGGCCATTTCAACTCGAAACACTTCCATTTCTTTCGCCAGCTCAGCGTTCGTCGGCATGTCTAAGGACTATCACAAACAACCTGAGGGCAGCAGTGTTTACGGCAAAAGAAGATAGTTCAACAGAACGCTAGTTCAATTCACCAGCCTGGGTAGGAAGAACGGGGTGAGTGGAGCGCACACAAGCCGCAAACACTGTTGCCACACTGAGGGACGATGCGCCGCAGTCTTCTGTTATGTAGGCTTCTTGTCCAGGAAAGGGCAGGGCAGCCGGCGATGATATGATTCGACGGTGATGCAGTGGGCCGGTCATGCGCCGTAGGCTTGCGTCCACTGGAAGCTGGTCGCACGTGCCTTGCCGATCTCAGTGACCTGGGTAGGAAGAACGGGGTGAGTGGAGCGCACACAAGCTGCAAACACTGTTGCCACACTGAGGGACGATGCGCCGCAGTCTTCTGTTATGTAGGCCTCTTGTCCAGGAAAGGGCAGGGCAGCCGGCGATGATATGATTCGACGGTGATGCAGTGGGCCGGTCATGCGCCGTAGGCTTGCGTCCACTGGAAGCTGGTCGCACGTGCCTTGCCGATCTCAGTGACCTGGGTAGGAAGAACGGGGTGAGTGGAGCGCACACAAGCTGCAAACACTGTTGCCACACTGAGGGACGATGCGCCGCAGTCTTCTGTTATGTAGGCTTCTTGTCCAGGAAAGGGCAGGGCAGCCGGCGATGATATGATTCGACGGTGATGCAGTGGGCCGGTCATGCGCCGTAGGCTTGCGTCCACTGGAAGCTGGTCGCACGTGCCTTGCCGATCTCAGTGACCTGGGTAGGAAGAACGGGGTGAGTGGAGCGCACACAAGCCGCAAACACTGCTGCCACACTGAGGGACGATGCGCCGCAGTCTTCTGTTATGTAGGCTTCTTGTCCAGGAAAGGGCAGGGCAGCCGGCGATGATATGATTCGACGGTGATGCAGTGGGCCGGTCATGCGCCGTAGGCTTGCGTCCACTGGAAGCTGGTCGCACGTGCCTTGCCGATCTCAGTGACCTGGGTAGGAAGAACGGGGTGAGTGGAGCGCACACAAGCCGCAAACACTGCTGCCACACTGAGGGACGATGCGCCGCAGTCTTCTGTTATGTAGGCTTCTTGTCCAGGAAAGGGCAGGGCAGCCGGCGATGATATGATTCGACGGTGATGCAGTGGGCCGGTCATGCGCCGTAGGCTTGCGTCCACTGGAAGCTGGTCACACGTGCCTTGCCGATCTCAAGCCCCGTGTACATGGACGCGACGGGGGCGGGCTGAGTTGAGTGGCGGGTTCAGCTTACCTCGACGCGCCCCAGTTTATATGAACTCGCACGGACGAGTTGAGGTGAGTGGTGATCGCAGCGATGCTTTGCGTCGAGGCGTGCCGAAAGCCCGTCTTCCGGTACCGGTTTCTGCTCCTCCAAGCCTGCGCTCTCGCCTCTCGCCACTGTGGGCTGCGGTTGTTTACGCAGTTGTCGCTCCGCCACCGCGATGGCTGTCTTGGTATTTTTTCTCAGTCAGTTTGCACCAGCTGTTATTTATGGTTGTGTTGGTGTCTTGGCTAACGCTGCACAATGCAATGACAGCAGTGGTTCTGTTGCGGCACAGCGCTCGCCGCAGGCGTATCCGCAGCCTGACGCACCGTCCCCTGTTCGCCCCTGGCTGGTCTCTCCAGGAATTCACCGTACCGAATATAAATAATATTTTCTCGCGTAAAACAAAGATTCGTAGTAAACTTACAGAAATAAATATCGTTTCTGCACCCTTTGAAATGATCCAAAGTGTATATTTTTTATATGGAGCGCCACACAGACCGATAAGTGCTTGAACATGAACAATATTGCAAATTTTTCAAAGTTCATGTGCCAGCGCTTCCAAACTACTGTCTTTGCGACTCGTGTTTTTCCCCCACTTACCGTCAACAATGCAAGCAAGCTATGCAGCTGCGTTGTCTCTGGAAAAGTTGGAAAGCTGTAAAAATTTCTGACTTTGGTCAAGAACACTGCATTGCTTCCCCGCAAAGCACATTAACATACACTAGTGGTAAATGCGTTTTAACAAGGAAATGCGGTTCTTTTCCTACCGACTAGAATCGTTTTACCGTGCTGCGTATATTATTTCACTTTCTCGAAGTTTCGTCGCAACCTAACTGCCACCATATTTAAGAAATTAAAATTTTCTTTAGAAAATTGGTTCCAAAAATGAATAGTGTAGTAAAGTGACCAACCATTACTTTTTAGAGTGTAATCGTAGATGGTCTAGCGTACTGTCTGGGATATTTGGCGTGGAACGACCCTAATCTCCTCCAAAACCCGAACACTAAACCCGAAGAAACGTTCGAAATGCCCAAGTCCATTCAGGGATTCATGAAACACGAAATAAAAAGAGCGAAACCAACCCTGGACTACGCTTTTCCTCTGGGGGAAATTACAAGTATTGGTAAAGGCACTTAATTTTTGTGATAAAGTCAATTTACACCACTTGCAAAAAACCCAAAACAAAACTTACAAGGAATAAAATACCCGAAAGTATTTGCCTTTTCATAGTCGAACCTGGCTGTGAAGAACGCAAAATAAATGCAAGCGGAGTTGGAATGCTGCGCATTAGTAGACAATTCTGTGAATTTACGCAAATGTACTCTGATGGCGAGGTGACCAGAAACTTTATTAAAGCGTTCATGTGCACGTATTTGAGATTTCTGGCGCACAACCCGATTTCCTGCTACGGGCAGAGAAAAATAGCCGGTCGTGAGAACGATAACCAACAAGCTCTCGTAGGACGTGCCAAGCAAGATTTAAACGTAAAAGTGATCTGCATTTACCGCATAACAGAACAATGTCCTCCGCGCGTACCGCACGTACCGGCCGACAGAGAAAGAGCAACGTCGGAGTGATGGGGACAGGGGAAGCGGAGACGGCGACGGGCGGGAGAGGTCACGAGCCGTCAACTCAGCGCGACCGGTTATACATGCCCTTTCTGAGCGCGGCGAGTTCGGTGAACCTACCCCCTGTCTCCGGGTCGACGGGACTCGCCGCGACGACTCTCCGCCCCGACGCGTCCGCTTATACATGGGGAGGGCGAGTCCAGAAAACCTGTTTATTTCGACTCAACGCGCCCTCGTCGGGTCAATGTAAACGGGCCTTCACCAACCTGGGTAGGAAGAACGGGGTGAGTGGAGCGCACACAAGCCGCAAACACTGCTGCCACACTCAATAAAAAGTGTCGTCTTGAACAACCCACGTACCATCTTCTTTGACGTCACAACCACGTGGCAATACCGTAAGTGAAATGAGAACGCTGTAATGATCGATACAAAACAGTGAGATGGGGCGTAAGTGCACGCCCAAGATTGATTGCAGATGCATATACCACAAGCTATTTTCTTCTATAGAACCAATATGATGCGGATGTGTTAAATTACTGCGAAGTTGAATGTCAAGAAAGGAAGAACACGAACTTGGAAAGAGACAGTGGAGACGAAAAGTGATAGGTATTGACGTAAAGTTTGATCGGTCATTCCACGCCAAACGTCCAAGGCGTTTTGGCGACTATCTCAGGTGTATTCGAAAAATGTCGGGCTGATTTACTCTATTGAAAGCAGTCTATTGCGAAAATGTTTTGCAGAGAAAAATGTTTTTGGTCACCTATATGTGACCGAAATTCCGGCAATAGGCTGGGCCCTATATCGAGTCCCAAGATAAAAGAACATTTACTGAGTGAGTCTATGTGGGCTCCATTTATATTGCCGACCTATGGTTCCGAATATTTAAAACCTCCCACGATGGCTTGCCTTGTTGTCGTATTGACGTTCCGGCTTGTAAAGCCGAAAATTTTATTTTTCAAATTATAAGACTGTTCATATCTCCCCCCTCCCCGGAACTCGTTCTAGGGTTGGTCCTTTAATAAAAACCAATCTTTGAAAAATGCTTGGATATATCTTTGAAAAATGCTTGGATATCAACTATTCATATCTCTCATTAAAGATGTGGAAATGAAATGGCCATCACGAAATGACTGATGAGGTGAAATATAACATTAAAAAGCATAGTAAACGTGACTAAAAAGCTAATTCTACAAAAACAATTTAACCTGAACTAATGATGTCACCACACATCTAAAACCTCATGCAATGTATATTGCATACCTGCAAGGTGCAGTTATTCGAGCGCTTTTTGCAGTGAAATTTGGTCACGGAGTTAATCCCGTTCACGGTGGTACTATTTTTAAATATAACGGTTGAATATCTAACGAGGCATTAGGAAATTCTTTGCGTGAAACCCGTATTTTTTTGCGACATTGTGCTGGCACGAAGTTTAATGCAGGTGATGTGTCTATAGAGTACACCGTTCGGTGACTGTGGTAAAACAATAAACAGCAATTTATGTTAATTCATGCTACAAAACTCACGTGACCTGCTCCCAGAGAACAGAAGAATGCATAACGAAGGGCGTTGCTAACGAACAGAAGAATTAAATAATTCTCGGTCTTTAATGTTGTTTCTGTAGTCCAATCTACAAACGTTCGTATTGAACGAGCATGACGGTACGAAGGCATGGAATTGGGTTCTGCAGCATGTTGTGACGCATGTGCCACTTCAGGTCACCTTTATTACATGACATTGGAATCCTCACTGAGCTTGGTCTATGATTATGTACCTATTCAACGGAGAATGAGTGCTAAGCTCCGGTTTCATTATTAATATGGCTTCAAAGACGAGAAAGCAGCACGATTCGCGAGCAATCGAGCACCCGTTCTGTTTTTCTATTGCGTTGAACTGCTTGTGCCCTCAGATGCCACTTCAGTTTTTTCTTGAATGATTGTGGCGATTGGGAAAGTTGTGAGCGCCAAACAAGACGTTAACAAGAACGAGAGAGACAGGACGGATGCTTGTGAACGTCGTGTGGAACCATTAGTTTGCGCTCAAAATTTGCCGACAGCAATGTGCCATCTGGCTGGATTTCATGTTTTGTTAAAATGTGGCGATGGCACAGACCATGGGCTTTTGTCATGTCATTTACTACCATTTAAACAGCGGTGGCGTAATTTAGGGTACCATGAAAATTGTCGCGGTCATATTTCAAGAAGGAAGGAGGCAGACAGAAACACACCGTTCATGCCATACGTGATCCTTCATCACTCGTGGAAATAAATTTATTCAAGCTGTAACGTGATTGAAGAATTCTGTTACTTCTCAGCAATCAGAGAGGCTTTTAATTCTCCAGTCTCTTTATGAGATATTGCTGCGATCTTTTTCCAACAGGCCTGCTTTTCTGTTGTACCGACATAGCAACGCCCAAGTTTTTGAAGATTTTTTTTCATTTCTATTCAAAAACGATTCCATTCATAGTCATTTTTGAAGCGCCTAGGAACTTCCTGTCGTTCGTCACCCGTCGTTGCGTTCGTCCAGTCCACACTGCAAAAGGCTTCATGGCAAAGTCGTTTTCCATGCTCAAGTTTCTCGTACCCAATTTTTCGCGCTCTTTGTGCTTTTCAAAGAATGAAGAAAGACTACAAATCGCAACGAGTTCTACACCGCGCCTTCGGGACTGGTATGGGGAAAAACATGTTGCGAGTTGTGTCGCAGTGTTCTGCCATTGTGCTCCGTTCGCTGTTCCCTGCTCTCAAGTTGGGTCGACACGCGGCGTCGTTGCGGCGCCATTGGTGTCGTGTTTCCCGTGTCTTTTCTTATACACAGTGTTCTGCGAATAAATGCCTCTGTTTAGCTGCTGGTGCCAAGGTCACGGATTACGCTTTTCCTTCTTTCCTTCCGCAGGTGTGGTGACAATTGGTGGTTAGATTATCGGTTATTTCCTTATTTATTTTAGTTTTCTCGTTTAGCTAGTTTTCTGTATTCTTGCCCAAGAAAGGTGATTCAGAACATTTTTTTCTCGTGGGAATGATCATAGGTATGTGCGTATGTGGTTTCAGCTCCACATTTCCAAATCGTACGACTCGGACTGCCCTGCCGATGGCCCCTATTCTCTTTCTGCTCTAGCAGCCATGGCCGTCACGTTCTTCCAAGCCTTCTCCTCCTACCTACTTCTAAACTCTTTTCTCCACTCTCCTATTTCCCTTCAAGCGACTCGCAAGGAAAGATTGTGTCTCTTTGTCCTTTTCTTCAACCACAGACTCATCCATTCAGGGGAAGCTTGCATGCAGTAACTGGTTTGGAAGGCAGGTAAGGTTCGCGGAAACTCACCTCACCTTGAGCTACCGAGCACAATACAAAGCTTAGCCGAGAGTCATGAGAAGGCTAGATTACACAGCAAGATGAAAAGAGAAGATGTTTTGCCTAATGAAGTATTGCGAAAGCCACTGGGGCAACCCTTTCCTTTACCACCTTCCCACTTCTATTCGTACATTGAAGTAATGAGAAAAGTCCAACCAAAACATATTAAAAAAAACGACGTTTTGAAGCCAATCTCTCACCCCTGAAGAAGAAGCCGGACCAGCTTCGAAACATATTGGGTTTTTTTTTCCTTAAATCTATTTTGGTTGGAGTTCTCATTCCTTGAGTTTCTATCCAAAACAGACAGGCTTATGTCGAATGTTCACCTTTGATTTCAGTCGTATATCCTCGCTGCTCCGACAAACCCCCTCACACCGAAACATTTAGAGAAGCAATGACAGGTGCGCAACCGTAAACAGCCCCTCTTCCTTCTTGGACGCTTATAGCTCTCGTGTGCGTGTGTGTGCGGGGGGTACGTGGGGGGGGGGGGGGGGGTAGAGAGAGGAGTACTGACGAAAAAAATGTTGCATCTTGGTTTTTTTTTTATTTTTGAGGAAGCAGCATACAATACAACACAATCATGCCCACCTAAAAAGACGCAAACACAGGCGCTGTATTGCATATGATGAGGTATTGTCGAAAGACTCAGCTTATGTAGGATAACACGTACATGTGCACTAGCACCAGAGCATACAATGAAGACAAGTTTTTCTTGCAGTGTTTTGCAGGAAGACTTGATGAATGGTGAACCATGAATGTACTTTACCTGATTCGAAACTCGGGACAGGTAACAGACTTTTTAAAGAACTCGACCCTGTCAAGTCATGGTTCTCAGATTTTATGCTGCAAAAATTTTATATTACACCATTCCGCACAATGACCAAATTACAAGCGTAGGCGAATGTATTGATCAGCATAGTATCACCAATTTTCAAAATAGCACAGTTATTTAGAGCAGCCAATTCATGTGGTACTCATTGTATATAGTGCTATCAGCGCGCATGTGCCTGTCGCGGAAATTGCATGTTATGTTAGGTTTCTCTTTAATATTAATATGTAGAGGCACGGGAAATAACTTGTTTTTGTTTGTTGAAAGATATATATATATATATATATATATATATATATATATATATATATATATATATATATATATATATATATATATATATATATATATATATGTTGCTTGGCAATTGCAATTCTTTCATATGTGTTTTTTAATGGTGCTCCTTCGACGTTTATTGTATGAGCCGGACCACGTCGAATATCGCTCATTTTTAGTCCGAGTGAGTCCAAAGCAAAATATTTTTATATATGGTTATTGAGTTAGTCTGAGTGTGTTCCATTTATTTTGCCAACCTATGCCGTACGTGGGATCTTTCCGTATTCCGCAGGGTGTAGTCTGAGTGTTGTTTGCGAAATTTACTATAACCTTGCTCGTTTGAATGGCGAATTTGGTTTTCATATTAAGCAAAATCGTTTGTTCCAGGTGTTAAAAGCTGAACAATATTGCTGCTATTTTTCTGTCATACAAGCATCCCGAAATCTTGCCGAAATGCTCTGTTTGCGTTCTGTTTGCAAAATCGCTTGATGCTGCTCTGGGCAACCCGGACAATGACGACGTTTCAATTTTTCGACAACGAATTGCACACAAGCTGTTTGCGATAAGCAAGAAATCACTCTGATGTGGTATTGGAGGGGGAAAATATATAGTTTGCTATTTGTATGAAGGCTTGAGATAAATGTAAAGGGACAACTGGAAATGAGGGTGAACGAGTGTGCTGGCGTAACCTCTAATTTAGGTAGGTACCTCATCTTCCAGTATAGCTAGGTGGCGCAGACATTTTGATATTTCGGCGTTTCGGTAGTTAGGTGTTTTCATTTTTTGACTTGGTTCAGAAGACTGAGGCGCAAAAAACATATCGTGAAGCAGGAAGAGCAGAAGAGAAGAAAGAACAGCGCCATCGACATTTTACACTTTCGGTATCTTGTTTAATCGGCTTTTTGATTTTTCGGTGTACTAACTTTCGGCATTCCAACAGTTCGTCATTTCGATTTTCGGCGTTTCGAATGTCACATTAATATAGCTTTAGTCAACAAAAAATGCGAACTCTACCAAGGTGCATTTAAACCACGTGCAGCGTTCCGCTTACCGGGAAGTGATACCAACCTGTGCGACAAAAGCAACTAATCCATGAAAAGAAAAATATTGCATAGCAAAGTCACAGTTATGAACTAACTGAATAGTATTTGAGGGACCATGTTTAATTAACCAGTAATCATGCGTCGGTTTATAATTGCAACTCATCCGCCACGAAAAATACTTTTTTTTTTATTTTCGCGGATTCTTCGCTCGTTGTTCTCTATCAATTTATTATTCTTCGGATCTAATTAACGAGGTGATTTACACGTCAGTATTCCTTCACAGTGTCACAAGAGATCCACGTGGTGCACTCTAAAAGTATTCGAATTCCTCGATTACCAAAGCTAATACTTGCGCGGAAATAATTTGAATAAGTACTTAGAGAGCTGAATATACTGTCTAGATGTTTCTCGCGTCCACTCAGCTTGTACTTAATGCTAAGATTGCATTTAATGCTAGGAACCACCACAACCAACCACCTTAATATGAACACATGCGAGGACTGAGATCAGTAGAACGCCTATTTAAAATTTTCTAGCTGACTAAAAACAAAAAAAGCTTTTTTGAAAAAAAAAACTTACAGTCGGTACAAAGGGCAGGGTGCTAGCAAATGCGCTCTGGACACATCAATGTTAAATTTAGAACCTAACGCGGCGCGTCATTGGCTCAACATCTTTCTGCAGAACACCACAGTCTAGATGCTGATGGTCTACAAGTCCTTCAACTAGAAGAAGTGGTCTCTTACAACGTGCTTTACTTTTCTAACTGCGTCATGCGTATAGTCTTCTATGCAGCCCCCTAGAATAGGTTTAATTGAAGGATTCATTGAAGAAGAGATACAAGCTAGCTAGTTTTCTTTTTGTACCAGCACCAAAAAGCACATAGGCACTACTGCCGCGTGCACCACATAGCACCACTCAGTGAATAGACAAACGCCAGTATGAAAAATAGCAATGAGCAAAGTGCATGGTTTAACTTACCAACCTCAAGACTAGAGGGTTTCGTTACACCGGCCGTACAGACAATAGCATAAAGGCTTTTACTTGCCATCTTCGTGTTTGCGATGGTCAAGAGTTGTAGTGTGCAACATCTGTGCACCGGGCCCCAGCGCATAAACCAGGTTTTCAGCAAAAATATGTCACTTATTTTAATCAAAATATGCCGGAGGGAAAATGTCTGGTGATCGAATGCTTGGTAGTCTGTAGTAAATCCTGTCACAGCGTTGATACGGCTTATTGTACACCATTTTATAGAAGCGGCAGTGGGGCTTAACATTCATTAACCATGGAAAAGCACATAGAACAAGTACTCCCACGTGCGAGCTTAGTTTTAAAAAAAAAATGTTGGAGCGATTTCCTTTTTCTTGGCGCATCATTCAGGAGTATCATTTCCAGAAATCATGCGCGGCGAATAAATATTTGTAGTACTTTAACCCAAACATATGCGACTAACAACCACCTCATACTTCAGCTATATAATGAAAATATGCTAGAATTCCAAAACTTTCTAAGAAAAGAAGCTATCGCATACAGTGCACGCCTTTTTATAGTAGATGCACGTTACGTACGTCATTGCGACCACTACCAATTCCCTCTCGGAGTGAAACTGTGCGTGCTTGTGTGCGTGTGTCTGGTCTGTAGAAGATGTTAAGATCGGCCTCTTTGGCTCGGCACCGCTTGGACGCGAGGGACGATTGCAGCTAAGCCTACCCTGATTTGGTCCGGATCAACGCTCACGAGGTGCGCCAAAAGCGGCGACAACACGAAAGTCATACTTCGAATTCTTAAGGGCTGTTGGCTCCCCTCGTCAAAAACTCTTTGGACACGCCTGACTGACTGACGGCCTAGGAAGAGCTGTTGGAAATCGAGGCTGCTTGATTTGTCCGACGTACCAAGAGGCACGCGAGCACAACAAGGTCTCAAAAAAAAAAGAAATGGCAAAAACGAAATGAGCGAGAAAAGCAGCCTGTGAACGTGAGTTCTTGGTTGAAAAACTAACCTTACAGAAAAGCTGCCTAGCAGATTATTGCAAACTGCCCACTGTTTTCTCCTGAAGATAATTTTAGGAAGACCAGGGCGTAAAGCGTGAGCACCGAGACGCTCTGAACCATCCCTGAGAAGCTCCCATCACGCTTCCATGATGCTACCATCAACATATAGCTACCTTAAGTGTGTAAATAGTGTATATAAACGTCCCTCGTATCAGCCCCGGCTACTCTGTTCGACTTCTACCCGAGACTTGGCTAGCTCCTTCAAATACATCACGAGCAAGCAAAAGGGCACGGAGTTGTACAGGCGAATATGTGCGACATCACATCGCTTTTATTACGTGACATATTCGTTCTCCGCTGCATTCGCCCGCTCGTGTCCGCAGATAACGTTCCAGTTTTATAGCGACGACACACCGTTGATTGCAGTCACGTTATTGAATATCCATTAAACAGAGGTTGCATTATTCCCTTGCAAATTACTTCACCATAAAGTATGGTGAAGTAATTTATTACTTGGCCACCTGAGGAGCTTTCTAACTTCACTAAGTTTTTTATCAAGACCTGAATATAAAGTTAAGATTTATTTGGTTAATTCTGAGCATTACCTTCGCAACAGAAGTACATCTGTCAGCGACAATCATTCTTGACCTCTCCCAGTGCCAGTAGGTCCGTTCAAGTTACGTGATGAAAACCAGTTTGCTGGACTATGTCATATATGACATGTCGCTCAAATTTCGGTCTCTGCATTTTTGATGAATCCAGCCGTCTTTTGTAAAGTCTCTACTGGCAAGTTTTTTTTTTAATTTTGTTTTGTTATTTTTAAAAGTGGTCACCTCAGACAGGCTTATTGCGCCTGTCTGGATAGCCGTTGTTACGCTGGATACCGCTGGATAGCCGCTGTTACGCGCGGCGCCTGGGCCGACGGGGGCGGGCCGCGTTCTTTGTTCATCAAACAAGTCACCGAAGGGCTGCCAGCCTGCTGTTCGCCGTGTTTTGTCCATCTTAGCCGGGAAGTGAGGTGGCATTCCGACACCATAAGACGTTCGACGAGACGACCACAGTGGTTTCTTGGTGTCACAGGTGCAGTGTGGTGGCCACGCCCCAATCAAAGACGTTGACTTTAGCGAGTGTGAGCGGCACCATCAGAAATGGTGTGTGTCCCCCGTCATTCAACAGCTCCTTCTGGATCCATTCCCTGATTTAGTCAAAACGCACACTTTATAATGAGCCACCCAGCTCATTCGCAAGAGATCTCTCTCTCGCCCTGTCTGTACAGAATGTAATAAATCCTCTGTTAAGTTTGCCATCTTACTCCTGAGAGCACATGCGTTTTTCTTTCTGTCTCTCTACACGCCCTTTCTTGCCCCTATTTCTCCACCCCCAGTGCTGGGCAGCAAACCGGATGCCAAGATATGGTTAAACCCCCAGCCTTCCTTTCTCTCTCTTGCCATCTTACTGCCTTGGCATCTTCATCCCGGATATCCAATGTCTTAAAAGGCCGGTACAAATAGATAAGTTAAAGAATAAAACCGATGGTGAATATTTTCTGCAGCATGTTCAGACGCTGCATATAAGTGGTCATCCTCGAAAATTATCAACTTTAACACCGCGGACAGGTGCTGATGTACCCTGAGTAGGTTCGAGCATATATTATGCCTCGACGCTTTTAATCTTCATTAAACTTCTCTCTTTCGATTTCATCCTTCGGGGCTTTATGTAGTTCTTCATTTAACGCGCTGCATTCGTGCTGCACTACTACCACTTCATTTCTTCTGTATATACGAACTGTTTCGGGCACAATTATAGGCTGCCATCTTGGACTGATAATGATGCCGTTTTGCATCGGTATGAATATTCGGATAGTGCTATGGTGAACTCGCACGCATCAAAACGCTGGGCCATTACATTCAACGTCGTATGACCATAATCATAGCTAATTACGACACAAAAACAGCAAAAATTGCTTTTAAGCCTAAGATGGCAGTGTCTATGCTTTACTGTAACTGTTACATTTATTTTTTGTCAATTTGTTCAATATGTCATTTCATGCAGCGGCCGTTGAACTTGTGCCGTTGTTCATCGTGGTACTCTCTGTCTCTGAAGCTGGATGAAGATAACTAAGAGGCCTGTTTCTTTATTGGCTACATAAATATGAAACGAAGCTATGAATCAAGATGAAAAAGAAGACAAATCTGTGAAAAGTCAGTACTGGCGCATAAATGGCGCGGCGATTGCGCCGATGAAAAACGTCGGCGGCGGCGGCGGTGGCGCGCCGATGAGTTCGCGTCAGCGGTGGCGGCGCGCCGACCAGTCGACACACACCTCTACTGGTTGCACAGCAAACTGTGCAAGTATGGTGGCTAGATGGGGAGGTGTGCGGAACAACGCGCCATGGAGAGAGCGGACCTTCAGGATGCTGCGGCGGCGCTCCTGCCGGCACGGAGATGCGATGGAAATGCAAGACGCGTGACTGGTCGCCTCGGCGGCAAAATAGCGAACTTCGCATGCTCTATAATCAAGCTATCTGCCAGAAAATTGTAAGATCAATAGCAGCGCGCATGTTTTACATTACAGTTCATCTTCCATTAAATACACTTTCACGTCAACATTATACAAGGTAAAATTATAAGGTCACCTTCTTCTCCGTGTGTTCGACAACGGTGGAACCAGAGTGGTTTGAACCAACGTTGGTTTGAACTCTGACGTAACTTTCAATTTCGCATGAGTATATATGCACGCATGGACCAGTGGCGTAGCTAGGAGGTGGCACACCGGGCCCTTGCCCCCCCCCCCCCCCCCCCAATATATATATATATTTTTTTGCCATGGGATATGGAGCACAAAATGACGCTCGACCACATTTGCCTGCCTTGTACCCACATCTATTAAGGAGGGGCTGCCTTTTTGGCACGGACATTCATAAAGGGTGCTTAAACAACCCTCGCCCGGGAAAACGTTTCTGGCTACACCACTGGTGTTAGACTAGCTGGTTCTGTACATTAGGGCTGTTTCTTGAAAATATTATTATAATAGGGCGAGAACGACTTTTAGCAATTAAAGTGGTGAATGCATGAAATTCTCATAAAATTACATTCTGGCAAGGCTTGGCTGCCTTACCTTGCAGCCAAGCACCTTACCTTACCTTGCAGAATACACAACGAGCTACATGTTCACTTGTAAGAGTTCAGGACATGGTCATCCTTATAGGCCGCGTCTGCTGCCACCGGGTGGCACGAACCTTTTCAAGGCAAAAGTGTTCGGTTCACCCAATAGCCGCTTAAAACCGGCTTGACTTGGCTGCAAACGTATGAATAGACGGCGATAGAATCGCCGTGTTGGACATTTTTTGGGGGACGTTTAGGTGGTGGGAACGAAAGGTCTAAGGTTCCTCACTAACTTGTGAGGATCTTTACCGTGCGGTGGTTATTTATCCGTGGTCTTCGCTTGGCCGGGAGCCTTATGCATTCGCGAGAACCGCCTCTGCGCATGGATACGTGGTCTCGTTCTGTAATACTGTCTATAAGCAAAGTGGTAACGACTTGCCCGATCATGAACACCGTGTGTTATGCTATTTGTGGATGTATGCCGTACGTGTATGTCTGGTAAGTGCGTGTGTAGCGTAAGGATCGATGTGTCGCTTCGGTGAAGTGTATGCTTGCGCCAAAACTTTCATTGAAGCTTCTTCTTGCGTAACTGCGTGAGACAGATACGAAATGCACAAGTTGGAAGCGATGGAATATTAGCAGTCGTTCACACGACGTTATTTTCTAAGTGGCTTAAATATGTTGTCGCCGATTACGATAATCGGTTTTCTAAGCTATGTCTTTTCTTGTGGGTGCATACAAAGAAAAAAAGAAATAAAGTTGAAGATATGCTGGGAGCACTATAAATATTCGCTCAAAATTGCCACCTTATGCGTCTTCTTAAAATTAAACAGTGCCGCAAGGCAGTCGTGCCTTGCGGTGAAGTGCACGCTGTGTATTGCGGTAAAGCATACATATTGCGCGCGCTCGTGTTTAAATTGGAAATGTAGCACTGACATTGGGCCTCGTGTGTGCACCTAAATTGTACACGCGCTATCCTCTGCCTCATCAGTGACGATGCGTCAGTCAGTATCGTCATCATCTTCAGCTTGTGTAACAAGCACAGAACAATTTACCTAGTAAAATATATTTTGTGGCAGGCAATTCGCAAGGCATTCAGATGTTAGTTCATTGCAGGATTAATTCAGGATTGTTAAATGGCACCTTCAAATAAACGAAACATGCATATGAGAGGCTTCAGTTGTACTTCAAAATTTGTGCCATGCCTTAAATTGAAAATGATTATAAAGGAAATATATGCTAAGGCTGGGTGTAGATTACCATTCACAATTCAATTACCATTCATATTTTAGAAACTTAGAAAATTTGTAGCTCATGTTTTCCTATCGAATAAGCACAAAAATAACTGTTGAAGAATGGTCTACAATTACTCACACAGTTTGCAAGAAATAGGTCTTTGAAACGTATGTCGTGCCAGAACTAAGTGCAAGGTGGTTAGAGGAAACTGGTTATGACCCGACATAATAGCGCATGTTCGAACGTTTTACATGGGGGCTGCTTGTTGGCAAAATGGGGTGGGAATTAGGTAAGTGCCTGCAGGGATCTGCACAAAGAGACGAAACCTGCTACATCTTTTTAATAAATTTCATTATTTGTGTCAAGCATGCGTGCACTCTTCGTTGTTGTGTTCTCTCAGGGTGCAAGTATATGGCATACGCTTGAAATCCATACGTTACCCCTGCGATTTGAAGATGTTATCACAGTGGACATGAACGTGCAGTGTAGTTGAAAATGTTGCTGGGCACAAACTTTCTTAACAATCTGAACCCGCTTATACTACAAAAGTTACCACGTGACTTCAGTCAAATAGTTTCCAACTGTTGTGGTTACTGTCAGATAAAAGTAATAATGAGCTAGTTGTGCTTGGACAACAGTCTTGCTTTACTGTATTAAAATACACTAATTTAGTACCTGCATATAGAACTGACCACTTATTTTTTTTTATTTGTGGTCCTATTTGTTACAGTTTACTTTCAAAATATTTCATACAAGGTGGTTAAGTTTTAAGTCCATACAGTGGGCAAATTTTATCAGCAATACTGCATGCTGTACAATCACTTTTACTTCTCCTAGAAAGCATGGTGTTCCACTATTCCGGTATGTCTCGGCTGGGCTTCTCGACCTCGACGACTGTACATGTCAAACAGTTTGCCAAGTGTAACTACTTACTCCCACATAACTCTAAATTTTGTCGAGCCATAATAAATAATTGGCAGTAAGAACCAGTTACAAAACCCTTTTTTTATGAAGTGCTCTTTAATCAGGGACCTAACAATTCTGTACATAAACGATGACAGCAACTACTTCTCCACAGATTGAACGATTAGGTTGTACTCATAAAAGCATTAATATAATCAGACTCTTTTTTTTTTGAAAAGTAAATACAATGCATAAATAGTCTTACCAGTCCGTGATTCAATATTGTAGCTAAACTATCGTTGAAAGCCAGGGTCATTTACAAATGCCATGTGAATTCCCGGAAAGTGCTAGGTAGCTTTATATAAATTGGGGATGTCTGCAAAAAAGCAAAAAGCCTACGTTTATGCTGAGCAGAAGTCCAAGTGAACATGCCTGCATATGTTCATGAACTAGTTCCCTGTAACATGTGGTGCAACAGCTCTAGCTTAAAAGCTTCAGGCAGCTTTTATGCTGCTCCAAAAAGATTTTAGTTGCACCACAAGCTCCGGATATGCCTTTCATGAGTCACGTCACTGTGCCTGTTCAGTGTTTAAAAAACAGGTTTGAAGGGGATGGTAAAAATTTTTTTTGAAGGGGTGAGTAGCAGAGAGCACTAATTTATTAAAGTCTTCAATTTTATTATGTTAGCTCTGAGGCTTGCAGGTATGTTAAATGAGCATGGTCATATGAGTAACACCTCATAGGTCAATAATTTTTGGGTTGACAGCAAGGTATGAAGAGACAGGATTATGAAAATTGCAGAAGTAGAAGTAATGAAGTTGTCGAGAAGACTTTGTTAACAGTACATTTACAGGCTTCACGCACAATTTGCTTTCCAGCTGGGTGAATTTACTTTTGCTGATGCTGCCGATGGCGTCATTGCACTTCATAAGCACTGGTTTTATGCACTGCACGTGACGATCTTGTTTTTTCAAGGTTCATGTACTGATTAAAAAATATAGGATCAAGAAACTTACATGCTGTCTTAAGGCATAATCATGCTCACCATAGAGGTAATTGGTGACATTTTAGTGAGTTGTATGTGGGAGGTCTGTGTACATAACATCATAGTAATCTTGCAATGCTGTAGCTTTATTTGTGTAACGAGTGAAGCTTCTTTTCCTGTTAAAAATTTCTGCCGAGCAAACAAGTTCCAACAGTAGGATTTGCCCTTGGGTAAAGCAGGTGGTAAGAGTGAGCTTATTCAGAAGCCCTTCGAGAGTACCCGCTGAAGGAATTAGTAACTATAGGGCAAAAATTCCAGTGCACCAAGAAGGGCAAGGGAGGACGGTGCAGGTTAACATTTCAGGAGGGCATCTTCTGGACATCATCCTTCTCTAGCCACAAGCTTGTATGGCCAATGTCTAGCAGACTCCTACTAACATAAACTAGGTATAAATGTTGCTTCTCTATTGCAAGATGACACACCATATACCTTTTGAGAGTCTCCTCACCACAAGCCCTTACATTAGCCTAAAAATATTTTTTTCTACGGTGCCCTTTTTTTGTCCTAAACAGTTGTCTGAAGCAACAATATGCACATTGTGACAGTCTAGCTGGTGACCACAGAGATGGCTCCCGCCATCACGATGTATACTCCACTCACAATGTAAGACACTACAAAATCCTAGTCCGGTGTGCGTGCATACGACATTGAACATGCAAGCAGTGACCACTTCTCTTGTGTTCTCTGCACTGGCGAATGCTTGTTGCACACCTGTTCAAGATTGTGACAGTGAAATTAGTTCTGGCAATGCTGTCTCAGAGGTAAGACTGTGTACGCCCTTAGGAACACCATGGTGGAGCGAGCAGAGATTCATATCAAATGTAGTAATAAACTGGCAACACCATGGCGATACAAGCACACTTGCATTAATTTATTACATTTTTATTGAGGCAGACATCACACAGCTAAGCCTAGTTGTGATCTCTTTTCATTATTGTCTACATAGATTTTCCGTTGGTCACAGCACAGGAAGAAAAATTTCTCTGTGGGAGCACCATATTTTAAGCTTGCATGACTCCAATGAAGCACTGTGCGAACAGATATATTGAAAATGTCAATACTTCGGGTCCTATAAATGGTGAACTGGTTGTCACATTCAGCCAGTGATCCTGCAGGAGCTTTAGCATATACTCTAAGGTCATTTTGCATCAACAATGCCACATACAATAGTTTAACAATGGTTGTTAATGGGCAAGATGATGCATAGCTTCAGGGAGGTAATTAAGCTAAGGGGGAAAATTATAGATGCCTAAGCACCCCTGGAAAAATGAAAAGCACAGAAAAAGAGCATCGGTCGCTGCTGAACTACAGAAAATATTTACACTGCACCACACATTCGCATCGTCTAGAATTTTCCCTAATAATGTTATACCAACCTGCCTAGCAGCAAGTACTTCTAAGGTAATAAAGTGCAGAATGACACTTGCATAAGACAGGGAACAGGACGCGAGTTAACTGCCATCTATCTTTGTTTGTGCAGGGTGTCTACCAACCTGGGAAAGTCGGGGAATTGGGGCCTTGCTGGAAAACTGTAGGAACTTTGGTAAAACCTGGCTAATTCATGGAAACTGGCGGCGGTCTGTGCCACCATCACAAAAATAAGCATTGCCCTTGATCAATACTCAAAAAGTCACTCCTTCGACTGCAACTACAGTGAACAGCTAGAAGAGGCCTAAAAAAAGGCTATGCATAACTGTTTCTTCTTAGTGTACAAACAAAAGGATACACCGACCAAAATAACACAAAGTTTACTGATGTTTGGGCACCTGATATTGTTCTGAATGACAGCCATAAGAAAGGTACATCGTATTTAAGTATGACTAGGTGCGTGATGTAAGCACCAAAAGTATATGGTCAGCGTTCCATAAGTCTTATTGAGTATATGTGCAGCTGTGTGAATGTGCAGGGATTCCAGGTGCTGGCATGATGCTAGCTTGTTTTCTTCGACCAGAACACGGTTGCTTGACCAGTCAATTTGAAAGCCTGTATATTTCGCATGTTCAGCGAGGGCATCCAAGGCCACCCATGATTTGGTGACTTCATTTTGAACTGTTGTGTTGTTTAACTCTTTCATTGAAATCACAGGTCTCATAGACTGATATGTTGTCACACTCGTGGCAGACTACAGTGTAAAGAAGACTACAGAAGGTTCGCTCGGCAGCTTATTCTTCCCATTGACTAAAACAGTCCTTAGCTTCCATGTTGGTACATGCACTATTTTGATGTATGTTCCTTCTACATATCACATATCATATCTGACTTTCCAAGCACAGCATTTCTCACATCGGTAAATTTGTGCATATTTGTCGTGGCCACAAATTCGGCTTGGCTTGAAGGCCTTTTAGTTTGGTGCTTATGTTAGAACTGCCATCACAAGAGGTTAGCTGGGCTATGTTTTGCCTTGTATAATATTATTGCTATTATTATTATTATTGGCGATGCAGCTGAAAATGTCCTCCGCTATGCACTTATTGCAGATATTTCAAGAGTAGCACACTCTCTTCTCATTTCATTTCTTTGAGATGGTGTTATTAAATCCATGAGTATTTTTTATCATTATGTTCATAGAAGAGTACGTAAATGAAGGTAGCATGAAGGTAACCAAAACACGCAACTTAGCTTCACAAAAAAAGCCTACTGACTTTTTCAGCTTGCCTTTGTTGTACATAGCCTGGTCACTCTTCACAACGGTGTTCATGCTGTCCGAGACGCATCTGGAAGCTAAGTTGCATGTTTTGGTTGCTGACAAGAAAGGCTTCTTTTCAACTCTAGATGGCTCTATGTATAATGATAAGGTAGCCACTGGTTTGGAAAAAAGTTGAATAAATCATTTTCTGAGCAACTGCAGCCAATCAATTTATGTGGATAGACATGCATCTTCACTTTCACATGCAAAGTCTGGTGTTCCCCAGGGATCAATCATGGGACCAGTTTTGTTTCTCATTTACATCAACGACATTGGACATGGTTTGTCATCTACTATCAAATTATTTACATACAACTACATCATTTATGGAAAAATTGACAGTACCCAAGCTAACGAGTCATTATAGTTGGACCCTAATAAACTCGCATTTTGTGTCACCATGGCAAATTAACACTTCCAAAACGAAGGCCATGACGTTTACAAGAGCACATAAAACAGAAATGAGTCAATATGAAATTCAAGCTCTCCCCATTGAAAAAGTATCCCTATTTAAATATCTTGCAATTCATTTATCTTCTGACCTGCCTTAGAATAAGCGCATCAATATCATAACTAGTGAGGTGTCAAAAGCACTTGGATTTATTAAAAGAAACCTTTACTTGGTGAACTATACCTCTAAAATGCTAGCTTACACTACACTTGTCCGTAGAAAGATAGAATATGCATCTATCATCTGGAACCCACATCAATCATATCTCATCGATTAACTAGAATCAATACGAAATGAAGCAGCAGGATTTATCACCAAGTAGTATTCTCGCAACTGCAGCACTACAGATATTACACACTCACTTCCATTACCCCTTCTTGAAACACGCAGACTGTCGTTGCTGTTGTTGCATTTTCATAGATTTCATCGTAGTAAATCTGCCTTCGTAAAGCTTGCACAAACACACCTCATAATATTTTGAAACATATTGACAACCAATTCAAAATACAGCCTTTTTTGGTACACACAATTATGTATCAACACTCACATTACTTCGAAGCACACATCACTGGAACACACTGCCGAGCGACATCGCTTGATTCATTGATCATGCCGCCTTTGTAAACCAATTCAATATTTTCTTGGACATGTGACTTACCTATCTGTGTGAGTTTGTAAGTGCATGTATGTGCTTATTTTTACTCTTCTTTCATTGTAAATATATTTTCTCCTTAAAGATGATAGTCTTGCTTGGGATATTCCAACGCAAAAATTTTGGTCTGTCTGTCAGCAAAAAGGCTCAAGTACGACCACATCCACAGCATCCACCAGTATTGCTCAAGTTTCTGCGTTCATACTTGTACTATTGTCAATGAAAAGCAAATATTGAGCATATTTGGGGCACAATATCAACACATCAATATTGTGCACTGTGTTTATTTATACTAGAAAAGGTATAAATAAGTAATTCTAAGCACTGCAGCTGATAATGCGACGCTTCGCATGGAAAGGCGAGTCTCCTACGCTTTTCTAAGACAATACTGTGCTGCTACCTGTCTTGAAATCTACAAAGTATCGCCTCCAAGATTGCACGCATGCTGCGTGCTGCGTGCTCGCTATAACAAAGGCCATCCTTTCATTTTCTGAAATTACCGCCAGATGGCACTCATGTCTCACGCAACACCTTCAGGATCCCATTCACCAGTTTTCTCGTGCAAAACATCAAATAAATATTTCTGTCTATTCACTCTTTTCAGGCGAAATACAATAGTCTTTCGACGACATTTTTGGTCAAATATGCAGATAGGGGGCAATTTTTTTCATGGCAATTTTCTGTATATATATTTTTTTGCACTATAGCTGTGTCTCTCTTATTGAGTTTTCATTCCTGCCACAATTTTTTTTTCCTTTTGCATCTTTGTCTATGGAACTGTATTTTACATTATTTACCACTTTAATTTTATGATGGCAATGTTCTGATTTGCAAATTTATTGTATAACTAAAACCCCCTGCGTAATGCCTGAATGGGCCTTTAGGGTATATATTAATAAAAAAAAGTGTTGATGCACAAAGCGGGTGACTGAACGAATAAGTTTATGCCCTGTTACTAACGCTTAATCAGGAACATGTAGCGGCAAGTGTGAAAAAAGCAAAAAGGCAAAAACTATCAGTTTTTATTTCAGTGAAGATTCATGTTGCCACTAAGAGCTGTTGTTTCAGAAAAAGACACTTGGTAAATAAATGTTTCAGAGTATATTCAAAGAAATTCGGAGCGTTTGAAGACTTGTGATCCGCTAAGAATTTCTAACTCAGAGTCTATCATCTTATCACTAAGTGAACAACCTTCTTTGTGCCGTAATGCATTCGGTATAGACGTAAAAGATTTATATTATTGTTTGCCCCAATGTGAAGATTTGAAGTGTACAAAGCAGTGCATGAGAGAAGATAATGATGAGTTGTTGTTTCAGTGCCAGTGTGGCATCTTTATTGCATCGTTTTTAGAGCTCATGCAGGCCACCTAAATTCTGCCGTTGTGCTTTGGAAGGGAAATAATTTTGTCCAAAACTCTGGTATCTGCATTGAATCATGAATATACCTGTAATTAGATATATTTTTCTTGGGTATGTAGACGGGCAGCTGCAAAAGCATTTGAATTGGTTATCATCACACGCTGTTTGATATGTCCATGACTTCTTATTTCTACTGGACATTAACAATTGCTCTTTACTGGTTGCTAATATAAAGAAAGATGTTAAGGAAAACGAAATGTCAGCGTTTCACTTTGGAGTGTCTAAAAATTGATGAGCTACAGTTTCTCGATTTAAGACAGGCTTTCGTAAAAGATCACATATATAGCAATACCAACCTAGATTCATAAAGCCGATTCTGGCCACTCAAAACCACTCAAAACCATACCATACCACTCAAAACCATACACGGAGCCATTGTGTCAACTTTGCTGGGTGCCGCTCTTCAGAAGTTACGCGAGCACCTTATGGCGCATGCATTTGATGCACAAGTTGCTCGCCTTGCAAATTCTGGCTTTCCGAGTGACGTGATTTGCTCCTTGTCGAAAAACCTTATTTCAAAGATCGAGAAGTTTTATCATTGTGATTCTAGTGCACTAGAAATTAGCAAGAAAAAGAGGCAGGCAGTTATCTCATACATACACAGGATAGCACATGGTTTGAAAAATGTTGGTGCTCGTTATTGCATAAACTTGTCATTCTCAGCATGTAATAAAGTGCATAATGTGTGTACTTTGGTGGATAGAGCATTGTGTCAGCAGCCAGGGAAAGGGAACAAATGTGTCTCCAGTCATGTCCACAGATATGCTCCTTGCACTACTGGCGTGGTTTATGGGATTCCACTGTCTGGCAGCTGCGAATATTTAGGTGAAATGGGGGATTACATAAACGTGTGCTTAAGAGAGCATGGGCTAATGCCATCAGATGCTAAAATCATGTCTAATTTGGCAGCTCGTTGTAGGCCATGTGGATGTGTGCTCAGGGCTAGGCAGAGATGCCCGAAAAAGTATTCCGGAATGCAGATATCGAAATGTGTGGTTTGGAAGCATAAAATACAGATACTGAGATAAATTTGTAATTCATGTGACAGGATATTTCAGAGATACGTTTGCAAAAAGACAAAAGAGTATTCCAGAATACATATACTAAAATACTTTTGTCTATGTCGGGGATAGTTATACTCCATACAAACATTCGTTATGTGCAGCATAATATTTAAAATGTGCAGCACATTGAAACTTGCAAATAAAATTCATTTATTATATTTTCACCATTCTCCGGGTGTCATTAAGGCATTACAAAGGATGCTTACACTGCACATAATTGTTAATAACCACATATTTACAGATATCAGTTGCAATAAAAAACTATGCCATATGAGAGCATCAGTCACACGCATTGTACACTGAAATCCGGAACTCGACAGCAACACTATTAGTTATGCTAGAAGGAGCATAGTTCAAGCGAAGTGCTGGAACCATAAACAAACGAACTTCCAGTTGAAGGTTTAGTGTTTTCTAGAATCATCTTAGAAAAGGCAGAAAGAATTAAGAACGGACAAAACAAGGAATGCGAAAGGAAACTCAAAAAGACCTCTTTCGAATCGCTGTTTGGCCATGCTGGCGTTTTTCAGAAATGCTCTGCAGAAAGAAGTATCGTAGATGGCACACGGCACCAAATTCTCTTTGGTTGGTTCGTGGCTTCCGCATCAAGCTCCAGTTTTTCAAATAGGCACTGCAAAAGAAAAGTAAAAAAAAAACGAGAAAAACAAACACTACTCGTTCAATTGGCATGAGGAAATACATTTAAAAATGGCGCCCATTGTGCAGTATACAATACTCCTCACAATGAAAATATCTGTGCTGGAATTCAATATAGCAGTATAAGATTGTTGTCACGCTGAAGCAGGCCATCATTCAAACACATCATGGGATGCGGGTAGCAAAGCAACTAGCTCACTTTCAAGAAGGTAGGAGTCAGTTTCGCCCTCAGCAGAAATGTAGAAATGGTGGGTGCATATCTTGCCGTGGACTGCCAAGGTCACAGCAGAAATTTTTTTCCCCATTGTCAACATGTCTCAGCTCATTTACGAAAAAAAAAAGTAACAAGATACCCGTGTCCTGGATAGTATCGCGATACATGCGATACACCGTAAAAGTATTTCACTACTGAGATACAAATACATTTTTTAAAAGTGCCTTGATACAGCAATACAGACACTCAAAAGTATCTCTTAAATACTATTGCGATACTACCCAGCCCTGTGTGTGCCCCACTTGTAGAAAACAAGTATCAAATATTGACATGTTGATTAGCGCATGTGTAGCCGAAGCATTTTCATTAGGTCTAACAACAAGTGCATAAGTATTTCATGTAACACTCGTCTAGATGAAGAACATAAGGTCTTAGAGAAGACATGAATCATTCTGTGCTGTAACACATGTGTACATGTGCATAGTTTTGATGAGTCAATATTTTCTATGTATGTTCTTTCCTTTTCCAAATAAATTTCAGTTGTGAAATCAGCGCTGTGACCCTCTCTGACTGCTTCTAACCCGTTCCTTTGTAAAATATCCTACGGTGAACACTCACCAATTTGCCTAACTCACGATTCTGCATCTTTTATTTACCTATAGAATCGGGGAAGCAGTTGCGGTCTGACAGATTCCTTTTTTCCACCCCATATTCAAACATCAGCGCTTCAAACGCTACCGCAGCTTTTATTGCAGGTGTCTGAGTACTTTCATTGTGCTCCACGTGTCAGAACCCAGAGAAATAAAACACCAACAAGCATGTGTGCATTGCGTAACAAAAAAAAAAGAGAGTGAAAGAAAGGATAAAGTAAATTTTGCTGTACAGTTTCGTTGTTGCGACACTGTTGTTAGTCGTTGTCAAGACAAGGTCGCATAAAATACGTAAGTACTCCTTTTTGCTGAAAAGTATATTTTAGACATTTACAAATGAGACGGGGATGCAAATCATTAGTAAATACAGCAGTCTAGATCAAGGTAATCTAATCCAATCCTAAATGGCCTGCAGGCTATAGCCATTATAATGAACTGGAATGTGCTCCAGTAAGCCAACTTGCCGGGCTGTTGCATCCTTGTTTTATACAAATGCCGCGAGATAGCGCCACCTTTACGTTTCCTAGCAGCATTGGCTGCACTGTTGGACTATCGCAGGCTCCTTCAAACTTGCGGCTGCAGTTGATTTTATTTGTGTGGTTTTGTTCTGGTTGTTCCAAAAACCAAACAGCCAACTTCCTCAGTGCCTGGGTCACAAGTTTTGTTTTGACCAGATACACACATTTTTTCATAATTACCACATACACTCACAACATTATGAGTGTGTGTGTAAAATGTGTTCATTTGTTTTATATGAGTGCCTCTTATTTTATTTTTTTACTGCTAAAATGTTCTTTCCACCGCACATTTTCCAAGAAGACATTATGGTCATGGAGTTTGCTTTTAATCTATGTGAAAAACCTGGAAAAATCACTAAATTTGAAAAAATTTAAATTGATAAACACCCTGTTGTGGCTTTGCTAGCAAGTATGTTAGGAAACAGACACGTGTGCAGTATGGAAGTGTGCAATGTCACAGTCATGTATTGTCAAGAAACGTCACATACCTACGCTTGAAATACTTTTCTGACCTTCCAAGTTTCAACAGATGTGTCATTTACACATCACTTCTTTCCTAGGATGAAATGCTTTCAAGAGTCCTATCAGGAGCCCTGCCTGTGATCTTTTTCAGGTATTTAATATGAACTGACATGCCCTAATGCTTGCATACCTACACAACAATCTGTCAAATTTTCCATACACTCTTAACAGCTTGTAAATTCACTCCTAACAACACCCCCTCCACTCTTCCAGTATAGGCCAAAAGGGTGATTATTTACAATACCATGCTTGTGGAACATCACTATCTATGAATCTTACAATTGTTTGGTGAAAAAAATTAGGGGACCCTCAAGGTTTGAGTAGAACACAACAGTGATATCCTATCCCTAGTGCATACTCCAACCACCTAGTGCATACTTTTTGCAGGGTAACATTACTTGAAAAGTTTATACTGCAGATTATTACTACGTAATCAATGTTTAAAGTGGCTTGTGCTAGTAAGGGTTTTGCATATAGTTGCGGTCTGCGTAATAGATTTCTAAATGGTGGCTAAGCGAGCTTCTTGATACGTACACATAGTTACTTCGAAGAGCGCAGAGATGGGACACAGGATAGACCACAAAATACAGGTACTGTGTAGTATGCTTTAAATCATGAGCAACTATGCGCATGAAATGTTTTTAAACTTGATATGCACCCAGTACATGGTCCTAAGAGAATACTCCAGTAGCATTTGTGCCTTTTGTTTTTTGTGGCTGCTTTAAACAACGAAGTCATTATGATAATCACACGTTCTGATGGCCAGTGGCAATGTACATTTGTACCATGAAATACTGCGATATTACATATTGTATATTGAAGCGTGTATACTAGACGCGTGTATTTGTAAAGCATGAAAATTATTTTTGAGCAGGCACGTGGCTTTGTGGTAGAATGCCTGCTTGCCACACAAGCAGCTTGGCTTCTATTCTCACTCAGACCTAGAAGGTTTTATTTGTTATTCTTTTTATTTCCATGTTTTTATATAATAGACCAGATGTAAAGTGAACATGGAGAACATGGAGATGTAAGTGAACATGGAGAATGGAGAACACTGCAGCTGTACAGGTGGAATCACACTTGTCCAGAGCAGCGGAGCGTATGGCTCTTGTTAGTGACGGCTTCTACGTCACCTTAGCTACATGCTTCTGTTCACGCTTAAATTATCGCACAAAGGCCTACCACGC
Source organism: Rhipicephalus microplus (assembly GCF_043290135.1). Lineage (NCBI taxonomy): Eukaryota > Metazoa > Arthropoda > Arachnida > Ixodida > Ixodidae > Rhipicephalus > Rhipicephalus microplus. The sequence goes on from NW_027464593.1 coordinate 4,593,676, forward strand.
CGTATGCCATGTTAGATATTCATACGGCGTCGGCATTAACATATTTCTGCAGAAAACAGCAACTGGAGCGGTCGGCTGGGTGTTTTAGGCAAGTGTGATTCGATCTCTACAAATATTAAATGATTTAACACTCCAAATTTAATTTTGTTGTGTTCGATTCAACAGTCATGATTTGCAAAACTGTATATGTTTTAAAAGTTTACTAATGTTTTAAAATGTTAAGTACACCAAAATAAAAGAAAACTTGTGCAACAGTATGATACACAGCATCCACCCTGGCACATTAAAAGAAAAAAGACTTGAGAAGTTGTGTAGCGCAGCTGGCTACTCAGCTCCAGGAATGTGCTTGTACCAATGAATACTTACCCTTTCTTAACGGTTCTGTGGATTTCGAGGGCCTGATTATTTTCTACGGCCAATCAATTTTTTAATGTACATTTCTTTTATGTCACTGGAAAGCTCGTAATTCAGAATGTCTAATCACGCATTGGCAACACAAAAAAGGTAATGAAACAGTTTTCACTAACCGTTGTTGCTGATGGAGTCTTATATGCAACACATGTTGAAAACAGTGGCCTACAGCTGTTCACTGCATTGGTACCAAATACTGCCATGACAGAGTGCATGAGCAAAGTGCTGGAGAGATGGTGTGTGCATGCACTGTGGTTCAATGCAGGTTTTTTGTTGCTGTGGAGGAAACTCCACTGTTGAGCATCAATTTCTTAACCTTTTGATGGTTAATAGGATGAATGCATCCCACTTTTTCCTCAGTAAAACTTTCTCTGCCACTTTACGTTGCCATCAGCACAATGCCTTCCAGTTGTGGTGTACCAGAAACATTAAGGAAACTGAGAAACTATATATTGCACATTTACAATGCATGGTATCAGTGATACGTTGAGTTTAAAATCTTTTATTCTGTTAATATTTTTTTTAAGTCGGTGTCATATTGCATACCAGTTAGCTAAAGTTTCAAATTTATGGTATTCTTCTGTTCAAAATTTTTAAGGAATTTTATTATGCAACTATAGATTTTCTTTCTAAATTGCAAAAATTATATCTGCCTAAAATAATTGTGGAAGTGCACTCGAATGAAAAATGAAGCAGTTCCTTGCATAGCCTAACAACATAGCATACATGCATAACTGTTTTTTCATTTTTGATGGATGCCACAAAACAACACATTCTTTGATATTTTTTATCATTATGAGGAGAGGCAATGAAACCAAAAGCTGTGACTAAGACACTGTTGCTAAAATTTCATGCCAAAGGAAAAATATGGCAAAATTGCTGCTTCATACAGCCAGGAAGCCAAAGAGAACACAAATTTTCAAGATCATCAAATCATCCAAGATATATGAGAAAAGCAAATATGTCACACCTGAATAGAGTTCACGAATATGATGCAGCATTTGTTAACACACTTACAGCATTCAGTGCATTGACACCACGTCAAAGTGGCTTGCCATGATTCATTACCACAATTTTAATTACCTATTTACGAAAATGCAGGCTTAACTGAGATGTTCGCCCTTATTCATTGCAGATACAAGACAAGACATGCATAGACACAGCTTCGTTAAATGTGAATGAAAAGCAATATTCTCCTTTTTTTTTATTTTCATATGAATGAGTGCACTCATCTATGCCTGCTGTTTTCTCCTTGTTTTCGACGAGTTTCAATATTATCGCCACCTACCGACAAGACAGACACAAGCTGAAAGGGTACGTGTATGTGAAGACCTTGGGACAGAGCCGCTAGACTCAATGCCACAGGCAGAGGCGCAGAATTGCGTAGAAAATCTGAAATTAATGTTAACTGCAATTTTTCTCCCACAGTTTTAGAAGTGTTCCTTTGTACTGCTTCCATTGGGCCTTTTTGGGCGAGAAATTTGGCAGCAGAATTACAGCTTAGTGCCCTTATGAGACAATGTGACATGTGTTGCCCCACTTATTCAAAGATGCTTCATGGGTCGATGAACCACATGCGTCCCACTTTTTTCTCATAAATCGATGGCCATATTTTAGTGAAGATTGTGTCACACTATTTTTAGGCATGAAGTTCTGCAAATATCTGTTATTATGTGAAAAATATCGATGAATTCACAAAGGGTAAGTTAAATTGCATAATAAGCAAAATTGAAAGTGAGAATGCAATATATATACTATATATTTTAAGCCAGATTAACGATTGTCTGAGCTGCAGCAGGCAACGTGCAGAAATTCTCCAGAACTCGATACTAAGCTTTTGCCATGAAGCGGTGTAATGGCACAGCTGCTGTGATTTTCAAACACCATCTCAAAATACATATACAACTCAAATTACTCAAGGGAAAGGGAGCTTGACTTTATCATACTCCTGCATGTTTCCAAATAAAGAAAGATCTATTTACACTTCCTGGCCAGTTAATTGCTGTACCCCTAAACAGACATAAAAGTGAAAACCATGACATTTGGTAGTCTAACAATGGACCTAGGGATTTCAACATCACACCAATGTGATTTGGCATAAGCTGTAAAAGCTTATTCAATCAGTCATACATTGTTACCCTTTTATGCTAGTTTTAATGCGATAGTTTTAAAAATCTCGTGGGCATCGTTGATTGTGAGTGATGAACCTTGTGAGCAACCGGAAAAATCAAGAAAGATGCAAATAAAATAAGTAATAAAAAATGTCCCAGTTTGCGGGAGGATAAAGCCCAGGCCATTTGCGATGCAAGCAGGCATTCTACCGCACAGCCACACATCTGCTTGGAAATTAAAGAAAATAACTTCATCTGCTTGAAAATGCAGTGAAAATAATGTTAGGCTTTGCAAACACATGTATCCTGTATACTGCCTTCACAATTCAATATGTAATATCACAGTAATATTTCTTGATACAAGCGTGCACTGTAATCAGGCATCAGAACATGTGATTATCTTGAGGACTTCATAGTTAAAAGGTAGCCAGCCATAACAAAATGCACACATTTTGCTGCACACTTTCCTTCAGACCACATAGTGAGTGCATACCAAGTTGGAAAAGATTTCATGCACCATGTGCTTGAAGTACGCACTAGGACCAGGGTATCGTTATCGTGCTCAATTCTTAAAATAAAAGCGTAAGGGTCCCCCAATTTTTGTTTTTTAAATGAGGGAAACAAAGCAATATTGTAACCATAGATATTTTATGCCAGCGATTTGACTAGTAGGTTAGCTCAGTGAGCCATTTAAGCGTTTATATCAGGTTAATTTGACTCAAAGAAAGCAATATTATTTTGAAATGGCACTGTATGCCAAAGACCTGACATGGTGTCTATTGTTGGACATTAATCTCCAAGTATCCTCGGCCCTCCTTCTTTCCCTCGTTGAAGGGCCTGTTTTTTGTTTAAGAAAAGGTGGCAACCCTGGTGGCCACAAAGTGTGAAAACAGTATAAAAATATTGAAGCTGGTTGTGTAGACAACAATCTACAGACACTGAAAATGTGTCACTGAAAATTCGAGGTATGAGCTAGCCGGAGGACGTTTGCACCTTTATGTTTTCCTTGCGGCACAGAGCCCTTGCAGGAGCGAAACATGCTATCAATACAGAGTTTCAGTGCGGCGGCTCCAAGTGGCTTGCGTACATGAGCCCATGCGTTCTTTTGTATTCTCCACAGGTGCGGCGGTGAGTTCAAAGAAACGCGATAATAAATAATAACATGAATAAGGTCACAATCCTGTTACGCGCGTCGTCAAACGCTTCCTGCTGAACAGTGACACATACACGCAGGCGACTATGTGCCCCAAGTAATTGACACTTCATTTTTTGCATCTACCCAGGAATGACGAGAACACACGAAGAAAATTTTGATGCGTGAGCATTGAGAAATTATGAACCATTTTCCCGAAGAGAACCCTGCTGGGATGCGAAGCAGTAGTGGTGCTCACGTCGTTGACCCAGTTGAAACGGGCGTCGACGCGGGTGCTGGAAGAACGGCTGGAAGCGAACTCGGTGTAATGTTTACTCGAGTAAACGTTTGTTTGAAACGCAAAGACATGGGAGGCGGGTTGGGTTTCGTGTAAGTTTCATCGCAGATAACAAGCTAAAAAAGTGTTTCCACTCGACGTGCGGTCGAGCGTTGCGGGTGGTGGAGAGGGTGAAGTGGGAGAGATGTGTGTTATGAGCGGGTGGAGGAGCCGGCAGCTGCTGCGGGTGAGATGTCAACGCGCAGCTGCGACTTGACCTACTTGGCAGTGCTCCAATACCTGCGGTGAGAGAAACGCGCTGCGGTGCGTTCGCACGGACGTACGTACGGCGTTAAACACGTGAGTCAGAGATGCTTCGCATCTAAAACGCCTTACATCGGCAGCGCTGACCCGACGAATGCAAAGAATAAATGTCGCGGTCCCATCAGGAATCGAACCCAAGCATTCTGCGCGGCACTCAAGCATATTCTACAACAAAGCCACGCCAGATCTCGGACCTACTTTTCAAATAGCTTAATACCTTAATATGGTCATGAAACGTTAATAGTGGTTGCAGTGGTGGCAATCCAGCTTTATAAACATTACATATGTACTCCTATGATGCAGCTGTAATATCGGGTGGACGTCAATTGTTGCTAGGTGCCATGCACTGAAGTTGATTTATGCAGCAGCGTCCAGGGCTACCATCCCCACTAGCACCAGCACTTCATACCAGCTTATTGATTCTGGTGTTCCTAATGCTCAAGTTCATGTTTGCATCATTGCACAAGTGCAAACAAGTGGTTATATAAACACTTGAAATTCTTCAATGTATGCCTGTGTGTGGAACATTTGGATGTATATTTGGCATAATTTCATGACGTGCTGCTATAAAAAAATCACAACATGGTCACGCTAAGCATGCCTCCGCATGCTTCGCATAATGTCGATTCCAGAGCTACGTGGAATATGCTGAATTTTGCAGAAATATCCTTGGGCAAGACGTACTTTCGGCACGAATCTTGACATAAGTATGGGTCAGTTTTTTACAAGAAAATTTAACTCTTAGAAATGCCGATAACCATATTTTTAATTGTATAGTCAGTGTACTTAACATTTTAAGCAGTACTCTATTTTGTATTCATACAAACACAGCTGTAGTGTATGGCTCATAGTTGAGGAAAATGCTGGCAAAGTACAACTTGCACTTTTGCAGTTAAGACGACATAACTTAAGGACTCACTGAACGTTTGTGTTATGCATGGTGTACTACTAAGTTATTACCGTTACTTCGTGCGATCAGGCCGACATTATGATCTGTGTATGATACAGCTCCTCAGCTGCACGATAGTGATTTGCATTGAAAAGCTGTTTTCTGGCACGACAGGCTTGAGAATTTTGGGACAGGATATGACAACGAGCATGTATGCTAAATCTGAGTGCACCGTCAATTCAGTCGATCTGTGTATGGGAGCGAAAATTTAGCCAGGTAACGGTAATAAAGTGACGCATAGGGAAAAAACGAGGAGCCCTCAAAAATGAGGGCGAGAGAAGTGCAGTGTGCGTGTGCCTCCTTCTTTCTCTCTTTCTCTTTGAGAGCTCGCCTTTTTTTTTCTTGCTCTGTTCCCTGTTGTATCTTTCCTCTTTGTTTTCTTTTCTGCCTTTGGATGCATCACTTTCTACATTCTTTCCTTTCCAGGTGAAAATACTCCACGGTTTCAGTTCACTTTAACTGAAACCATGGCTGTATACAGCTGGGAGTAAATACAAGCCAACACATTAGCAACATGTTCCAGTTGGTCCCAGCATGAACCACTCGAGACTGAAAATGAAACCAGCTGGAATCATTTGTTATAATGAAACCAGTTGGTGTGAATTATCATTATTATTATTATTATTATTATTATTATTATTATTATTATTATTATTATTATTATTATTATTATTATTATTATTATTATTATTATTATTATTATTATTATTATTATTATTATTATTATTATTATTATTATTATTATTATTATCTTCCTTATGGCCATTCTCTTCATCCCAGAATAGCTGTAGTGCAAGGCAAATAAGTGATAAGGGCTCATCGCCTTCATGATGGTTTTTTTTTTGTACATCTAATGCTGACAACATATACAGTTCATTGTATGCCAGTACAAGTTTCATTTTAAAAAGGCACAGGGTATTTCAAGCAGTGCAAACAACTAAAAAACAGTTTGAGTAAAGCACAGGACATATGCACAACCAAATATTGCTGTGTGCTGCATCGAAGTTTAAACGGGCTGGCACTCCCTTACCTCCTATTGCCTAGCACCTCTCTGCCAGAGGAGGACATGGCACTGCAATTTATAGAAAGGCATAAAGCTACTCTGAAAAGGTCTAACTGCTTTGCCTCATACTGCCATCACCTGATCTTTTGGAGATAAGGTAAGGTTGCATGAAAAACAGGTAGCCGTGCATCAGTCATTCCCTAATACGTACCTCCTGCAAAAATCCAAAACATCCCCGGGATGTCCTTAAATGACGAAAATATTCTTGTCCTGTAGGGTGTGCCACAAGACTGGCTGATATATCTGAGTCCATTAAATGCAGTTAAAATATGTAGGTCTTTGTAAGGACATTATAAATACTGCCTTAAACAGTGTAACAGTGAAATACAGATTTAATGAGTAAACTGCAAATCAAGTGCAATGTTATCAATGCAATAATAATAATAATAATGAATATATTACTAACATGATTATAATAGTTTGTGGGGTTTCCACATACAAAGTAACTAATGGCAAGAATTAAAAGGGGGTGCACAGGAAGGCAATGAGGTATATTTATAACAAATTCAATCTAACGAATTCTCCTACTGAGTTGCAAACGAAAGCTGGTCTATTAACACTACAAGGTAGGGCAAAAATAGCAAAACTAAAGATTTTGTTTCAATTAATTCATAGTGACATAAACATCGACCCGTCAAAAGTAATTTTTTTCTGTCATTTTGAGTTAACACCTTACAGGCACTCACAAACACATAATAAATACACTTTTAAATCAAGTTGCTATAAATATTCATATTTCCCCCAAACCATAAAAGAATGCAAACCAAATAAGTCCTTTTGGTACTGATGCCTCATCTTTCACTGTGTCCTTAGATATGGTACAAGCATCACGCATAACCGAGAGGAGAGAAAACAAAGAAAGGAAGGCAGTATTTGCCGAACAGTATAATAGACAGCACTTTCTTAAGAATTACATAGGAACTGCAGTTGGGTAAAGATAACTAGATGGCGCTGTACCCCTACTCTCAGATTGGCTGCACGGGGGGCTGTGCCTGGATATGCATAGAACGAGCGGATCTCTCAGTCTCCTTTATAGTCACCATACGTAGTGGATCGTTGGTGGGGCATGAACGAAGCAGAGTGGCGGGCACGTTAAAGACGCTTGCGCTCAGCTCCTTTGGCACGCGTCTCATCGGTGTTACCCATGCGTCACCTGCATTCTCGAACGCGATCGAACGCATAGACGCATGCATGGACTGACGCTTCACCCCACTCATCATCAATCACTCCATGAATATGCTGTAATTTTTTTTAATTTTCTTTTTTCCTTCTGGAATTTAAAATTTTATTATTTTTTTTCCTCATTTTAACTTGCACATATGTTGTAATACCACTACTATTATTATATTCTAACAAAGCTTATTCAGCAGCTAAGTACCTCTATATCACTCTACATTTCATACAACCACGCAGTATAGATTTAAAACTACGCTTCAAAGTTAGACTCCACTTATTTACTCATAAATTGTGCCATTCTCTTGATGGAGTGATTCATAGACTGAATTATTTTAGAATTTTCTAACACATTTGACAAGGTCAGTCAAAAAACATTTACTTCAAAATTAAGTCATCTGGACCTTGGCACTACCGAACAAAGTTTAGTACTTTGAATGCTTCGCATGAAATTGAACTCACTTTGTTCTCAGCTAAGCCCAGCTTATTTCTCATTTTAACTGCCAATGCCCCTTCCTTGCTATCATCTAAATTTCGTCATGATTTGCTGATAATAGTGTTGTCATTTGTGAAATTACTAACAGAAACTATTTGTACCACACATTATAGATATATTGCTAAAAAAATAGGCTGGAATTAATCTGAAACTCCCGCACTAACTATAAAGTTAGTGCGGGATAAATACCATATTCTTTCGTCACGATCGTAAAAATTCAGGTGGTGGAGGCATACTCATGGCCACTAAAAAAGAACTATCATGCTCTCTAATCAACACATCTTCACAACTAGAATCATTATGGGTAATATGCCGTGCCCCTCCCGAAGCAATAATACTTGGCGTATGTTATAGGCCCCCTCGAACTGACCCAGACTTCCCCCGCAAACTTAACGAAACCTTATCCCAGCTATCTAATAAACACCCTAACGCACATGTTCTGCTTTATGGGGATTTTAACTTTCCCTCCATTAATTGGCTCAATCAGGTTTCACCAACCTTGGGAAATACTGAAGCAAGAGAATTCATCGATGTTTGCCTCAACTTTAACCTCATCCAACAGGTAACCGAACTAACGCACGTCACTAGTGAATCCTCAAACATTTTAGACCTGGTATTAACAAATAGCCCCGAAAGCTTAAAATCTATTGCATACTTACGTGAAATCAGCGATCACAAAGTCATCCATACCATATTTAACTTCACCCCAAAAATACGCTCTATTTTCTGCAAAACGATTCACTTGTATGATAAGGTTAATTATGAATTAATTAATCGTGAACTATGAGATTTCCTACCATACTTCAAACCCAATCTCGGTTCCTGTTCTCTCAATGACAGCTGGCTAATGCTTAAGGACAAGATAACTGACTTGACTAATAAATTCATCCCCACAGTGAGCTTTACTGCCAATAAAGATAAACCATGGTTTTCCAAAAGTTTGAAAACACTTGAAAATAAAAAAAGCGCCTCTTACGAGCTGCGAAGTTGAATGGTAATGCGTGCGCATGGGGCAAGTACTATGCTGCGGAAGATGCTTATTATGCTGAAATTAGAAAAGCGAAACAGACATTCTATCACAATGATTTATCTAAAATTCTGAAATCTAACCCTAGAAAATTCTCGGAAATCATGAACCTGCAACTAACACGAGACATCACGCTTACAAGCAATAAAAATGAAGACGTAAGCGACACTGTTTGTGCCAATATCTTTAACACCGCGTTCTCATCAGTGTTCACTAAAGAAGCCAACGTACCGTTTCTTACGCCACCTACTACGGCATCACCAGCGATGGCCCCTGTTGTGTTATCCGTTAGTGGCATTTCATCACTCATTGACAAATTAAAACTTTCATCATCAGCTGGCGTAGACAATATTAACTCTAAGTTATTAAAAAATACTAAGGAAATTATTGCAGTGTACTTTTCGATGATGTTCTCATTGTCACTCGAAACAGGAATTTTACCAGACGACTGGAAGGAGGGAAAGGTCATTCCAGTCCACAAATCAGGTAACAGACAGTCCCCCCTAAATTATTGACCCATCTCTCTAACAAGCGTCCCCTGCAAAGTCATGGAACATATCATATATTCACACATCATGAACTTTCTTGACACCAACAATTTTTTTCATTCTTCCCAGCACGGATTTCGTAAATCATTATCCTGTGAATCCCAACTAGCTATATTTATTCATGATATACACTCTTCTCTCGACCATCACTTTCAGACCGATTCAATCTTTCTCGACTTCGCAAAAGCCTTTGATAAGGTACCGCACAAACGCCTACTGTTGAAACTTTCCCAGCTGAACCTGCCCCCGACATTCTTGCATGGACCACACAATTTCTTACTAACCGCTCTCAGTTCGTCTCCATTAAAAATACCCGTTCTAGCTCCCTCCCAGTAACATCCGGCGTCCCCCAAGGATTTGTACTCGCAACCCTCTTGTTCCTAATATATATTAATGATCTTCCTGTTCATGTATCTTCCCATATCCGTTTATTTGCCAACGACTGTGTCATCTATCGCACAGTTACTAACATTTCTGATCAAACTACACTCCAACAGGATCTGGATCTCGTGCAACAGTGGTGTGATCTTTCGTTAATGAAGCTTAACCCTACTAAATGCAAACTCGCCTCATTTCAACGCCAGCGTAATTTTTTATCATTCTCATACCTAATCTCTAATTCCGCTTACGAACAAGTTCAGTCATAAATACCTAGGCGTCACCTTAACATCTGACCTTTCCTGGAACACTCACATAAACAACATCATATCATCCGCGAACAGACCCCTCGGTTTCCTAAAGCGTCATTTGCGTCACGCACCACTAGACATAAAACTTCTGGCTTACAAATCGCTCATCAGGCCTAAACTAGAATATGCAGCGCCCATCTGGAGCCCGCACCAGATATACCTAATAAACGAAATAGAATCTGTATAAAATCATGCCACTAGGTTCATTTGCTCTTCATATTCATACGAAATAAGCGTATCATCCCTAAAACATGACATTGATATTAATCATCTTTCTGTGCATCACTGCATCGCCAGCCTCTGTTTGTTTCACAAGTTCTTTCACAGTTCCCTCAATCAAGCACCTTACATTATTCCACCAACGCGCATATCTCACCGCACAACCCATCCTTATTCAATCGCATGCGCACGCGCTCGCACTACTACTTTTGCTGCCTCATTTTTTCTTCGCACAGCAGTGGACTGGAATGGCCTTCCCTGTGACATTGCAGCCATCACGTGTTCATCAACGTTTGCGCAAAACATAAATACATATTGTTTGTCAGAAGATCACTCTCTGTAACCTCCATTTCTTAACCTACCCCTTATGTTATACCCCCTCACCGGGGTCTTTAAGATAATAAAGTGAAGTGAAGTGAAAGTTAGCAATGCTAACCACATGCTTGGCTTGTGCCAGAAATGTCGCACCACTCCTTCCTTTCTTAATGTTAACGTACAATCAAACCAAAACATGTGCACGCATGTGCCTTTAACACATTCTGTAAACAGATTTGTCCAATGCCTATGAACAAGCCTTATCAATGCCTTTTGGCCTGTTTGACACTTCAGGGCCTTCGATGCACTGTAAGGGCACAAGAAAACTTGTGGGTCTTAAAAGTGACTTGTTTCAAGACTTTGCAATATGATGGTTGATTGAAAGTGATAAAATACTGAAGTTGATAAATGAGTTAGTTGTGGTGTCTTGTATAATAATATGCATACTCTGTGAAAAAGAAGCAAGCAAGCAAATTACTAAATTCATAATGAAAACATAATGACATCAGTTCAAGATTGGTTGTTGTGGTAACTCACCTGCAGTTTGATCGTAATTATGGAGTATGAATGTTTAACTATCTTGAGCTTTAATGAACTGGCATTTAGTTTGTGAATAACAGTATGCTAAAGAGCATGTACATATTCTTGTTTGGTTGTACAACAACAGCGTTAGGAAATATTTTTAAAGAATGAGTGGTAAAAAATTTGTGGCACAAGCCAAGAACATTATTATCATTGCTCATTTTGTAGCCAGCCTGGACATTCGAGAATAATTTAACAGACATCTGCCCAGCCAAGTATTTAAAATTACCAAGGATGTTTCAAGGGATGACTACATAGTAATTGCACCTGCATGCATGAGCTTTTGTCTCTCAAGTTTCATGCATGTGCTTCGTCATGGCAGAGCATGGTGCAAATACACCCAATGGTTGTCAGCCACTGTTTGGTACACAAGTTGCGCAGCAAAACGAATTTGAAATGAAATTTAACACAAAATGTTTCATTGCTATTTCCCAGTTGATGTATTATTTCCATTGCAATATAAAAACAAGTACATCAAATACTGGCTGTATCTTCCTTTGCAGCTATGATAAGGACTCCTGGAAATCTTAAAAGTAGGAATCGAGTATCTGGCAAAAACATCAAGCCCTTAAAATCTACAGAAGTGTTAAGAAAGGGTAAGTGACAATTGTATAGGTAGCAAAATTACTTTCCTAGAGCGAAGCAGCCAGCTGCACTAGATAAGCTGTCATGTTTAATGCGTATAACCTGCCAGGAATGAAACTTATGATACTTCTATACATTTTCGCTTTATTTCAGTGCACTTAACATTTTAAATTTTATTAAACTAGTAAAAAATGTTTAGTTCTACAAATAATGGCGACTGAATCAAATAGAACAGTATTCAACTTGGTATGTGAAATCGTAGAATATTTTGCACACTCTTCAAATTTGGCAGTTGCAGAATTTCCCTGGGACGCATACTTCTCCATATGGGCTTTACATGTTTTCTAGAGAAAGCTTCTGGGCCATCATCGTGAAATAATTTTTTTAATTAAGCCATCATAGCAAGTGTGGTACTTCATTTGTTTTTTGCAAAGCAGTTGTAGGGTTCACATATCTCTATTTTCAAGAAATATGAAGTGAATGAATGAAAGTATAGTTAGGCAGCTAACTGAATGATATAATGACCCGTATGGACTATGACCACTGGAAGGGTGGAGCGTGTGTTGTTACACGTGAACTTACAGGCTGTTAAGGGTAGAGAGACAAATATGGCTGATTGTGTGTAAGTATTAGGGCATGTCAGTTCAGATTAAATACCAGACAAAGATTACAGGCAGCAGTCCTAATAGATGTGAACTGTTGGAAGCAGTTCAAGCTGGAAAAGAAGTGGTGTATTTAATTGTGACACATTTGTTGAAACTTTGAGAACCAGGAAAATTTCTCGAGCAGGCAATGTTAAGTGATGTTTTTGATGACTGTGACATTGCACACTGTCACTCTTCACATGTGTCTGTTTCCTTATATATTTTCTACCAAAGCCACAAACAAAGATAGATGGCAGTTAACTTGCGTCCTGTTCCCTGTCTTATGCAAGTGTCATTTTGCACTTTATTACCTTAGAAGTACTTGCTGCTAGGCAGGTTGGTATAACATTATTAGGGAAAAATTCTAGACGATGCGAATGTGTGGTGCAGTGTAAATATTTTCTGTAGTTCAGCTGCGACCGATGCTCTTTTTTTGTGCTTTTTCATTTTTCCAGTGGTGCTTAGGCATCTATAATTTTCCCCCTTAGCTTAATTACCTCCCTGAAGCTTTGCATCATCTTGCCCATTAACAACCATTGTTAAACTATTGTATGTGGCATTGTTGATGCAAAATGACCTTAGAGTATATGCTAAAGCTCCTGCAGGATCACCGGCTGAATGTGACAACCAGTTCACCATTTATAGGACCCAAAGTATTGACATTTTCAATATATCTGTTCGCACAGTGCTTCATTGGAGTCATGCAAGCTTAAAATATGGTGCTCCCACAGAGAAATTTTTCTTCCTGTGCTGTGACCAACGGGAAAACTATGTAGACAATAATGAAAAGAGATCACAACTAGGCTTAGCTGTGTGATGTCTGCCTCAATAAAAATGTAATAAATAATGCAAGTGTGCTTATATCACCATGGTGTTGCCAGTTTATTACTACATTTGATATGAATCTCTGCTCGCTCCACCATGGTGTTCCTAAGGGCGTACACAGTCTTACCTCTGAGACAGCATTGCCAGAACTAATTTCACTGTCACAATCTTGAACAGGTGTGCAACAAGCATGCGCCAGTGCAGAGAACACAAGAGAAGTGGTCACTGCTTGCATGTTCAAGGTCGTATGCACGCACACCGGACTAGGATTTTGTAGTGTCTTACATTGTGAGTGGAGTATACATCGTGATGGCGGGAGCCATCTCTGTGGTCACCAGCTAGACTGTCACAATGTGCATATTGTTGCTTCAGACAACTGTTTAGGACAAAAAAAGGGCACCGTAGAAAAAAATATTTTTAGGCTAATGTAAGGGCTTGTGGTGAGGAGACTCTCAAAAGGTATATGGTGTGTCATCTTGCAATAGAGAAGCAACATTTATACCTAGTTTATGTTAGTAGGAGTCTGCTAAACATTGGCCATACAAGCTTGTGGCTAGAGAAGGATGATGTCCAGAAGATGCCCTCCTGAAATGTTAACCTGCACCGTCCTCCCTTGCCCTTCTTGGTGCACTGGAATTTTTGCCCTATAGTTACTAGTTCCTTCAGTGGGTACTCTTGAAGGGCTTCTGAATAAGCTCACTCTTCCCACCTGTTTTGTCCAAGGGCCAATCCTGCTGTTGGAACTTGTATGCTTGGCAGAAATTTTTAACAGGAAAAGAAGCTTCACTCGTTACACAAATAAAGCTACAGCATTGCAAGATTACTATGATGTTATGTACACAGACCTCCCACATACAACTCACTAAAATCTCATCACTTAGCCTCTATGGTGAGCCTGATTATGCCTTAAGACAGCATGTAAGTTTCTTGATCCTATACTTTTTAATCAGTACATGAACCTTGAAAAAACAAGATCATCATGTGCAGTCCGTAAAACCAGTGCTTATGAACTGCAATGATGCCATCGAAAGCATCAGTGAAAGTAAATGCACCCTGCTGGAAAGCAAATTCTGCATGAAGCCTGTAAATGTACTGTTAACAAAGTCTTCTCGACAACTTCATTATGTCTATTTCTGCAATTTGCATAATCCTGTTTCATACATACCTTGCTGTTCACCCTATAATTATTGACCTCCGAGTGTTACTCAAGTGACCATGCTCATTTAACATACCTGCAAGCCTCAGTGCTAACCTAATGAAATTGGAGACTTTAATAAAGTAATGCTCTCTAATGCTCAACCCTTCAAAAAAAGTTTTTAGCATCCCCTGAAAACCTATTCTTTAAAAATTTGATCATCAGAGATGCTATGTATCTCCACACCTGATGACAGACATTTGTCCAATTACAGCCACATTATAACAACAAGCAGCCTTTGCAAGATGTGTGAACACGTGCCATCATCTCAGGTCAACATGTTTCCTGAAACCAGCTTGCTCTTAGTTATGCGACAGAATGGTTTTCATAAATCATTTTCTTGCTAAGCTCAACTTGCCCCATGACAAACTGTGTGTTTAATTTTAGACCATTCTTGGGGAGCTATTTTTCTTAATAACTAAAAAAAGCCCGATAAAGTGAAGCATGAGCTTTTAAAAGGAAATTTGCAAAACATGCACAATCGTCTTCAATACCTAGCCTGAGTATATATTTCACTAATAATGATCATTTTCATTTTAGAGCACATATCTGATGGCACAAAATCTGGAGTACCAAGGAGTTTGTCACAGGTATCTTTCACTTCTTTATTAGGGGTCATGCAACAATTTTAAATTATTCATGCGATATACTAGAAGTTTACTGCAGTGTGAATCACTTGCCACAATTAAAAAAATAATTATGGGGGCAACATATGGACTTTTTACAAAGGTTGAAGTTGGTGCTGATGCCGTCTGTCGCATGACCAGTAATGAGACAAAGCACGGCGCATCGCATTAGGCCTAATAGCAGTGCTACGCTTCCATTTCACACACACACACGCGCGCGCATAATGTATGCTTTACTGCAATACACTGCAAGCACTTCACCCCATGACACTGGTGTATTGCGGCAATGTTAACATTTAAAAAGACCTTTACGGGTTAGCAATTGAAGCTCGACAATGCTCCCAGCAATGAAATTTCTATTTTATTACATTTTTTTCATTGTTATACACTTGCCTAAACTAGTGTTACCAGCCGTCCCGAATTTCGCTGGACTGTCCAAGACTTTGCCCGCGCTGTCCCAGTTGGGACAAATGTCCCCGATTTTTTCCGGACTGTTCAGTAAATGAAAAAAAAAAAAGAAACGTTTTGCGTTATAAAAGGCATGCCAAGTAACGAGCGTCCGTCTGATCACATAGACAAAGAAATGTTGCTGTGGTTAGCTGCAAGGAACTTTAAACACTTCAGCTGAACTTTAGCGTCAACTTTTACTAAAGCATTCTAGAGCGAGAGGAAGTGTCACGAAGAGCACAGAGCAAAATTTAGTGCCACATCAAGAGACCGACGCAATGAAGAGAAGAAATAACGGATTTGTTTGGAAGGCACCGCAACAAAGAAAACTAATTTCCTCACCCACACACAACTACCTTCACTGTTGGTTACCCCAATCTAAACACACACTGCTAAGCAAACAAATTGCCATCATCTGCGACTGCTTAATAAAGCCACTCGGACAAGAACGTTCTCTAATTCCAACTTGTGCATTCCGTATCTATCTCGCGCACTTACGCGAGAACAAGCTTCAATGTAAGCGTTGGCACAGTATATACTTCCTCCCAAGTGACACCAGCTGTTTGATCGGTCCTCAAGCAACACGCATGCACCTACCATACATCCGCGTAGTACATGCATCAGACCAATATTCACAAATCGCGTTCCAAAGGCCTTTATTTTATGCTCGTTGTCATTGCTTGTAGATTTGGTGGCAAACACTTCGGGCTGGTAGTTGTTATTTCTGTGCTTCGGGCGAATGACGTTAACTGCTCGATAAGCACGGCGACATCCCAGGAATTAAGAAAAGCGGCAGCGACT
This sequence comes from Rhipicephalus microplus, assembly GCF_043290135.1. Classification (NCBI taxonomy): domain Eukaryota; kingdom Metazoa; phylum Arthropoda; class Arachnida; order Ixodida; family Ixodidae; genus Rhipicephalus; species Rhipicephalus microplus. The sequence goes on from NW_027464593.1 coordinate 4,610,115, forward strand.
TGCGTATGAATCACTTTCTAACAACAGAAAGCGACCACGACCCCACGGGCAGAGGCGCTTCTCGCCATTTCAAACAGATTACAGTCCAATCCAACACCAACATCGGAGAAAAAAAACATCACGACTAGAATACGATCAACCCGCCACAGACTGTGTGTCACAAGCTAGTGAGGAACTCTACCTGAACCACAGAATAAAAAACGCCCAAATCGCCTGAAAAGTGTTTTTTAACACACCGATTTTAACGCCATCTATTCATACACTTTAAGCCAAGTCAAGCCGGTTTTAAGCGGCTATTGGGTGAACCGAACCGTTTTGCCTCGAAAAGGTTCGTGCCACCGGGGGAACCGAAACACTTCCATCCTTATAATCAACATTTATACAAAATCTACCAATCTTTAGTTAAGTACAAGTACATAACACGAAAAAAATACAAATTCGCATAATGCACAAATCTTTAACTGATACAACTGGACTAATGGAGAAAAACATCACATGTATGAGGTAAGACTTCACATTCACAGTAAGGAATATTGAATGCTTCTGAGCAGCAGAATTCCTCCAGTCTTATAATACTGCGCTTGTGCCGTCGAACTTGAGAATTCTTCGCGGCCAACTTACGTGACTTGACCACGACAACAAGTTTAGCTGTTGTTCATTTGTAAGAAGCTTGGTTTAAGAGCAGCTTGCGGGCGTACTTGCATTGCACACATCGACTATATTTCTGACAAGTATCAAAACAGTTCTTTCTGTACAGCCTGCTTCCATTAACCTTGTGGTTCCTCGTGGTTAGCAGTTTCTCATCGCTGATATCCATCCCAAGCTTCTCGCACGGTGTCATGGAATTCATATCAAATGAAATACCCTTTACAGCCTCTGAGCTTTTCACATTCACCGCTATTATCACTGATCCCTGCACGTATGCAGTGCAGTGAATGCCAGTTTCAGGCAGTGTACATAACAGTAGCTTCTGAAAGCAAAGTGAACTACCGTTCACCTCAGAAACCGAAAATGCCATGACATGGGGAGCATTAATTTGGGTAGTGCTTACACCAATACTTGCAAGGAAGGTCCTCGTCTCTGGCGCTCTCGAGCCACTTTTCCACGGCAGAACGCGGTGTTGCGTCAGCGGTGGAGACCTCCGAGTCGACTTTTACATCGGTAACACAAATATGACCGACTTCAGTGACATCACATACGGAGTTATCTTTCCTGCGCTTTTGCGGCACGCCACCATTCGACGCTGTTGTTTTCCTTTTCGGTGGGAGCTTCGTAAGGTACGACGGAGCATTTGGGAAAACAGTCGGTATGGCGTCGGGAGCCAGGCAGGGACGGTCTCGGGGATTTTCTACTGTTTCACCATTGATCAGATGTTTGTATGCGTCCGAACGATAAATTTTTCATCAAAATGCGCTCCACAAACGAGCGCATTTCTCCAGTGGCTTGTCTGCACGCGGGATCAAGCGCTCGCAAGCCTTGTGTCGTTCGTCGTCTTCAGGTGCGATGAAAATGGATGCTCTTTAGGGGCGAAGCTCCTTATAGCGGCACCCGTTCGTCCCTCGTAGTCGTAGTGTGTAACCATTGTTACATTTTGACCAGCAAGGTGGTGCCGGTGGGAGATTTGTCCTGTGCTTTGTTGAACAATAAAACGTTCGTGGCGTGCGCGTTATCTAAAAGCCGAATGCTCCTGTCTCTCATTCCGCATTAGCAGCCATTTGCATGTTATTGAGCACTATCTGACAAGAAAGGGTTGCTACGTTATACTCGCTGGGCGTAACCTCCTTGGTATTAGAAAGGTTTAGCGAGCGTTGGCCGCAGTGCCATGCATACAATTAACTAGTATATACCATGAACTTGAGGTGGTTAAAGGTGGGAAGTAGACACGAAGCGCAAGCCGTAAGAAAGTAAAAGCCGAATTCTCCTGTCTCTCATTTCCCATTAGCAGCCATTGGCATGTACATTGAGCACTATCTGACAAGAAAGGATTGCTACTACGTTATACTCGCTGGGCGTAACCTCCTTTGTATAAGAAAAGTTTAGCGAGCGTTGGGCCGCAGTGCCATGAATACAGTGAACTAGTATATACCATAAACTCGATGTGGTTAAAGGTGGGAAGTAGACCCGAAGCGCAAGTTGTAAGAAAGTGTGCGTGCCACCTCTCGTTTAGTCATTGGATGTCCGCTGGATGGCGGTGCTTCTATATGGTGCTGGTGTGGATGGTAGCAAAGGCCAGAAAGGAAAACCAGGCGATGGTAGAGTGTATATCAAAGGACAATCAGGAGTTAGGAAGAGAGTGCGAGATAATTATACTAGGAGATATGAATGCACACATAGAAGATATAGATGGGTATACCAACCCGACAGGCAAAATGATCATGGATATGTGTTAAAGGCTTGATTTGATCATTTGCAACAGTACCAAGAAGTGTGAAGGGCAAATAACATAGGAGGTAGGAAAACTGCAGTCGACGATAGATTACGCACTGATGTCACACAGGATGTATGATAAGCTCAGGGGAATTTACATAGAAGAAGGTGGCTCCAGAAGTCTGGGTAGTGATCACAAACGTATCAAGCTAAGTTTTGGTAGAGCAGTAAAGGTGGGAAGGAGACAAGATGAGCAACTACAGGAAAATTTTTATTCAGAAAGGCAAATAGAAACAGCCACTAAACAAAGTGAGAAAGCAATCACTGAGGATAATAAAACAGTGTGGACATACACGAATCTAGTTAGATTGTTTCAGCTAGAGCTTGCTAAGGCACGTGACAAGTCACCCCTGAAAAGAAGACACAGACCCAAAAGCTGGTGGAATGAGAAAGTTAAGAGAGCCATAGCAACACGTCAGGAAGCTTCTAGGGAACACAGACATGCTAAGCAGCGGGGAGAACCGAGGGATGATGTTGAAAGAAAATGGGAAATCTTTCTAAGCTGTAGAAAGGATGCACCCCTTCTTATATATCAATGAAAAGATTAGAAGAAAGGGAGCCCAGTGGCTGGCAGATGTACATAAAAAAGATAGAAAGGCTGCTGCGAAATTTCGGAACCATCTAAACTCCCTAAGAAATGAGACGAGCCTAGAGCAGAGGTTTATAACTGCAGCTCAAGGTGCTCGGCTAGAAGGGGACGAAGCTATTGAATATATAAGAACAAGGGTGACAGAAAATTTTCAACAAAGAAGTGCTTTATGCACCACAATAGACAAGAATGAATCAAGTGGCGCAATGGCTCCATTTTCACAACAAGAGTGGGAAAGGGCTGAGAAAAAGGTTCCTAGTAGTACATCAACAGGCCCAGATTGCATTCAATTATGCTGATAAAGACATTAGGTCCAAAGTTTAAGCAGGCTTTGAGAGAGACAGTGAGCAAAATAATAATCAATGGAAAAGTTCCCGATAGATGGAAACTTAACAGGATGAGCATGATCTATAAAGAAAAGGGGGACAAAGCTGACATAAACAACTACCGTCCTATAACAGTGACAGCAGTGGTCTACAGGCTGGCGATGCAGATTATAAAGGAAAGACTGCAGGCATGGATAGAGGATGAGGGGGTGCTGGGGGAACTGCAGAATGTGTTTCGGAAACACAGGAGGTTTGAAGACAATCTGTTCTCACTGACGCAGTGAATCGAAATAGCAGAAAAGGAACACAGGCCCCTGTGGCTAGCATTTTTGGATATCAAGAGAGCGTACGATAGCGTGGTTCAAGAGGAATTGTGGGGAATACTGAACTCACTAGGCGTGGAAGATGTAGTCACTAATCTTTAAAGGATATCTATAAAGGTAACAAGGTAATTATAACGTGGGAAAAACAGGTATCCAAGCCTGCAGAGGTAAAACGGGGGCTTAGGCAGGGGTGTCCCCTGTCACCCTTATTATTCATGATGTACCTACAAGGATTAGAGGCCAGATTAGAAGGAATAGAACTGGGCTTCAACCTCTATTTCTTCAAACAAGGAAAACTCATTGAACAGGCACTACCAGCATTGATGTACGCGGATGATATAGTGCTATAATGGCCGACAACAAGGAAGATTTGCAGAGATTGGTGGACATCTGTGGTAATGAAGGAGATAGGTTAGATTTCAGATTCAGTAAGGAAAAATCAGCAGTCATGATATTTAATGACAATGAAGGTAGTGAGCTTAGAATACAAGAGGTCACGCTAGAGATAACAGACAAATACAAATATCTGGGCGTATGGATAAGCAATGGGACCGAGTACCTGAGGGAACACGAAATATACTTGACGACTAAAGGTAAGAGGAATGCAGCGGCAATGAAAAACAGGGCACTGTGGAATTACAATAGGTATGATGTTGTGAGAGGATTGTGGAAAGGGGTCATGGTTCCTGGTCTGACGTTCGGCAATGTGGTCTTGTGCATGAGATCAGAAGTTCAAGCAAGATTAGAAATTAAGCAACGTGGAATAAGTAGGCTTGCCTTAGGAGCTCACGGGAATACACCAAATCAGGGAGTACAAGGTGATATGGGATGGACATCATTTGAGGGCAGGGAAGCTAGCAGCAACATAAAATTTGAGAAGCGATTGAGAGAAATGGGGGAGGAGCGTCGGGCTAGGAAGGTATTCAGCTACTTGTGCATGAAGAATGTCGATACAAAATTGCGGAAGCGAACCAGAAAATTGACTGGTAAATACTTGGAAAGCAGCAGGGGGCCAAACCAACAAGAATTATCGATTAAGAAGAAGGTGAAGGAAGCCGAGACCAATATGTGGAGAATTGGCATTATTAAGAAGTCCGCACTAGAGATTTATGAAACTTTTAAGCAGGAAATCACCAAGAAAAGGATCTATGATAATACTCGGGGTAGTTCTCTACTGTTTGAGGCCAGGACGGGAGTATTGCGAACCAAGACATATCGGGACAAATACGAAGGGGTACACACGGTATGCAATGCGTGTGGAGAGGAAGAAAAAACTGCGGAACACTTGATAATGTTCTGTAAAGAGCTTCACCATATAATTCAGGACGATGGCACAGAGTTTTTTAAAGCACTGGGGTTTAGGGACAGTGAGGGCAAAATAGACTTTAAGCGGGCAGAATTAACTAGAAGGAGGTTATCTGATTGGTGACTAAAGTCAAGGCACGAGTGAAAATTAAACCCTTCACTGCAAAGTACGAACCCTCAACCTCACTATTTAAGGAAAAGAAATAAATCTAGTTTTTGGTTGTTTAAGTATCACGGCATGGTGGTGCTAGCCACCGCCCGATCTAAAGGGTACCGCCATATACATCCATCCACCTATTCAGCCATCCATCCATCCATCTGTATGCATGTTTTGAACTTCTTTTATAGTTATAGGGCAGCAGTTAAAATCCCTGTAGCACTTATTTTATTGTACGGCTTTTTTGGGGGTCAGTCACCAGGTATTTATTAGTTTGTGCGTGTGTGTGTGTGTTTGATTTGTTTTGTTTTTCATTGTTGTTGTTTTTCTTTTTCTTTTGCCACCACTTGGGAGAGGTGCACGTACATAGAACACGCAAATTTTTGTAGTAGAGCTTAGACTTTCTCTTTTTCGTAGGGCAGGACTCGAGTTTTGTAATTATCGAGCGAGACGAGTCATAGGGAGAATTGGTGTCGGAAAGACATGGTTAAAAAGCCTGTGAAGTGTTCAGGATGTGGGGTTGGTTTGAAAGTGGACCCAAGTGTACAAGCGGAAGGAGAAGAGGCTGACGCGAAGTGTAGGCAATGTGAGGTCGAAGAAAAAATGAAGAAAATGGTGGTTACCCAGAGTGACCTGCTGATGAGTATCACCGAGCTCGAGACTGCGTTAGCGACAGAGCAAGGCAAAACGAGGGCAAAGGGAGAAAGGCTGAAGTCCGCCGAGGAAGCACTAGCCAAGGTTAACAGAAGAGTGGCCTACGGAGAGAACAGTAGGGAACCGGCAACCAGAACAGAGGAGAAGAATGAGCTAGCAAGTTTCGAAAAAACAGGTTCAGCCAGTTCAATTGTCGCAAGGCCCAGCTTCAGCGAAGTAGTGGTGGGGCTGGGAGAGGACAAAGCAGTCGGCGTCACAGATGCAAGTAACCCACAGGTGCAGGGCACTCCAGCTGAAAAGTCACAGCATGTGATAATCGCCGGGGACTCGAATTTAAATCGATGCACAGAAGCCATCAAAGAGAGAGTAAGAGGTGACAAGAGGGTTGCAGTAGGGGCGTTCCCAGGACGCAAGCTGGAAGCAGTCATGAGACAAGCGTGCGCAAAACTCAAAACTACAGCTGATAGACGAAACCTCGTGATAATTTCAGGCGGTTTAAACGATGTCTTAAATGAAGATACAGCTGGACTAGGAACTACACTGGCGAAAGGCGTCAATGACATGCGCGCCGCTTCTCCTCAGGTACAGGTAGGGATATGCACGATACCTGAGCTACCGGTACGAGATAGCAACCTGCAAAGAGCGGTTGTCAACGCAAACCAAGAGATATGGCGGATGAGTCGAGAAAAAGGCTTTGAGGTGGTGGAAATAAACAGAGAGGTGCATAGGTGGGGTGGTTTTCAACGAGACAGAATTCACTTCGATGAGCGGCTAGGTCATGAGGTGGGTTGGCGGCTTGCAGGATGTGCAGTAGCTTTTTTGGGGGGCAAGCGGGCCCTTCAGGGTGTAGGATAGCTAGTAACGAGGAAAACAACCAGGGAGACTCTTTGACAGGTCGTATGAACAGATACGATTCCAAAGTGGCACCAGTATCTAAGATAGGTAGGGTCCGGGGCAGAAATAGACGTATAGCCACGAGCGCCGAGCCAAGTCAGACATAGGGTATATTAACATGCAGGGTGGTAGGAACAGGCTGAAGTGAGAAGAAATTGAAGAACAGCTATAAGGGAGGAAAGGTCGATGCTATACGGTTTTGTAGAAACACATCTCAGGGACACGGAACAACCTGCTAACAATGCGGACGAGTGGGATTATTGTAATAGAACAGAAGGCAGCAGAAAGGGGTGTGGTATTGGGGCATTCAATCATAAAAGTACAGACTGGCAAAGGGTCAAGCAGGAGTGCAAGGAACATTTATGGCTAAAAGGGAAAGTGGCAGGGCAATTCACACTCCTTGGTTTCGTGTACTTGTGGACGGAAGCAAAGGCCAGAGGGGAAAACCAGGCGATGGTGGAGTGTATATCAAAGGACATTCAGGAGTTAGGAAGAGAGTGCGAGATAATTATACTAGGAGACATGAATGCACACATAGAAGATATAGATCGGTATACCGACCCGGCCGGCAAAACGATCATGGATATGTGGGAAAAGCTTGATTTGATCATTTGCAACAGTACCGAGAAGTGTGAAGGGCAAATAAGACGGGAAGTAGGAAGGCTACAGTCGACAATAGATTACGCACTGATGTCACATAGCATGTATGATAAGCTCAGGGGAATGCACATAGATGAAAGTGGCTCTAGAAGTCTGGGTAGTGATCACAAACGTATCAAGCTAAGTTTTGGTAGAGCAGTGAAAGTGGGAAGGAGACAAGATGAGCAACTACAGGAAAATTTTTATTCAGAAAGGCAAATTGAAACAGCCACTAAACAAAGTGAGAAAGCAATCACTGAGGATAATAAAACAGTGTGGACATACACGAATCTAGTTAGATTGTTTCAGCTAGAGCTTGCTAAGGCACGTGACAAGTCACCCCGGAAAAAAAGACACAGACCCAAAAGCTGGTGGAATGAGAAAGTTAAGAGAGCCATAGCAAAACGTCAGGGAGCCTCTAGGGAACACAGACATGCTAAGCAGCGGGGTGAACCGACAGATGATGTTGAAAGAAAATGGGAAATCTTTCTAAGCTGTAGAAGGGATGCATCCCTTCTGATCAATGAAAAGATTAGAAGAAAGAGAGCCCAGTGGCTGGCAGATGTACATAAAAAAGATAGAAAGGCAGCTGTGAAATTTTGGAACCATCTAAATTCCCTAAGAAATGAGACGAGCCTAGAGCAGAAGTTTATAACTACTGCTCAAGGTGCTAGGCTAGAAGGGGACGAAGCTATTGAATATATAAGAACAAGGGTGACAGAAAATTTTCAACAAAGAAGTGCTTTATGCATCACAATAGACAAGGATGAATCAAGTGGCGCAATGGCTCCATTTTCACAACAATAGTGGGAAAGGGCTGAGAAAAGGGTTCCTAGTAGTACATCAACAGGCCCAGATGGCATTCCAATTATGCTGATAAAGACATTAGGTCCGAAGTACGGAAGCAAGAACGAATGAACGGACGAATGCTTCGCCCCACTCTCCATCATTCACTCCGTGGATATGCTGCCATTTTTTTACCTTGGTTTCCGGCGGAAAAATACCCGGCAGTACATCCTGGAGCAAAGCAGTATATCTGTCTCTTTTCAATCACCATAGCTGTAGCGAGCACGGCCACTTTGCAAAAAGAAATCACTGAAGGCAGCGGCAGCACGGCAGCTCTTCACCACGAGCATGAAGGCATCTCCGTGGCGACAAGTGGCCACCTAGCAGCGTCATGGGACACTGGCGCGTCTCCTCTCGCAGCGCAGGCTGCCCGATGCCGACACCTCCCCATCTAGCCACCATAGTGCAAGGTAGTCGTGTCGGGCTAGTTCACTGTAGTTCTGTGGTCGGGCTTTGCCTTCCTCAAAAATGCACTTTACGTGACACTATATCATGATTATCATGTATAGACGAATCATTTACCTTCGTCGTCTATCCACATTACGTGATATCAAATTTGGTATATGTGGAGCAAGTGAAATGGCCGCAAGCGCATCATGAGCATGGTATAATGTCATTTCTTACAAGGCACGTGTCATGGTTATCATGCTTGCACCAGTCATATACCTTCGTCACTCATTGACGTCACGTAACACCAAAATTGATGTATGTGAAGCAAGCGAAATTGCCGCGAGCACATCATGAAGGGCATAATATACTCCGACCTAACGTTGACGAGCGCGCACGCTGGACGCAGCGACACTGCGCTAGCAAAACGGACGCCAGACGCGACCGGTGCGAACAGCGTCCGTCGGCGCGGCCCCACGACAACCAGCGCTAAATGCATTTCGCGCCCATGACGTTACCCAGACAGCACTGCATCTGCCTGTCTTCTTGATGGAGGGACGGCGGGCGCGCTCAAACACGCATGCATCAAAGCAACGCAGGCGCAGATCCGCGCCTGGCGTTGCATCGCCAGCGTGGCGCGGCGAAACGAATGTCGGCGCACACGCGCACCGGGTGACGTCAAAGTGTATTGGCGCCTTGAGTGTGGCATGTAGTCATGTTGTTACATGACACGCATGTCATGATTATCATGTTTGGACGTGTCCTTTACCTAGTCGTCCGTCCGCGTTATGTAATACCAAATTTGGTACATGTGACGCTAGTGAAACGGCGCATCATAAGCGTGGCATAAGCGAGCGCATCATAAGCGAGCGCATCATAAGCGTGGCATGTAGTCATGTCGTTACAAGACACGCACCTGCACTAATGATTATGTTTGCACCAGTCACATATACCTTTATCATTCATTTACATCCCGCAATACCAAATTTGTTAGATGCGAAGCTAGCGAAACGGCCACGAGCACAACATGAGCGTGGTGTGTAGTCATGAGTAGTCATAACATAAAAATGTTAACATGCACGTCATGATTTCTGCGTTTGGGTCTGTCACTTATGTTCACTATGCAGTCACGTCCTACCATGCCAGTTTTGCAACATGTCATGTGAACGAAACCACCGCAAGACCATGGAATGTAAATCATGACATTCATGACCAGCATGTCATGATTTTCATGTTATGAAGTCATTTATGCTCGTCATGCAGTCATGTCATGGCATACCACGTTTGGTATCGATACCGTTATCGAAACGGCCAGGAGAACTAAATGTCCTAAGGGGATAGATAGATAGATAGATAGATAGATAGATAGATAGATAGATAGATAGATAGATAGATAGATAGATAGATAGATAGATAGATAGATAGATAGATAGATATAGATAGATAGATAGATAGACAGACAGACAGACAGACAGACAGATAGATAGATATATAGATATAGATAGATAGATAGACAGACAGACAGACAGATATAGATAGATAGATAGATAGATATAGATAGATAGATAGATAGATAGATAGATAGATAGATAGATAGATAGATAGATAGATAGATAGACAGATAGATAGATACATAGATAGATAGATAGATAGATAGATAGATAGATAGATAGATAGATAGATAGATAGATAGATAGATAGATAGATAGAAAGATAGACAGACAGACAGACAGACAGACAGATAGACAGACAGACAGACAGACAGACAGACAGACAGACAGACAGACAGACAGACAGATAGATAGATAGATAGATAGATAGATAGATAGATAGATAGATAGATAGATAGATAGATAGATAGATAGATAGATAGATAGATAGATAGATACGCTCAAAGTCGCCGAGGTTCGCTAAGAAATGCTTCGCATTTATTAGCCCTATTAGGCACACAAGCCGTGTATATTCTAACATGATGGGCACCCATTAGATCGTCCCTTTGGAAGACCTCAAGTGAACAAGAAAAACCATCCAGGCAGCATTACCCAGAGCGGCCAAAGAAGCAGTACCAAATGACATGCTAGTATAGCTCAATAAGAATACACACTAGCAGCTGTCAAGTGTTACAATAGAGGTCGTAGGTCACATGAACTGCAGTTCTGACAGCATAGTAAGGAACTTCTCGAGGGAATAAAATTCGAGGTGCCCATAAGCTTTAATTTACCTGGTAACAGCACATCAGTGTTCGTTTGCTCTAGTGTTTTCCTAGGTTTAACTTCGCATTCCTTCATGCTGCTGAAGCGCAACTCAGAGGCCGCATAAAAAAAAAAAAAAACGTGGTTGAGACCTGCTCCACCAGGTACCACAACGTTCCCAGCTGCTTACAAAGCAACCGTCTGCTCTTTAAATGAACTCATTCATTTAATTTCCATAATGATCCTGACAGTTCATTACTGGTTAACTTATGCTCCAGTATCACATATATCGAACATAACTTTTAGCTTGAACCAGGTCCACCCCTTTTGCACCAGTTTTATCCTTGTGGAAGGATTTTTGGGGGGGAATATTTGGAAAACCGCAAGAGCTTGATAGGGAGTGCTCGGTGGGGCAAGCACCTTGTGTCACTTGCAGTAGTGCATCACTCTGCGTGCAAGTGATTTCGACCAAACAGACGAGACGAGTAACTTCGAAACAACACGTTTATTGGATGTGGTTCATCTTGTATTGCTCATTAAGGAGAAGGAAAACAAGTGCAAGAACAGACAACAGTGTATGGAATATATACATAAATATCGGTTACAAATCCCCGTCTTAAACACGACCCCAGTCATGCTAACAATGGGACATGGGAGCAATGACAGCAGCGTGCATTCCAAAGGCGACCAGCACTGGCAATGCACGCCACCCAAGAGGTGCTAGGTGTAATGAAGGCGCGGATCGCAGTGCTTCGCATGCTCACAAAGTCAAGAAGCTGTGCTTGGCAAGTGAGAAAGGGGTGACTTCTTTATCACTTACTTTTTAATCGACAGGCACTAAGCGAACAGAACTCACCCTTTCCTTCTCTTGCAACTTTATCTACTTTAACAAAACACATAAAAGACACCCTTTTATCACACTTATCTCAGACTCTGCCTTCCTCAAAGTTAAACACGTGTGACCTTTGGAAGCGCGGCAAGAAAAGCAATCAGACACAAGTCTGTGCAACAAATACTCGTGAAATTTAAAGTCACTGCCAAGCTTCTGATGCGGCTTCGTGTGGCAGCTTTCATAAAAATCCCAGACGACACTGAAGAAGTACTGATACTTCTTTTCCACTAATTTAAGGATAAAATTTTTCTGTCAAACATTTCTTTTTTCCATGCCCCCATATCTGTAAAAGCTTTAGAATTTGTTCAAACCCACTCGTTTCTGAATCAGTACACTGCTTTTAGAGCGAGAGCAGCCATTTCAAAGTTTAGGCGAATGAAGCATTATTTCAACGCAATCAAATACACGTGGTTTTTTCAGGGCGTGCCTCAACTTCGTCTGTGAGAACTGCTAGCATTGCTCTCGCAAGGCAGGTTCTCAGGTGGGGACGAACCCGGGGTAATCCGAAACCACCGCAGGCTTTGAATACCCTGAAACTTCTATAATTGTTCTTAGCAAGCAGCTTGTCATGAACCGCATGAGCCAACAGTGCAGTCTTTCTGCAACGCCAGCAGACAAGGCCAGTCACACTCCCTGCTCCAGCGAAGTGGATCGAGTGTTGCTCTTTCTAGCAGCCATGTTTGGTATTGCTGGAGACATCCAAGCGATCATCGTGCACTTTTCTTGAGGTCGTCGCGCACTTTCCACAGCATCAGCTCCATGCAGGCGGCTGCATCTTCTTGGCTGTCGTGACCATCCACTGCGCACAATAAAAGGCATTGCGTCACCACTTGGCAGAGCAAATTCAGCCACCTCCTTGGCGATGCCAAGCGCGTGGTATGAGGGCAGCTATACAAATATACCACAATCAGTCACAATTTAAGAATAAATAGCTCCTTCACACACGGCGCAACCGCCCTTCACCTGTGAGGCAATCATGCTATTGGGCATTCACTCGAACCACAAGCATACTGCGGCTAATCCACAATGCTGATAAGCAGAACCTATCAGCCACCGCGGGTCTGACAAGTCGGTCCAACACGCCACTCTCTAGATGGACTGGCATGTTGGACCATTTCAGAAAAACTGGCAGGGGGACCTCTTATGACGACATGTATGGGGCAATTACAAAAAAATACAGCAAAAACAATTACAAACTATTACACTATTACAAAACATGATGATAACTCTACTGATAAAATTAATCATTAAAATAAATTGCTATTGATTAAAATCAATAAATTGCTATTGATTAAAATAATCAATAGCAGGGGATAAAACTAGAACAAAGAAAGATTGATTGATTGAACAAAGAAAGATTAAAGCACTGACAATGACAAATGCAACTAGTGTCACATGATGATGCCACTACATGACACAATCATGACATCTCAGATCACCAAATTTTCTAGCATGATCATGACGTAACTGTGACGTAGAGTAACGTGATGACTTCATCACATGGAATCGTAGCTTGGTCAAGAGTAGTCGGATCCCAGAGGCAATGCAGCATCAGGTGTGGTGCCTCTGATCTTGGAAGCAGAGCTAAACCATGTTGAATGCAGACAGCTTTCATAGGATGGCATGGCAAGATCAATAAATAAATTGACCAACTAAAAAAAAAGAGGATGGCTTTTGCCTTTGATTCGTCTTAACTGACTGCACAAGGTACCCAGTGAGTTTTGTTTTAACCAAGCACATCAGCCTCGAAAGCTGTCAATCACCTCCATTCTGGATGATCTTGCTGAGGTGTTCGGCCATGAGGGTACGCAGGGCTCGTTTGTAAGGGAGTCCCCGTCGGTGGGGGAACACGGCGGCCGTGTCGACGACAGTCTCGTGAATCAGCCGCAGGGCGCGCAAGTCCGAGTCGAGACTGTGGCCCAAGAGGATTGTGTCGGCCGAAAAACGGGCCAGCAGGGCAGCCTGGACATCCCTTAGGTTCGTATTCACGCCCACCATGTCCTCTTCTGTCAGGCCGCTGAACCTGCATTACACCCGGGCGACAAAACAGCATAAAGCAATGCAGTCAGCATAGTAGCTATCAAAGTGCGAGCACTCGAATAAAATCACTGCAGCAACCATAATAAAAAAAAACAGAAGACGAAGACAACTTTTGCGTCATGTATAAAGAATACTTCACAACAATTAGCCATTTCCCCGCCAAAATTGCACATACGCATCGGCAGACTTGGAGAACAGAAACTTACAAGTGACATGCTGTTCAATGAATAAACATAAATAATTAGCAATACCTCTCCAAGAACACTATTTTTCTTGAAGCATTCGAAAACTCATGTAACAAAATAATAAACCAACTGGAACCTCTGAAAAGCTCGACGGTTGACTAGAAGAAATGATTGCGGGCTACAGTAAGCTGGGTTAATTTCACCCCAAAATAATTAAGTAAGTCACACTGTGCAAGGTCATCCTTTGTTGTCACCAAGCATGTGCATAGCTTATTGGCATTAAACGCTCCCCAGTTTATTAAGCAGCAGATAATCAGAACATGCTGACCGTAAGACACGGCAAACACACAATGCATGAAAGCCAATACGGTGCTACCGTCGAATTGAAACAAAGCGGCAACATCCCTATCGCCTTAGTTTACAGAGGAAACTATACAGAGAAACAGGAACATCAGAGCGTTTCTCCCGAAAACAGGAGCTGCAGAGTACAGCACAATGGCAGTGCTTGTGCCTTCACAACGGCACTTCCACCATACCCTACTGCATCCTTAGCAACTCTGAAGTGACTGCAGCAAACGACAGTCTTGTTTTGCCACAGTGGATGTATGTTTTTTGTGTTCTTCCAGAGCTGCACAAATGCCATCTATAAATCTACCAATAGTGACCAATGTTTCACCCAGAACAACTGCAGTAAACAGCTGTTTCACTCCTGCTCAACGTGAGCTGTTGCAAATGTGCAGTCATCATCCGCGATCGCCAGCTTGGCCAGAAATGCAGCGAACAGCAGTTTGAGTTTCCTTTCAACTTGCTGCGAATCGCCTCTAAACTGTGACCAAGTTGGACGCGACCATCAGTTCCTCTGGAAAAAATTCATTTTAAATCGCTGCCATGAGGGCACAATGTCATGAGCATGGTGGGAGCAGTTGAAAACAAAGAGCAGTCGTACTACCACTCGCATTTCGTTGGTATCAAATTCATCAGTAACATCATGATAGATGTCATAACTGTTTCAAGTCAATGCAGTGGTTAGAAAATAATTGTTGTTATAAGCAGATGATAGCCGTTTTAATAATAGACTAAAAATTCATCCTGGATTAGGACAGGAACATTTCTCAATTCATTTGGTAAATAAGTGCATGCGTACTAAGCACTTGATTGGTTTTTTTAGATGATGTCAATAATTAAGCAATTCATAAGAAATAAACATTTTTTTAATCCTGTGAAAATTCACACTATCAAGGCTTCATTGTCTGCACATCACGCACAAAACAGGTCAGTTAGGTAACCAGGGTCACCAATAGTGAGCTGTACAACACACTCACCGCGTGTTGTAGTCCAGAATCTGTCCCCGCGGCTTCACGAGCTTCTCGTAGACGGGCCTCAGGTCCCAGCCGACCACCGTGACTCGTGTGAGCTCCACTCCTTCGGACGTGTAGCACTGCACAGTATGAAAAAAAAAAAGGAATTTTTAAGGCGAAACCTCGTGTGCTGGCGCTTTGTTCCTTGAGGACTGTTAGATGACTGAATGCTTGTGAAACTAAAACCATTACAGTAGACGATCATGGATGTGTCAAACTCAAAGGGATTGCAAATTGTTCGATATATCGATGCTTCATATAAGAAATATGTGTTTTTAAGGCTTATATTAATGTATTACAATTCCTGAAACGGCTTTCAGAAATCGTAATAAGCAATAATGTGACGATTTGCTCACAGTATGCTTTAAAAAAAAAGGTGACAACTTCTTTTGCAAGTTGCTGCACTTCTTCGCGTGACAAAGTCCGTAGACTTGTTTTTACTTGCATGCCGCCAAGTTCACCAAGTCGTTATCATTAATCGAGCATTAAAGCTTTAAAACTAAGCTAATTCAGCACCTTGGCCTACAAGCGCGGTGATTAACGCTGAACACTTTTACAAGCTATGTAGCACAGTAAAATGTTGTTTAGCACAGAGCTGTAATGATTCATAACAGCACGGGATCACTTCCACAGCACTGACAAAGCCAGCCATGATATCAGCATCGATGCACTCAGAAACAGCGACATCGTCATCTGAACCGATGAAGTCTCTTTCTGTACTCCCGTCTGATATAGCACCCGGGAATTCTAACAATTTGCAAAACTGACTAAAGCACTGTACCTTGTTGTCAGCAGTGATGGCACACCCGAAGTCGTCGCCTGACACCGAAGCCCGCAAAAAACTGTGCACGACGGCGCTTTGCTTGACGTTGTTCCAAGCACCAGCCATCAATGTTATCACTACGAGCAATTCAATCTATGGTTCGACTCCAGAAAAAAGATTCAGCAAGAACGAAGCGAGAACTACTGAAGTTGACAAGCCACAATTGCCAACGCTGTCCACCCTATCCACAAACCGATGTCGATGACACAAGGGGCGTTGTAGGTAGCGGAGAGCGAAAAGCAAGAAAAAGTGCACTTTCAGAGAGGTGTACTTTATAACTAAAAAACGCCAAAGACACGTCATAAGGTTGCGGATCTTGAAGGCCATGCTTTTTGGGCCTGTATAGCATTGTGCGCGAACAAGCAGGAAAGGGAATGTGAACACTGCGACAAGGCCACCAAGTCACTTTGCATTCATCTGATTTCGGTGCGTTTGGCAATTGGACCCTTTGAAAAACTGTGTCCACATGTTACAACTTATGACATATCATGCATCACGTGCTGATGCACTCACAAAAAGTGCTGCGGAACCACTGAAATACACCACCTTTGTGTCACTTGCGACCGAAGAGGGATCGAAACTTGTCAGAAACACGGCCGAAAAATGATGAATCTTTGTCAGAATAAATGCACTTTCTAGGCTTCGGCCTGGAGCAGCATTCGATATATAGGAGATTACACTCTGCAGAAGCTCAATATGCGTGCAACAGTCCTTTACTTCTGCATGGGGAATTCAAAGAGATTTATCAACTGTTCAATATAGCAAGTAATTCGATATACCTGGGATCTACTGCAGTTGGGGTATACTGAATTCCACAGAAGATCACAAAACTGTTCACAGTATACCTTATTACAGGAGACGATGGCCCTGGGGAGCATGTTTCATTAGACAGCGGCTAGTTATTTCTGCTATTAAGCATATTTAAAATTTTCATTTTATTTTTTAGACAAACATACTCATTTCTTCTCAACTACTAATTGCAGAGCTTTGCAATTTTGTACAAAGGTAGCCACTAATGCTTAACGTAAGTCAAACTAAAATTGTGAGCCCACAACATAAGCTAACTTAGTTACAATATTTTATGCTTGTCCATGTATGAAATTGCTACTTATGAATGTTTTTTTCTTCCTTTTAAGCTAAGACAATACAAACACACTTGGGCTACTTATACCGATTCCAGTTACGTAAATGTTACCAGCTCACACACATGAGACTTCTTGTTTGCCTATGCCGTAAATTCCTGTGAAGAAAGTGCACTAACACCCAAAAAAGTCGTTTTGAAAAAAGACAGAGATCACTTCGGGGTACACCTACATTTCCTGTTAACAGTTCGATGAAAAAGGACCAAAGATTATTTCTGATACCACGAGTACACACAAGTGTGATATATTTTCTCAAAGATGAAAAAATTTTTCTGTCAGAAGTTGGATAAATAAAGTACACTTAAATCGATTTCAAGGGCCTTTCTTGCCTCATCTGAGAAATGTTAGGAGTTGACATACGAGTACAGTTACTCTTGTGGACACGGATATCATCACTGCCAATTTAAGGGGGACGTGGCAATGGGAATCGTAAACTTGGTCAAAATGTTCAGTTTTTCAATTATTTTTTTCTGTAATCCTGAGACTATGTTTTACATCCTGGTGCGATTTTATATCAAAATAAGTAACTGAAGTTGAGAAACTAGCATTTTACTGGTGGGCTGTCGTCAAAAGCTTTGTGAAAATTGGGCATAGAAAAATGCAAATTTGCAGCTTTCCCTTGGCAAAGTGCCACCACATTGGCATCATCATAAAGAGGACAGATTGGAGCTCAAGATAACCACAAAGATGCATTTCTCCAATGAAAAATAAAGCCAGCTTCCTTCAGAGTTTCATTTTATCAGCTTGTAGCTCCAATATCTTTGAGCTCCATTTTCTAAGGTTTCATTTTTTGAACAGTTGCTGTCAGTCATTCCTGTACCATTTCACAACAAATTAGGCTATAGCCATTCCGTTTCCTGCACTTAGGTTTTGAGACATTGGTGAGTGCCGTAAAGGTGTCCATATTTGTGTGCACATCATACAGACTTTTGTAATTGGCTTTTTGTAGAAGTTGTTGGTAAGACAACATGTCCAGAACATTTCAGAAGAACATTTTGTGTGCTTCCTTAAATACTAAAAATAAACTAATAGCATTACGGCACCAAATGGACCCATGTAAATATCCTTATGCAAAGATTTTGACAAAGTTGCATCTAATTAGTTAATTAATTTTGAAATCAGAATGAGTCTATCAAGTGTAGTAACTCAAAAGTTTATTAGATATCTCAAAACCAATTTCAGTTATGATGTCAGCACAACAAATGACATCTGCATGCCAAATTTCATCTTTTTAGCTTCATAAATAACAAAGATAATTTTCATTGCCACGTTTCCCCTTAATTTCTGTTGGCACACGATTCAGCAGCACAACCATATTTCTTCTATCTCCAACCGTTGCCACAGCACTGTAAATAATCTACTGCCCATCAGCATTGATGATGACAGCAGTGCGAAGGGTTCAGGAATCGGGAATGTAATTTGCCTGCCACTTTTTTTTTTTTTTGTAGTTACCGTTACCAGACATTTCTTTCTTCTAAGATAACTTGTGCCAGCACAAGTTACAATGCTTACATTACCGAAACACGATTAACTGAAGCAGTGCTCAAACTATTCGACAATGTGCTGGAAAATCACATTTGGACCTTCATTTGGACCTTCAAGTACAGGACTTCCAAGTCTTGATGAATGATAAAGCAAGATGTTATGAATACATGGTAATTTGCCACAAGTGACAGCATGCAAAATTACATAAAAGAGCTTTCCTGTACACCTAAGATGCACCCACGAAATGGCTTACTTTTCACCAGCAGCACTGCTGACGAGTTTCAAGAGTACTCAATGCCACAAGTGAAGGTCTCACCATTTCACAATCAAGCGCATACACTCCAGGGCAACCTCCGCCAGGTGGTGGACTCTTGGCGAGCGTCGACACAAAACCAGTCAGCTGACTCGGCTCAGGGCCCTCGTGCACGTGACCCTGCGCAACAGGTTGATACAGTGAAACCTCGTTAAACCGTACCCGCGTAAACAGTAGTTTCGTTTTAAAAGTAGTGAAGTCAAATCCCCAACTAGGCGGGCATTGAACATAATGCATTTTGTATCCGCATAAGCCGTACCAGCTTATCGCGTATGTATCGGTTAATAAGTAGTTTTTCCAATTTTCGTTGCACATTCGCCGCGGCATGTCGTCCCCCACTGGTCGTCCCGACAGATCAGCAAGCCCCAGAGATTGAAACACGCCTCGCATGTTTGTGTTGATGATGATGGCGGCTGTGTTGGTGAGCGCCATCTCTTGAATTTTTCTGCAACAAGAAGCACTCGGCCGGCTAGTCTTCTGGTATTGTCCACGCGATGGCGCTTTGTACAAACACGCAAACACAGTGTGCGCTTGCTTTTCTTTCTTTGTTCTTTTGGCGCCGTGCACAGGTGTTCTCTGGTTGATCTGTACCGTACAGCTCTCGCGTCATTTTTCACGTGTTGTGTATGTGTGCTTGTGCTGCTTCGTACTTGCGTCATGCCGAAGCTGGGACAAAAGCATCGAGTGCTGAAAATAGAGGAGAAATTGGACATCATTCGTGCTATTGAAAGTGGCACGAAAAAATCAGCGCTGGCACGCGAAAAAAACCTGCCGTTAACCACGGTGTGTGGAATTTGGAATTCCAGAAAGAAGTTGCTCGGCAGTGCTGCTGCAACTGCGAAAAGGTGCCGGCTACGCGGTTCGGCGTTTTCGGATGTAGAGGAGGCGCTGGTGAAAAGGCTAAAAGCTGCACGGTCAAAAAATCTGCCTATCAGCGGACCCCTGCTCGAGGAATCCTTCGGGAGCAGATGCTGCTGCTGACGTGGATGGCGCGGAGCAGTGGCAAAATGGTCAGCTGAAGAACATCTTGGAAGACTGCACACCTGATGACATCTTTAATATGAATGAATCGGCGCTATTCTTTAAGCTGCTACCAGACAAAATGCTCGCGTTCAAAGCCGAGACGTGCACCGCGGCAAGCATGCAAAAGACAGAATATCAGTGGCGTTTTGCGTTAACATGACTGGAACCAACAAAACTCCGCTCCTCGTGATCGGAAAGTTGGCGAAGCCTAGAAGTTTCAAAGACTCCCAGTTCAAAGACTCCCGGTTGAGGGGTCATCTATCGCAGCAACACCAAAGCATGGATGACGACAAAACCCTTTGAGGAGTACGTGCGCCTCATCGATCGTCGTTTTGCGGCTAAGAACAGAAGAGTTGTTATTATTTTAGACAACGCTTCGGCACACGTTGCCCTGGACAACCTGACGGCTGTGCAGCTGGCGTTTCTGCCACCAAACACAACAGCGATTGCCCAGCCCTTGGACCAAGGCATCATTCGAGCTGTAAAACAGCTCTACAAGAACAATCTGCTGCGCAGATTTCTTCTCGCCATTGAATGTGGCAAATTATTCTCCATCGACCAAATTGGCGCGATTCATCTGCTCGAATACTCGTGGCGGCAGGTTGAAGCAACGACAGTTCAAAATTGCTTCAAGCGTGCTGGCTTCAGTGTGTGTGCGGGTGACGCAGATGACGGCAGTGACACCATCAACCAGACTTCGAACATCGTAGATGAAGCTTGCGAAACTCTGCTAGCTGAAGTGCTGGAGCGGCAGGGCGTTACGGAAGGCATTTCTTTCCCCGACTTCAAAGACGCAGACAGCGATGTGCAGACATCTCCGGACATGTCCGACGAAGCCATTGTTGTCTCGGTTGTCGAAGTGTCGCCAAATGATAGTAATGAGGACGACATGGAAAGCGACAACACGGGTGATCCAGGTCCGACAGTGGCCGAAGCTGCGCATTGCGTCAGCATCATGCGGGTATTTGCCGAGAAGAGGGGGCTGGCGGAAAAGCTGGCTCACAGCATAAGTGAGTTTGAGGCCGCTGTCGTTGCTGCTAGGCCGCCGCGTCGTCAAATGAAGATTACAGACTTTGTCACGCGAAGTTAATAAATTACTGGACGTTTTTTGTTCTTTCATTGCACTCCCTGAAAGTTTCTTTTTTCGACAGGTAAGTGAGCGACCTGACGCTATTTTGGTCAAGCAGTACTGCTGTTCAGTACGTACTTTTTCCGAGCTTTGGCCAACTACGGTTTAACGAGGTTTCACTGCATATGCAATGTTGAGACGATGATGCAATTAGGACAGTGTTCGACTGGAAGGAAAGACAGCTTTCCGCCCGCGAAAACTGAGCCTGCAAACTTGCAGGGTTGGTTGCCAGCAGCGATAAGTTGTCCTTTCATCCACTTCACTTTCTTCACATTTATCAAACAGAACCTGCAACCTTCCAAAGGTTGCAGGTTCGGTCCCTGCCAGCAGCACATTGTCTTTTGATTCACCTTACTTTTTTCGTGTTTATATTATAATTATGCACAAATAATGTCCTCTTCACTTTCCTTTGCCTTATTGTTTGTTACTTCTTACTGGTATTGTGTCTGACAAAGAAAAAAATCCCATGAGCGTGCCATGCATCCCATGAGTGTGCCAAAGCATTCTTAATTATGAGAAAGTGGTGAGCCCCAAGTTTTCAAAAACGGAACTTGGAGAGAGCCAGATGACCACTGTTTTGAATGGAAGATTACTCGAAGTTCAAAATTCTTTCTGAGTGTTTCACGTGCTCAGTAGAGGGGAATCTTAAAGCTGGTGAGGTTTCTTTGGATGTGGAAAGATGGTGAGGGGTGTCGGCGCACAACAGAGCTCACCTTGGCAACACAGCAACCGTCCGACTCCCCGTCACCCTCACAGCAGCTGTAGCGACTCTCCAGGGCTCCCGCAACTGCGAACGAGGAGCCAGTGTCACATGAAAATGTGCTGCACGAAACTGCACCACGTGAAACTTCTATCACATCAAAGCATGCCACACGTGAGAATGCTTACTGGCAAAAGGGTCGTTACACATCTGGTACCACCCCAGAGTTATACACGCAGAACCAGCCAATACAATGGACCAGCACTAGTGTCGGCGTAGCAGCGCAAAGTGTAGCGTGCCCCTCCCCCCCCCCCCCCCACCACCAACAAAAAGTTGTCTTTTCACCCACTTTTTTTCCCTCAATTTTACAATTTCTCTGGTTCACTTACTATCTAAAAACAATGCCTGCTATGCTTTCCTCTGCCTAACTGTCTGTTGACTTCAATGTGTAGCACCTAACAAGAGATGGACACTATGACACAGTTTCCCTTCTTTCAGCTGTGCGCTACTTTAGAGCCTTTAGCAAGTTATAAAAGTACAGTATGCAAATAAGACACCGTATGAGAGTATGGCATAACTTTCAGGGTCGTAGACCTTTTTCCAGTGAAGGCACCCAAACAGCACAAACTCTTTTTTCAAAAATTACTGTGGAGATGTCACGCCTCATTGTAGCCTCTCAGCCTATGCTTTGTTAACGAGAATGTGTCCCCTGGAAGACGCACCATCACTGCAATTGGGAGCGCAAAACACACGAGAAGGAAAGGAGAAGTGCTACTACCATATTTTCGCGCGTATAACCCTGACCAAAAACCCAAAAATTTCAGTGGCAAAGTCAAAGTGGAGGTGTGGATAATACACGGGGTTTTTTCTATAGTGCTGCTTCACGGCAATGCGTGTTGTGTTGTGAAGCCCCTTAACAGTGTAGCGAAGGCTACGGAGGCGGTTTCCGCAAATTCGAGTTGCTCCGCAAGTAGCACGGCAGCTTGCGGTCGATTTTGGTTTCGCTTGCTTGCATCGTTGAAGCGTTTAGAAAAACATTTGGGGAGAGACAATTCGATTGTTCAGTGTAAAATCTCACTGTCACACCACAAGTATATTTTTTGGATGTTCGTGGCCGCTCAGTGACCCTCCACATGTCCCTACGTCACGGACGCCATGTTTAATTTTGGAATGGGCTTGCCGAAAAGGTGGTGCTGTCTAAGAAAGTTCCATAATAAATAAAGTAAGTTCCATAATAAATAAAGCAATATTTATTTCAGCAAGGCAAATGAGATTTTATAGTGCCTATAGAGATATTATCAGTAAATTAATGTACTACTTTTTGACGCGGTAGCAGGCATGCATTTCGGTTCTGTTGTTTCCAGGGTGCTGTTACAGTGTACTAGAAGGGGTAGTGCTGTCAAGTTGTCGCCGAGTGTGAGCGCTCTTTACCTCGCTGATGCCGCTAGTTCTTCACATCTCGACCTGTTCGCCAAGCCTAAGTCGATCTGTTCTGTCACCATGAGTAGTGTACGGCGGCAGGCCTTCACGGCACAGGAAAAGCTTAAGATCATCGCTGTCGCCGAGGAATTTGGAAATCGCGAAGCGGGAAGACGGCACGATGTGGACGAGATCTGCGTGCGACTGTGGAGAAAGAAGAAAGAGAGCCTACAAGCTGCGCACCGCGACCGTAGGTCATTTCGTGGCCCCAAGACCGGTGCCTGCCCTGAGCTGGAGGCGGAGCTAGTTAAGTTCATCGAAGATGTGAGAAGCAAAGGTCACGCCATATAGACCGAAGTGGCCCAAGTGGAAGCACGGCGACTTTCGAGAGAGCTAGGCCTACCTCACGAGTTCTGTGCGAGCCGTGGATGGCTGCACCGCTTTATGAAGCGGCAAGGGCTCTCAATCAGACGGCGGACTACAATATGTCGACGCTTGCCGGCTTCTTATGAGGAGAAGCTGCTCAAGTACCAGAGATATGTAATTGGCCTGCGAAAGCAGCACAATTACATTTTCTCGCAAATCGGCAATGCGGATGAAACTCCTGTTTATTTTGAAATGCCGTGGGAAACAACGATTGAGAAGACGAGCAGCAGTTCGATGAGTGTGCTGACCGGCGGGAACACCAAACTGCGCATCACAGTCTTGCTTTGTGCCCTCGCCGACGGCACGCAACTGCGACCGTACGTCATCTTGAAAGGGAAAACTCTACCAAAGGTTCATTTGCCTGCCGGTGTGGTGGTGCGCGCACACAAGAACGCGTGGATGAACAGTGACTTGTTCGTAGACTGGATCAAGACGGTATGAAAAAAGAGGCCCGGTGCGATGCTCGCAAAGAGGTCCATGCTCGTTCTTGACTCGTTCCGCGGCCACACAACTGAGGAAGTGAAGGACCGCCTTTCACGCAACGGCACCGACTTAGTTGTTATACCTGGTGAAATGAGGTCAATGCTGCAGCCTCTAGATGTGTCGCTTAACAAGCCCTTTAAAGCGCATGCCAAGCGCTATTACGCCGAGTGGATGGCCGAAGGCTGCTACGACTTGACGCCGACAGGACGAGCCCGAAGGCCTGATATTGCCCTATTCTGCAAGTGGTTTGTCGAGGCATGGAAGGCCATTCCAGGTGAGATGGTGCGAAAAAGTTTCAAGAAATGCTGCATCACAAACAACATGGATGGAACCGAAGATGACCTTGTGCATAATAGTGAGGACTGCGGCTCAAGTGATAGCTCTAGCGAGAGCAGCGACAGTGAGTGAATTGTGACTGGCCTTGCAGACAGCGTATTCTGCTTGCTAAATAAAGGTTTTTCTGTCTACATATGTGCTATGTTGCTTGAGCAGTAGCTTTTGTACAGCCTTTCCTGTATATCAAATGTGCGGGCAATACGCTAGGATTTTTTTTTTTCTTTCTCGGTGAGCTGAAAGTGGTGGTGCCGATTATATGCAGGGGCGGATTATACGCACAAAAATACGGTATACTGTTTTATCGTACTTGCGTACTGCATTTCTGTAACCTGCCAAATGTTTCTATTAGCTTGACTGCATGTGTCTACTTAAATCTTAGGCAGCAGCAACTATCCATTCAGGTTAGGCAGCTCCTACTTGCACTAACACAATGCAATGCACAGACGCAGCAAGCCAGTTTAGCAGTCAGACTCCTGAAGTGCAACGTAGCCAGAATAAGAACTTCAGGGTCAATGACACTCACTCCGCTTCTTCCAGAGGCGACCCCAGTGGTGGACACACTCTTCGGGGCGCACATAGTCGCCGTCTTCCGTCAGCGAGAAAGTGGCACCGCACCGGCTGCATCGGAGCACCGAACCTGCATACAGGCAAACATGGGAAGAATTTCAGAAAGGAATGCACTCAACTGCAGGCTATTGGTAACTGCACATGGCAAATGAGTCATCCACTGCAACGAATTAATCGTGAGTGTAAATCAAAGGCCAATGGCATAGGCATGCATCGAGATCAGAAGAGGGGGGAAACAAACCATGGCTTGACAGCCCTTACCCCTTCCTTCACACCCCAGAATTAATATCTGGAGTATTACGTTCCACAATCATGACTATGAGAGGCATCGTAGGAGAGGGCTGCAGCAAAAATTTTTACCATTTGGTGTTCTATAGCAGGCATCAACATTGCTCAGCACACAGGCCTCCAACATTTCACCTCCATGGAAATGCCCCTCCTTTGGCATACATCACAAAGAACAAGAGATTGCCTACTTGCCGTACAAACTGATATAAAATAAATTCAAGGTGCATGTGTGCTGCTTACGAAAAATCACAGCATATGCGCGGAGTCAATGATGATGAGTGGTGCGAAGCGTCTGTCCATCTGTGCTTCTGTCCGTGCGTTCGTCTATCCGTTCGTTCTTGCTTCCATCCGTGCGTGCATCCGTTCGTCTGTCTGTCCGCCCATCCGTCTATCTTTCTGTCTGTCTGTCTGTACGTGTGTCCGTCTGCCTGTCTGCCTATCTGCCCGTCCACCCATCTGTCTGTCTGTCACTCACACTAGCACCACCTGCTGAGTGAGTCGTACAACTAGGTGGTTATGAACCGGTCACAGACATGCATTAACAAACGCACGGCTTTAGGAGCTTCGCCCCTAATAGGTCACACAGTCCCTTGTGCGTTTGAATAAAGCCACTAGAAAGTGAAAGCCATTATCTTCTTGGATGTGGCAATGGAAACTATTATTGTTATTTATGGACATAAAGTTATTAAATTTGTCATGCAGATGTAATTTACTATGCTGATATCATAACTAAAATAGGTTTTCAGCTGTCCAATGTAGTTTTTGAGTTACAGCACTTGATAGACTCTCATTGTCATCCCAAAAAATTAATGAAATAATTGGACACAAGTTAGTAAATATATCTGCATAAGGATATTTACAAGAGCCCATTCTGTGCCATATTGCTATAGGTTTACTTTCTAATATTAAATTAAGCCCACACGAATATTTTTAATGTGCTGGGCATGTTGTCTTACTAACAAGTTTTACAAAAAGCCAGTTATAAAGATATGTTTGATGTGCAGACAAATATAGACAGCTTTACAGCACTTACCAATAGTCTCTCAGGACCTAAGCGAAGAAAACGGAATGGCTATGCTTCATTTGTTGGGAAGTGGCACACAGATGATTTACAACAGCTGCTCAAAAAATTACAGTTGAGAAGATGGAGCTCAAAGAAAGTGGAGCTAGAAACCAAGAAAATAAAGCTCGAATGCGAGCTGGCTTCATTTTTCATTAGAGAAATGCAGCTTTGTGGCTATCTTGAGCTCTGATCTATCTTCTTTATGATGGTGCCAATATGGTGGCACTGTGCCAAGGGAAAGCAGCAGATTTGCATTTTGTGAAGTCCAATTTTCTTATAGCCGTACATGACAGCCCATCAGTAAAATACTTTCTTCTCGACTTATACTAGTTATTTGGGTCCAATGTTTCACCAGGATGTAAAACATGATTATAGGATTGCAGAAAAAAAATAAATTGAAGAATTGAACATACTTACCAAATTTACCATGTAAAGCTCAATTTAAAACATTCACTGTACGCAAAAAAAATCTCTGCATCATTGCCTAAAAATAACCAAGTCACAGATTTGCAACACCTGGGTTTAACCTCGTCTAGCCATGCATGTGCCAAAGAGGGGGCAAGCCACGCCCACCAGCTATCCAAGCAGCCGCCACGCCCAGTTTGCACAGTGTGGTGAGGGTCAAGTGGAAGGGACAAAAGGCCTGCGCTTCTGCAGGGAGTGCCACAGCCAGGTGTGCTTGTTAGTTTTCTGGCAGTAGTGTGTGGACACTCTGGCAAGGTCTGTGGCAGGCAGTGGTTCAAGTATTCTGTCTGCGCAAAGGCCACGTGAAAGAAACAGCCACTAAGAAGGAAAACGGTTTTTCTGTTATTCGTTGAATTGCCCTTTTGCAGTTCCAAAATCACCGCGCTCGCTGCGAGAAGGCGCCTGGTAGGCTAGAAGATGCTCAAAAAGAAAATATCGGCGGTGACAATTCGAACTAAACACTGCGACATCATAAATTTTGACGGTGTTCACTAAGGCCTATACGTTGCTCCTATAGGTAAAAATGGAGCACAATGTGTGCTAATGGGGCCACAGACATAACGTACCAAGTTTCAGCAAAATTTCATGTCAGCGAAATACGACAAATACACTTCACAATTTGTGACGTCACTGCGTGGATTTCAGCACGAAATTTTAAAATGGTACTTTTGCCTTGATTTTCTTCTCTAATAATTAAGTTATGATGGTAATACTAACAACATTAAAGTTCTCAGCTTATACTTTATCGAGCTAAACCAATACATTCTTTCACTTCAGCGTCCCCTCAGATCAGCAAGCTACGCTGTTTCTTAAGATTTACACACCTAGCGTAAACGTTATTCTCTTCCTCCTCTGTCGACTGCCCCTTTGACTCAGAGAGACGTTGTCGTGCAGTCAGTGACATCAGGCTGTAGAATTTTTCTGACCCGTGACATCGTAATGATATCAGCGTAATGCCAATCGTGTAGTGTCACCCTAAAAGTTTTTGTTTCACATGTTTGAAATAAAGAAGCAAGAAAGGGTACTGGCTCGCTCAGTTGTTCTGCTACCTTCGACGTAGCCAGACGTGCAGGTCCAGGTCTCCTCTTCGCTTACCACACTTACTCGGCACTTGATGAGGCATGTAAGGCCTTACCACAAAGGCTCTTTAATTGAGTTAACAAACATGAACTAAAGAACAGAAAAGACAGGACATGGCTTCCACCTAAATAAAATTAATGTCAAATATTAGCTCCCCTGCCCCTCAAATTATGAGAGGGTCCCTTGGCCCCTCCAGAGTTCACACCCATAGCAAATGATCACACTGTCGTAAAACATCATTCCAGAGCCTAATTTCATATACTGCCAATAGAGTGAGCCCCCCTGTAAGACTTTACATTCTAAATGAGAGCAGATGCAACCCAAAAGGATTATGCAAGTACGATTCCTGATACGAAAAGTGGGCGTTCTTAGGGAAAAGAATGGAGCTTCAAGGGAATATTTGGTTGGCCATCTTCAGAATAGTATTCGGCATGTACAGTTAAACCTGGGTATAAATAAATTGATAAATTCCCAGAAAAAATCGTTATAAATAGGATTTCATTATATGCAGGTTCGGTACGAAAACTGAGAAAATAAAAGTGCAAATTAAACAAAAGGGGGGCTGAAGGCAGAGCTAACCCAAAACACTTATTTTACAGTAAGAAACTTCATTATTATCGTGATAGCCATTATATGGACACTATCGGCGGGTTTTTGCCGTTGCCGCCATGTTCCGTAACAAGTGCAAATTCATAACATGCCCCGCGCATCTTAACTTTCACGAGCGGGTAAAAGCGCGAGAGCGCTGCTGAAGCAGAGATAAACTGAGTCGGCCCATCCCTATCGCCTGGAAAGTGCATAACATCTCCCGCGTGTTATAACTGCAGTTGAATATTCATACAGAAAGTAAACCACCCGTCTTGAACGAGCATGAAACAACCTGGGGAGGGTGAAAAGAGGAATCGCTCGAGCAGCAATAATGAATGAGTTCAAGGGCATTCTTGATCGCTAGAGCGCTTCCTATCTCGGCGAGTATCAGTGCTGTTACAACGCGAAGTGTCTGTGAAAAGAGCACTTCTCCTAGGAGAGCCGTATTTGCTCACACTAGCATTTCGTAGGAGTTCCGCGATATCAGATCCAAAAGAGTTAAGTTGGCTGCAAGCCTCACTTTTTATAACATTACAATTTCACTATCGCATTCACTGCATTGCGTTCAACGCAGCGTCATGTTGTCAGAACTAATCGACTAATCGTGAAAGCTACCAGCCGGCGAACTCGCGGTGCGGCGCAAAACGAAAGTGCGCTACGAGTCTACCTCCGAAGATTCGTCATCACCCTAGTTTCGGAGAGTTTCCATCAGTGCCTAATCTGACGTCCCCTAGATAGTGAAGACACAATTGTCGAAAATTTTAAAGAAGTGTCAGAGTTTCACCGCAAGGGCGAAGCAATGAATGCGATAGCAACAATTCTTGGAATGTAGCGCTGAGAACAGCAAGCAGATCGAAACGGACAGCGCGCTGCTCACGCACAAATGACGCAAGAAAAGAACATACACAGGACGAGATGAAACTAACAACATTTAGTGCTCGACGCTTAACATGCTGTTTAAACAAAAACGAGGCACGAAACAAAATCACAGGTACAGATATGAGTGCGAACTAACAAGTGAACCAGTTGTTACTTCGGTGTGTTTAAAACGCGGACTCTTTTCGCAAACGGCGCCTGTCCAGCGAGCGAAGTGATCCTGGTGTGCCCGGCAACTAAACTCAATTGTTCCCCGGTCAAAGACGAAGGCATGTGATTCTCCCCACCAAAGGATAAGTGCGCGCGCACAAGCACCTAACCACCCTCCCCATTCGCAGGGAAAGTACACGTGAGAGATAAGCACATGTTGGCGCATTGTGACAATCTGGGCGCCAAGCTCGGGCGGCTTTTTTTTTTCTTTTTTTTTTTTCCCTTTCTTGAGTTTTCATAAATATAGATACGTGAATGACGGCGGTGGAGGCAAAATACCAGCCAAGACAGTCGATATACATAATTGCTATGGCAACAAAAAAAAAAGCAAAGCTGAACATTGTCGGGGGACACACCATGCGCACGCAGTGAAGCTATGTGCGCGCGCACGGCGTCGCAAACGAAGAGCGAACGACACAGACACGGATACCACGGAAAACTAACCGGTAAAGTGCCCTCCATATGCAGTGCGGCCCCATATATGTGACGAACTAAAAGCGTGGCACTGCCAATGAGCAAAAGTAGTTTTTTTTTGTGTTGGTTAGAAGAAGGGGGGGGGGGGGGGCACACCCGCGCATGAGAGCGTGGCGGCGAAAACAGCGACAAAGCTGGCTCGTGGGGCGCAGGCTGGTCTGCCTGCCGGACGCAGCCCGGGTGCCCGCCGCCGCCACTTCGCGCTTTGTTGGCGGCAGGGCAGTCACGGAAGGTGCATGCTCGTACCAAAGTGCCAAAATGCGGAGCGAAATTCCTTGATTGTCCGTGGAGAAAATTCGTTATATCTAGGTTGTCTCCCACTATTATTTTGTTACATAGAGGTCGCAAATACATGTGCTTTTATGAAGCGACAGCATGGAATTGAAAAACTTAGTTATATCGAGGAATTCATTATATGGAGGTTCGTTATAAGCAGGTTTAAGGGGGCAAACTGGTCTTAGACATTTTTTGTTTATTTCTTCAGTGATCTTGATGAAAATGCACAGCCTTGTGCAGTTTTTTCTGCTGATTTCAAATATGCAATTACTTTTCCTGTAACTCATCTCATTCCCAAGATAATGCAAGTTCAACCCCCATTGTTTAAGGCCTCAATAGAAAAAAAAGTGCCTAATTAAAAGCAAAATTCAAGATATGGCAAGATAGACTAATGATCTAAGATTGAAATTATGCAAGTAGTTTCTTTTATTTGGCCTTTTTAGTTATGTTATGGCAAATTGCACTTTCCACTCTGAAAAAGCAGTTGGCATAATATTACAATTTTGATGAGTAATTAATTAAAAAGGCTTGTACTCTAAATTCCATTCCCATACTTGGATTCTATACACATACAGGTTTCCATTGCAAGAAGAATTATTGCTCTACCAGCCCTAGCTGCCGAGATATCGAGGCCTTAAGATTGAACGGAGTCATAAATTCACATTTTGAGAAAAATGGCAAAAACAAATAACACACACTTTATTCAAAAACAACAATAAGAAGGTGCATATTTCACAATGCAGATCTTAATAGCCACCAGGAACATAGTCAGACTGGTGCTTAGCACTGCGGTGGCACTTCTTTAGTGCTTGCTGGACCTTCTCACTAGAGGCACGCTTGCGGTTTGAGTCGGCCACTCGACGCCTGTCCTTCTCAGTCATCCGTCTGATGCTTGGGAGGGTGGCGTTGAGATTGAGCTCATCGAGGATTCCTGTTGATGTTCTCAAGTTGCCACAGTTGAATTTCATCACTGCCTCGGCAACTGCAGCTTCAACCGCAAACAGTGAAGCATGGCGCTGCTTAGGTGCCAAAGCCCAGATCACGGAATGAAGGCTTTCATTACTATTCTGGGTTTTACCCCTTTGACACCTTTCTAGAAGCCCTTTTTCTGACAGGCGCTCATAAACTGGAAGAAGAGCCTTGCACACATGTTGTGGCAAATTGTAATGGTGCCTCGGAGTGGGCTCCCCTTTGGCAGCAGCTGCATTTTGCCGGCACCAAGAGTCTGGGCCTGTGGGACACAGGCTGTGGTTTGACTCACTATCATTAGAAGTGATGTGATAGTAAGTCGCCATCACAGCTCTGTGCATGTCCTCAACATCTCCTTTGTGAGATTTGAGCGCCCAGCCGTAATAGGAGCTCAACTTCGTGATGAGGTCCCCGGTGAGCCTTCCCCTTCCTCCAAGGGTTTCAGAGGCACCTCCTTTGTGCCTTGCTACTAAATTGCGTAGGGCAGTGCCCATACGCTTTTGGACGTGATTGACACAGTCCTCTTTTTGGACTTTGATGAAGCCATAGCTATCTGCTTCTTGCAAAGCGAGAAAGGTGCGGCTGTCACCATCTGACAGGATTGTAGTGTACTTGAGGCCATTTTTTTTTTATGGACCTCTCAAAGAGGTGCACAGCTGCCTCAACTTCCATTTCGCCAGCTTTTTTTGTAGTATTTTTTTGGCACACGTGGCTGTCCTGCCAAGCCTGATATGCCGGGTCGTCTGCCTTCGGTCCGCGCTTGCATCCGGCACAGAAGTTGCTCAGAACGACATAGTCGAGCACTAGACCAGTGAAGAGCTCGATCACTGCCCCCACGCCTATGTGGGACGAGTGCCCGCGCGTCATCCAGGAGCCGTCGTACGAGACTGCAATACTGTCGGCATTGTCAATATGCAGCTCCTTGTAAAGCTTACGAACTGCACTCGCGCACTCGCCCATGACTTTTTCGGCCGCGCGATTAGCTGCAGGAGTCAATTTCCGCTTCACATATCCTTGCCACGTTTTATTGTGAAGTCCGCGATGGGATATGTTCATTGTCGAAAATATATCATTCATAGCTGCTTGACGGTTCCCAGTGGCCTGCATGGCTCGAGCGGCGAGAATGTTGACGGCGAACGAGTTTACTTTCTGTGCTTCATCCACTCGCGGAGAGCTCCATGCTTGCGCGATGTCGCCGCAGTTCACGCAACGCGCACACATTTTCACGGCAAGGCCATATTGTCTGTCCTGTCTGTAGATGCTGACGCTTCCGTTGCAGATTTTACATTTCATGGCATCTAACAGTTTACCGAAGCAGCCAAGATCGGCGATCAAAAAACTTGCCTCTTCGTTTGGCTCCGCGGGAGCGGCGCCGGCCGGTGCGTCGTTCCTCAAAAACTCAAGTTTTGTCTTCGACGCGGCGGTCGATGCCAGTTTCTGCAGCCTTGCATCGGCCTTTGTGCGCCTTACCTGCAGCTCCGATTGCGTTAGTAAGGTTGTATCACGGCGGACGCGGCCGCTGCTTAGCGAAGCGTCGGTGACCGGCGGGCCCGCTAGGCCTAACTCCCCGTCGACTCTCTCGGGCGCCTCGGCGATTCCTTCGCTGTCGGCGGAGATGGAGGTCGCGCAGTCTCGATGTTCGCAAAGTTCGTCTGCGCGTTCGGGTGATGGATGTGCCGGCGATGCGTCACGTTTGGGAGCATCGCAGGCTGGCGAGGCCGTCAGGCTTGCGTCGGCGGCATCGGCGGGCGACCCATCTCGTTGTTCGTTGACGCTCCTCGCCAAGAGACGCGCCTTGAAGTTGTTCGCCTGAGACTTTTTTCTTTTTTTGCCGAACTTATGCCGTGTATGAAACTTTCGTGCCGATCCAGGCATTGCAACAACTTCGATCGCGAGCACGCTAGTCG
Organism: Rhipicephalus microplus; assembly: GCF_043290135.1. Classification (NCBI taxonomy): domain Eukaryota; kingdom Metazoa; phylum Arthropoda; class Arachnida; order Ixodida; family Ixodidae; genus Rhipicephalus; species Rhipicephalus microplus. The sequence goes on from NW_027464593.1 coordinate 4,643,371, forward strand.
AAGCACAGGCACAGGAAATATGTCGGTGCGACAACAGGTGTTCGCGCGTTGTTGACGCGCCAAGCAGACGATGCGAGCGCAATCAGCCAATGAAGTGACCACCTCGTGGTCACGTGCGCGTAACAACCAATAGCGTCGCGTACTTTGCTTCTTCTTTGGTTGCTTTTTTTTCGGTAACCAATGAGCGGAGCGAGGCTCTATGGGCGGGAATCGGAAGGTGAAGAAACGCTCTTTCAAACAAGACCGAGATCGCGGCAATGGCGTTCGGCAAACGGCAGCTCTGCATCGCGAAAGAGGTGGTGTTTTTTCGTCAGATTCTGCGCAAATCGAGCTCGCGTGTCCTCTTTGTAATGATATAACAAGTAAATTATCGCTTTCTGGAGTCTGAAAATTGGCAGGCAGGTGTAAAAATGCTTGCAGAATTCAAAAATGACATTGAAAAAAAAACGTTTTTTTCGCGATTTTTCGGTCCCAAAGACCCGTCCGCCCCCTTAACTGTAATGGTAACAATTCGCTTTTTTTTTTTCAGCTGAACATAGCTGAACCCATTTGACTCAGTAATATTTACATGCTAAAATATAGATCAATGGCCTATAATCAGCGCTCACCTAGTATGTGCAACCAAACACAGGGCTTGCTCTGCCATAGAGCAACATTTATTATCATACTGAACTTCTCAGAACGATAATGAACGATACGTATCTGAAAATCACTCTGAACAGCATGAGCAAAGAGAGAAGGATGCATGCAGCCACAGTTGCCAACTCACCATTTGATTTTGAGTACTGACGGCCATCAGTTCCGGCGAACACTGCACGCCCTGGCTCCGCTGGATGCGGTCGCGGGTAGTTGTACTCCGCAAGCTGCTCTGGGGTCATCCGGTACACCTCCAACAGCTCATACAAACGTTTCTCTGCATTCAACCCCCGAGTGCAAGTAGCCATCTGTAGCTACATCACCGTAGTGCCCTCACTAGCATCGCGAAAGTGCCGTGAAATACTGTCCCCAAAGTGCTCGAGTGGCCTAACCAAAAAGCTCTTTAGCAGCTACACAGAAATTCCTTGAGTAGCATCGCCAAAGTACCCTCTGGTAACTTAACCAAAAAGCTCTTCAATATCATCACAGAAATGTCCTTTGACATCATCAACTAAGTGCCATTAAGAGGTTTAAGCGAAATCCCATTTTGTAGAATCCCTTAAGTGCCTTTAGTAGCTTTGCCGACGTTAAACTTAGTACATTGCCAAAGTGCCTTTATTAGTGTCAGCGAAGTATCCACTGAAGTGCCTGAAGTATCCACTGAAGTGACGCTTCGGTTACCCGCAGCACAGGCGGAGGGAACTACCAGTGTTTGTTGATGAAGCATTTTATTAACAGTACTCCACCTTTCAGGTGTAACGATTGCATGGTGTTGTTTCTCTACTGCAGAGACTGGAGAAGGTGCATGACCGAAATATTAGGCTGTTCCATAAAAACTGGCTCAAGAAAGCCAGTTGAAAAACAACTTGTCACCTTTTGGAATCAGTTTTATGCTGCTATTTAGTAAAAAAAAAACTTGAAATGTCAGAAAATTTTAGCTTCAGCATAGTAATCATAAACAGGCCCAAATATTAGGAATGTTCAAATCACAGTAGATTCTCATTAAGGGGGGACACGGGTCTTAGAAGGCCGAAAATCACAAAAAAATTGACTTTTTCAAGCTGACATTTTCGGAATCTATATCTATTTTTGCACAAATCTGCTAAGTTTTTAGCTTATATTGTCATTATTTTCGCCGTAAAATCAATTTGTAACACCAATATGAGGTGTGTATGAGCGCAAATTGACGCTAAAATCGCGCTTTTTCCGTGCCGAACCGTTGCCGGTACACAAGGGCTATCGTGGCCATCTCGATCTCGTTTGGAAGAGCCGTTCTTCATCTTCAATTTCCCGCCACCACTGGCTCGCTTTGCTCATTGGTTTTCTAGCAAAAGCGCGTCATCGAGAGGTACAAGCGCGCGATTTTATTGGCTGCTTGGGGCACGTGACAAAATCTAGGCATCCGATTGGCCAAGCGGCGTTTCTGGCGTCTGCTTCACCGCAGAGACGCGCGTGAGCGTGCGCCATTTTGTCTTGGTGTTGTCAACTGCCTACAGCTATGGGTCGTGCCATCAAGAAGTTCCGCACCAAACAAAAGTTTGGAAAGCGGGTGAGGCGATCGCTAGCCGAGAACTTCAGGAAGCGCCCCGCAACGACCCAGGACAACGAGGATGACGAACTCGCAGCGGCCAGCGGAGCGGTCGTCGACGCCAGCGCGGCAGGCCTAACGGACGCTAGTCCTACGAGCCCGTCAGTTGCCGACAACGTCGCGGAAAGCGGCCGTGTGCGTCACGACACGCAAATTCTGCAGCCACAACAGATAGAGGATAAAAAGAAGAAGGCAGAAGAGAAGCTGCGAGAGATTTCATCTGTTGCGGCGACGGAGCGGAAGCGCAGCCTTATCGCTAAACGTGCCGACGCTGTGGGTCCCCCACCCGATGAAACGACTTTCACCATCCTGGACTTGGAGGCGGTAAATGCTTTGATAATATTGCATTTAAAGTGCAAGATTTGCAACGGAGACGCCGAGATCAGGAGAGGCGAGCGGGAATACGGCCTTGCCGTCAAGCTTGAGCTAGTGTGTGTGAACTGCGGTGACGGGTCGTCAAAGTGGAGTTCGCCGCGCGTCGACGGACAGCAGAAAATAAATCCATTCACAGTGAACGTGCTCGCCACCCGCGCAATGCAGGCAACTGGCAACAGGCACACTGCTTTTAACGACATATTTGCAATGATGAACATATCGCGTCGCGGCCTCCACACGAAAACGTGGCAGGCGTACGTGAAGAAGAAGCTAACACCTGCCGCTACTCTTGCTGCCTCGAAACTTATGAGTGAGTGCGCGAAACTTGAAACTTGAAAAAAAGGCATGCTCATGCTAACAATCAATCTGATTATATGCCTGGTGCATATTAACTCGCTAAAATTATGTGTGCCTGTGATGTTTTACATTCTGTAACGCTAAATAAAGTTTTAACCTGTTTTGCTCATTTTCTCAGAACATGGATTTTGGCCACTTCCCTTGTTTGCTTCTTCTCTAAATGTCGACCCAGGACAGCTAGAGCTACAATTCTTTTTGCACAATGTAGCTAAATGTGCATAGAAAGCAACGCTGTAAGCAGATTTTCAATCTGCAGTTCAAAATTTTTTTTATATTAATTTAAAATTTTTTTGTTTTTGGCTAGGTGTAGACCATGAACTCATTAGTGCTGTAAATTGAGAAGTAGTTGTTCAATTTCCAATTAGCTTGCAGCGTTGTTCTCCTTCGGCTTTCTTGTATCCATATATGTGTTTAAAATGATGTTATGTTGCATAGATAATACTTTATTGTTTCGGCAAACAATAGAATGAGAGTACTAATTACCTCTGGAAATAATTGACCTGTGTAAAATATAACTGGATAGTTAAATAAAGCTAAAGAAACTGAACAAAGCAGTGCAGTTTCATCTACTTTGGCCAAGAAATAACCTATGTTATCTCTAAAAACCATGTCCCCCCTTAAGTGAAACTTGAAGGGACAAAAAAATATGTTCCATTTAACAAAAAGTTGCACTTTTTAAGAGACGAAGGGTCCAAAGTACCATATTTACTTGCGTAACGAACCCATTTTTTTTTTTTTTTCAAAAGTGTTGTCGCCAATTTGGGGGTAGGGTTCATCACGCGGGAGAAAAAAGTCACAGGAGTTATACCAGAAAAAATTTTGCATGACTACTTTGCTCGTCTTGGGCTGCAAAATGCGTGACGAATCTTTTTGTAGCCCGAAGCTCTCACTTTCTTTCATAGAGAACGTGCACGGATCGATGCCAAAGTGTCGTCCAGCCGCTCAGTTCCCATGCTCCAGTGCATGTTCGACCAACTTCCATGAAAGCTGACCACGCGTTTTGTCTGCTCGCGATGGGATATGTTATAGCATGACTCTACGGGTAACACAGCGTGCCGGCTTTTCAAAAAAATGACGAAGTGACCGGTAAGTTTAAAACCAGCTGTGTAGCTAGCATACCGGCCATACGCTCCCTGCGCAGCAGGTGTCCTCAACTAAGCTCACTTCGACAAACCCGACAACAAAAATGCAGTGCCGGATGCTGGCGCACAAACTTCGCAGGCTACGTGCTGTCGGGGCGATGAGCACTTTGCATGGCCTCCGAGTTGACGGGTACGTGGAGAGTTTTTACGTTGCGTGCCCGCCATCTCAGAGGCCATGCATTTGTTTTGTTGCACTGTTCTCAGGCCGCTGTGCTTGATTGGCACTGTAAGATTTCTCCTGCATTCAACAGATGGCACTTTGCCGCGAAAGACGCGACTTTTAAACTTTGATTGATGTAGTTCGCTTTCACGATGCTCACAACCATTTAGCATGGTTGCAAAACTATGCTTTGACTTTTAGTGCATCATTATTTTGTGATATAATGGCTTGATTTATTATTGTTTCGATCATCAACAGCACTGGTTGTCACACCGAAATAAAATGAACAGATACATTTAAAAAATACTTTTTTTTAATTTTTTTTTTTTCAATGAGGAAGGTGGGGGGGTGGTACATATGCGAAACCAGTCATATCAGAGCCAGTTGCTCCATTTAGGCAGCAGTTCCACTTAAAAATTTCCCTTTACTGGGAGTCTGCTGCAACATGTTAGAAGCCACTGGGTACACTGTTACTCCAAAAGTCGACTTCATAGGGGAGGCTATGCGAAGTGGTCTGCTCACCCGTCAGTTCCGGAGGTGGCTTGCGATAGCGGTTCTTCTCAATGCTGAAGCTTGTGCGTGCCGCTCGGGCACCCTGCAGCACCATCTCGTGCGAGACCACCCGGTTGGTGGGCTGGACGGGCGCTGCCGCGGGAGCAGAGGTGCCAGCACCAGAGGAGCTAGAGCCAGCAGAGGACGCGCCCCCGTCTTGGGCCGACTCTCGGCGCAGTCGCTTGAGCGTGTTCACGGCCACATTCAGGTAGACGGTCTTGCCTGAGCTCCGCTCGTAGGTCTGCTTCTCCTCGGACAACGCCTGCAATAGGAACCACGCGTTACATGTACATGCAGCACGGTATCACAGAAATAATAATATCTGGGGCTTCACGTCCCACAACACGATTATGAGGGACATCGTATAAGAGGGCTCCAGAAATCTCGTCGTTCTAATGTCCCTTAGCATGCACTGACGTCCTGGAATACAGGCCTTTTGCATTTCACCTCCATTGAAATGCAACCACCACACTCGGCACTGAACCAGCAACTTTCAGGTCAGCAGCCAAGCTCCACTGATGGCAGAAAATGCAGCCAGGTCAACGGGCTCGACTACTTTTGGCGAGAGCACTTTCAGTGCACATAGTCTAGGGGGTTGTTTTCCCCTCATGGCGCCCATGAGCGCAATAGCGTAGGTGGAACAGCTAGCCCAGTTGCCATCATGCAAGAAATGAAACTACGCTTGTGCGATGGCACCAGTGGTGCTGCAATGGGAGAGAGGTTACACAGGGTCATGATGAATGCAGCTCATCCTCTTTGGGGTCTTGGCGAGCTAGCTGACAACTAGCAGGAGTTCCATCAAACGATTCCATGGCTCGGTCCCACACACCCCTGCAGTGAGTCGAATGCCGGCAATGCTGCTTTGTGGTACATTGGGTGAGTTATGTTGTTGTGAGTGTTATATCTGCATACAAGGACATTATTTGTCATGTTACTGTAGTTATTTGATTTGTAAGACCCGGCTAATGGGCGCACCAGTGTGTAAAAGGAACTAATAAATGTATGTCTTCATTACCCGATGATGTGTACTGTATCTGTATGTCCCACGAGTGGCCCACTCTTCTTTGCCCCACATTTATGGCAGAGAAAGAAAAGTACAGAAAAGCAAACTACCGTATTTTCTCATGCACTACCCACTGAAAGAATACGGAAAACTTGAAGCTAAGGTCAGGGTGCAGGTTTTATGTGGATTTCAGTGAGGAAGCGGCTTAACGACAGTGCTTCACAGTGATGCACACAGATGGCTCACGTTTTATCGAACAGTATTCGCGCCTTCCTTTACAGTGAATAAAACGTGATGCAATGTGGCTATAGACACAGTTCGATGGCTACTAAATTGCAATGCACAATGAAAAAGCATCTGTGAAAATGGCACAGGAGATGGCAAACCTTTTGGATGGCTTCGTCTTCGGTGCTGCAGCACTTGGCACACTCGTCCAGGAAAAGGTTGAGGTAGCGCTGGCGCACAGCCGTCGGAACTCGGCTGCCATACTCGGCCGGGATGGTGGGACGCTTGGACAGGACCTGCGCAATCCACGTAGACTGTTGTCTTAACGTCAAAGTGACATTTCATCTGTGTAACCCTTACTGTTGAACGAATAGTCTAAACACTTCAAGTACTAGAAAATATAGTGACAGGAGCCACAGTACCCCATTCATTTGCTACAAGTGTTTCCGCAAAGTTGTCTTGTGACACGAATTTGCTCTTGAAAAAACTTGTTTAATTTCTTGATCTATTTTCATGAAACGTCTTGAGTCTATGTATATTAGTACGGTAATTTTAAATATGCAGACATTTTTGCAGTATAAGGTGTAGCTGTTAAAATAGAAAATATTACACAGTACACAGTCCTGATAGCAGATAATAAATTTTGATATGCTGATTTGCTTTGTAATGCACTCAGTTTTGATGAGAGTCTTGTTCCCCATAAGACACATGAGATATTTCTCATTTAAAAAACCATGCATTATACAGTGTAGACCATTTAAACCATAACTGATTACAGTGTAGGACCTGCTATAATGCAGTTTTTTCTTACCCCCATTTGCCCTCCCACAGGCCTCCATGTACACTCATACCTGAATATAACAAATGTGGATATAACAAAATATCAGGTATAACAAAGTAAATAAGAAAAAGTCTTGCAACAGATACATTCGAATAAATAATCTTTATAACAAATTTTCAGATTTAATGAAATTAATTTTCTTCTAAGACGCAACTTTGTTTAATGAGGTTTGAGAGTGTACGCATACCGCTTACTGTGCAGTCCCCCAAGATAAAAGACCGGTTATTATGTGGCTGCCAGAACATCCTCAAAGAAGCGAGCGTCCTTCTCAGTGCACGTGTGCCAGCTGAGCAGGAAGCAACAACAGCATTACGAGGGAGGGGATGTAGAACGAGATGCGAGGGGGCAGAGAAGAAAGAAGAGGGGGTGATGATGGGGGTGGGGGTGCAGCAGTTCTACACAGGTGCGGGGGGCAGAGGGGGAGTAGTTGCATAGGTGACAGGGAAGCCTATGCCTCCTTTGCCGCTCTTGCTTTGGCCACTTTTCATGCACGCCTAGCCATAAGCGAGCGTCCGTATCCACTGCTATTTTTCTGTTCGATTAACAGTCGGGAAAATAGCTGCATCATCGTAGAGTGCAGATTTCGTGCATGCCAGTTCGATTCCCGCACTCATGACAATGCTTTGAAACGTGATCGAGCTTTGGCCTTTGACCACCAACAGTCGGGCTGACAAACTAGGAAGACCTTTTTCAGAACAGTTGCAGCGGCTGTTCTCCCGACTGCAAACAAAACTTCGTTTCCCGCGTGCTGGCCTCGGTTTAGCTTGTGAGTGCGATCTCTTCTACGTCTGATCTCCGTGTTTCTTTAGCAAGTGTCTCATAACAGCTTGCTTACGACACTGCAACCCAAACCTAGGCCTAACAAATGCTAGCTGCCTTGTCAGTAGTGGCCGCCAAATACCAAAGGTGCGGTTTGATGCTGAGTCCACACATTTTGCACTTGTTACATTAAGAACAAGTGGCTTACACCTTTGACAAAAATGAGGGCCGGTGTCTAACACTCTTGTGGCAGTTCACGGTCAATAATGTTTTGGACATCGCCCATACACCCGCAAAATATCGATTGCCATTTGACATAAACAAGAATGTCTGAAAAGTTATTAAACATATTTCCGTTACAGCACACTTTTTATTTTTATTTTACTTATTTTTTCCCCGCGTCCCTTCAGTGGACAATGCAGGTCTGCGAACGCTAATTGTTCAACATTTTTGAATTTAAGTGGATACAAACGTACATTCCAGTCGCATGCCCTCAGTCAAATCCGCACAGCTGTCTCTTGCATGTTTTGCGCACACGCAGCCTTTCGAAGATGTTTGGTTATAGTGTGGCCCCCCTACTGGTGCAGATATTCACCACTCCGGTAACTTGCATAAGAAGCAAACTACGTAGTACTACAAAAATAATTGCCCACTTGAAATCCACACACAAATATACATGAAGTCACAAAGTATCGAAAAATCGAACAAGAAATAAATAAATACTTTTAAGAGCAGTGTCTCCCTTTTGTCACAATTATTTCGGGAGCACTTGCAATGGACTGGGTTCAGAGGAACTGGAGATGGGTGTGGCAAACAAACACCCTTTATCACACCAAAAAAAATGAGAGCGAAGTAAAAAAATCGAAAGCGAAAACAAACACTTGCGAACACACAAAATTAATCCAATAACAGCTTGTGCATAGTGAAACTAAACTGGCTGTAGCCAAGTCTAAATCGTCTCTAGCCCTAGCCGCTAGTACTAAGCCAATATGGCGTCCCAACCCTCGAACGTTCTTGCAATTCGCCGTGTTGCCACATCGACTCCGTGCCCTTTGCTGCATCGACACTTAGTCGAACTCGCCGCCGACGCTCTCCGTGAGTTTCTACAGTCGTGGTCCTTTTCTGCCGAACAAGCCGCTTGATCTCATTGCCGGTTGGTTCCGGTCTTTGACATCTTCTCCGGCTCAGTTAGACTACGCCTAACTCATCAATGGCGTTGCGACTGTGGTGTGGGCCACATCTGCTCTGGTTCGAAGTGGAAGAGCTGTATGCCCACCAGGAACTGTGGTCAAAGGTTGCGGCAAGTCCGGGCAGCCTCACTTGAGTCTTACGAGATCGACAGCCACTTCCTGGGTCTCTTCGCCGACAGCTTTCAGAACCGGGCGGCACTACTGCTTCCCTCGCTGTAGCGACGCTGACCTTCCTGATCTTTCCAGTTCGAAGCCCCAATGCACAGTGCCAGCATGTTTTTCGTGAATTTTCATTACGACTCAGGTCACGTGCCACGAGCCTTCTTGTACAAACTCGTACATGAATGTGGCATGTATGTGCACCATCGCGGGTCTCGCGCACTGACGCCGCATTCCAGCGCCCGGCACGTGACTCGCGCCCTTTTGCTCATGACACCCTAAATGCACTGTCTATTTTGACCCACATAATTCTTGCAGCACGTTAATGAGAGCTTCCACACTGCTGCATAAGTAGCGAACAAGTGTCTAAGTTGCATGAAAAGATGGAGAAGAAAAGAAAGAAGGGGCTTAGGAGAAGGAAAGGTTGGCATGGCAAACGGAGGATCAATGTTGCACAGTAAGAGAGAAATAAAAAGGGACATCCCTTTTCTGAGCAAAGACAGAGCAGTAGATGCATCAGAACTGCTTTAGATACGAGTAAACTTAAAATGTGGTGCCGGGCTTTTTCTCTTTTGGGCAGTAGCGCAAGTGCCCTCGAAGAGTGAGTACGAGTGTGGAACCGAGAAAAGACGCACTCACCAAAGCTGGGACGTGGGCCACCCTGGGCTGTCCCTTGGGCTGGGAGGCCACCACGTGAGCTGCAGTGCGCGTCCCCTGAGGCAGCTGGGCTAAAGCAGAGCGGCGCGCCGCCGCCAGCAGCGGCGCATTCGCCACCGGTGCCACTCGGCCCTGAAACACAGGCATTGATTATACAGAACATACTGACAGAGCACACCACTGAACAAGCAGCCATTTATCACTGAATGCTGGAATTATTACAACTAACACCTAAGGCGCCGAAGGCCCACTTTAAGGGGAGACGCGGGTCGAAAAGTCACGGTTTTCCGGAAAATTTTCGCTTTTTTTTTTCCGGCTGTATTGGCATCCTTGGACTATAATCTATTACTTCTGAAAATATCAAGCTGAAATTCGCACGAGAAATTATCAAAAAATGCTTCCAAGTGGGCAGCGGTGACGCGAGAAATGCGCGAAAGTCGCGAAAAACGGCGAAGTTCGCGTCGTCCTGTCGCGAAAACGACGCGTTGGCCGCCATTTGCAATCGTGCACGCATGCTGCAAAGGCCGTATCCTTCATAATCCACTAGTAGCCAGTCTCGTGCCTTCACGCAGAATAAACAAAAAACGAGAAAAACAACGCGTACGTCACGCGTTTTGAATATCGCGGCACACAGCGCGAGGCCGCCATTGGACGGCGGTGCGCTCCACGCTCCTCCCCCTCCTATCTCTCCGGCAAAAGAGCGAAGCCTCGGACGTCGCGATAGAGTTTTTCTGCGTTTCTCTGCATTTTTGCGTCATAGCAGGCCCGAAGAAGTGCAGTTCAGATAATCGAAAGTTCAGAACTCGCCACAAGTATCGAGGGAAACGGCGTTGGACGCTTCGCAAAGCGACAGCGAACGACGATGTCGCCCCCGACCAACGCCCCGACGCTCCAGCTTCGGATAGGCCTAACACCGTCACCGAACCCTGCGACAGTGGTTGTGAAATAGCCGCTGCCGTGGAATTCGTCAGTGCATCCCAAAGGAAGATTGGATTCTTCGAGAGTGAACGTAGACCGGTAGATGCTGCTACTGCGAACATGCTGCTTTGCGAAATCGATGCGCTGACGGCACTTGTGGCGGGTGCGCAATGCCCAACCTGCCGCGAACGGAAGCTCGGCGTGCGAGAGGCAGCTGGAAAGCGCAAAGGACCTTCGGCATTCCTCGAACTGTGCTGTCAAAATTCTGATTGCCCTGAATCTGCACTTTCGTTCACGCACACGTCGAGACGTACTGCTTCAGCAGGGGACCAAGGAACGAGCGCTCGTTTTGACAGCGGCAGCTCGCGTGACAGCTTTGCTGTAAACATGAAGGCAGTTTTGGCAGCACGCGCTATAGGCGCAGGCCACGACCAACTTTCACGATTTTGTGCGATTCTCGGTCTTCCGAGCCCGATGCATCACAAGACATTCAACGGCATTTGCAAGAAGCTCCATGGTGCGGCGATGACGGCAGTGAGCAAAAACTTGCACCAGGCACGAAACATCACGAAGGACGCAGTCGGCGGCAGAGATGTGCCAGTCATGTTTGATGGCACCTGGCAGAAAAGAGGTCATAAAAGCCACAATGGAGTGGGCACAGTCGTGTCCCTGGACACGGGGCTCTGCCTCGATTTTGAAGTTCTTTCGAACTACTGCCATGCTTGCAGTATACACAGGGACCTTGGGGAGGATGAAGAGATATGGCAAGCTTTTCATCTTCCAGTTTGCCAAAAAAACACTGACTGCTCATCCCATGCAATGGAACCTGCGGCAGCTGTCAATATATGGCAGAGGACCTTGTCTTATGAAACTCCACTGCGATTCACCAGCTTCCTAAGTGATGGTGACAGCAAGGCCTACACTGCAGTCTGCGAGGCAAATGTATACTGTGACACCCCCATTGACAAAGAAGAGTGCACGAACCACGTTGCAAAGCGCTTGGGAACTGCCCTACGGAAATTGGCAACGCCACTGCTACGAGGCGAAAAACTGAAAGATGCGACAATAATAAAACTACAAACATATTACAAGATCGCCATCACGAGCAACAAGGACAGTGTCCGAAATATGTACACTGCCATATGGGCATCGTATTTTCATTGCTGCTCCAGTGATGGTGCCGGTAGCCACAACTTTTGCCCCGCGGGACCAAATTCGTGGTGCAAGCACAAGCGTGCGGAAGCACTGGGGGAGCCTGCACCACGCCACACCCCACTGTTGACGAAGTTTCAAGGATTGGCAATTATGCCTATCTACAAGCGCCTTACAGAGGAGAAACTCCTTATTCGGTGCCTTCATGGCAAGACACAGAATGCAGCCGAATCGCTGAACAGCAAGATATGGCTGCTATGTCCAAAAACAAAGTTCGCCTCCAGAACAACTGTGGAGACAGCCACCGCTCTTGCTGTACTCTGGTACAACAAAGGCCACAGGGGCTTTGAAGAAGTGCTCGAAGGCATTGGAATTCTCCCCTCACAAGATCTGGCCACACATGGTGACCACTGTGACGTCATGCGCATCAGGAAGATGAACCTGAAGCAAACTGCAGAAGCGAGGGCACACCGTCGCAACACAGCGAAGAGAGCTCGTGTTGAGGACACTGACCGCAAGAGCCGTGAAGGACCAAGCTATGGTGCAGGGGACTTCTAGACACTTGCAGTGCATTCAAGGCAAGGTACTTTTCATTGTGCCCCAATTTGATGCAAAAAGAATGATTTCCTAATAAATGCCAACTTTGCGAACTTTCAAACTTGTTTTTCTCATTTTCATTTTTTCTGACAGTTTCACGTTTTCCGGGCAGCCTTTTAGAAACTTATATTCATTTTATAGTAACGAAACTTGGCACACATATTCTTCAGCACATGCAGAATGCAAATATCTACTCTAAATTGCAATGCCTACCAGCATTAGTTGTGAAAATATTAGCTTATTGTTTCGAGGGAGATTGAAAATAATAAGTCATTCAATACAATTTTTTTTTTCTTGGTTCCAACATTTCTGTGACATATCTATATAGATATTTGCACTTTTCAATCTACCAAGAGTCAAATAAGATCAGATACAGTGCTTTTACTGAAAGTTTAGTACATAAAAGAGTGCCCGCAAAAAATGTGACTTTTTGCTATTGTTTATATGTTTATATTATAGCACCTACACAAAAAATGATTGCATATTTGAAATCTGCATGAAAAACTATACTAATAACAAACTTTTCAAGTCTCTATTACTAGAAATAAAAAAAAAACTTTTTCGAGGAGCGTCTCCCCTTAAATGAAACAATCCAATGCTCCCTAAAGAGGAGCAACCTCCTTTTGTTTTACACTGCCCTGTGCAACATTTTCTCATTGAAGGAGCACCGTTTTCCAATATCCCTGTTTGGAAGAGGTACGAACGAATGTACTCGATCACCCTCATGCACTTGTCACATTAGCGCACTTTATGGTTACTAATGGCTTGAAGCGTGTGATTAATGCCCTCCTCCTCTCCCTGTGCCATCAGTGACCTTCGGTTTTTCCTTTCCCTAACACAGTAAAAGCTCGTTGATTGACCTGTAAAGGGGCTAAAAACTGTTCAATTTAAGTAGAGTTAGAATAATTGTGCGGTTGTCAGAATAAACAGACACCGCGATACACTGCACGGGCAAAATCCAAAGAAGCTACCTCGGGGCTCATTATCACAAACACACCCCTACTTAAAAATTTGTAGCAGATGATTTCTTAAATTAAATTCATGGAGCTCTAACAGCGAACAGAATTAATTGATCAGTCAGTGACAACCCAAACACAAGCACTGACGAGCATTCATGTAAGCAGTGAGCCTTCGTGGCGAAATAAATGATGTTAATTGTTTTACAAAACAGTTATTTACATGGCAGAGTTAATGCAATCAAAATCAAAGTAATCATTAATTTGCATTTGCTTGCATTTCTTCATTCGTGACTCCAACTAGCATAGTTTGCAGCTTGTACAAGGGTTCCGGTGCAGCATCCAAATTATTATCAGCTGAGAAATGCTGCTGTTTTTTTCTTATGTGATTCTTAAATGGAAAAGAAGATAAAAGTGAGCCCCGTAACTGTCTGCATCAGCGTGCGACACCTCAACAGTAGCTCACGAGGGATGAGGGTAAGGAGGAATTCAAAGGATAGAATTAAGAGATATATATAGAGAGAAGAAGGAGAGAGTGAGGCACAGGGACAGCGACACCGAAAAGCAAGGAGAAGGTAGAAAAGATGGACACGGTCGCAGGTGTTCAAGGACGGGGCATTACTCAGCGAGAGCTCTTGTCAGCAACAGGAGATGGCGTAGGGCGAGCCAGTCGGCCAGAGCTGCGCTGTCGTTGGAGATCGTGGGGGTACAACTGGTCGACACGAAATCAAGCGAGTGAGTTCCCTGTTTTACTGTTTTGTTTGTATAGCAAATTTGGTTTGGTTTGGTTTTGCGACACATTGTTATCTCTCTGGGTCGACTTCTGCAAAGAGCAATAAAAACGAGGGACTCTCTATGAATTATTTGCATCGGATACTGACTCATTTCAACTATCCGAAGTATTCCCCCATGGAAATACACAGGGCTGCCCCATGACCACGGTGGAAGTTTGAATTAACTGGAAGTTTAAATTAACGAGCTTTTACTGTTAAACAATTGATCTGTCCTTACAGGTTCAACCTGCATGCCCTATGAATTATTTCAACACCACCTCAAGCATCACATCATGCTACGGAGCAAACCCGGGTGAAAAAGTACTAAATTCATCTTTGATCCTTATCAATAAAGGAATAGAACAAGCTACCCACCCAAATCGTTGCGGTGACACCGACTAGCTTATTACGACCAGCATTGCTAGCTTATCTTGAATCCTGCCACCCTCAGTAACAAATGTTTCTCTACCAGAGAACTTAATTGTATCACCTGTTTTATTTGTTCATTTATTTCAGACATGCCGCCAGTCCCAATGGGAATTTTTGTAGGAAGGGCATACATAGTATAAAGATATACAAAAGTCAACATTGTTCTTGCTTTGCTCATCGTGCCCTTTTGTTTAAAAATTTACATTCTTTCTATTATCTCACAATTTGTGGTACCAAAGTTTCGTTTAAACTGCCTACAGTGGTTGTGTAAATTCTCCTACTTTATGTGCCCTAACATGATGCTCCTAGGGAACATGAATGAAGAAATAAAGTATGCCCATGTGCACGTGCAACGTAAGTGCCTACATCTTGTGCACGAACACTGCATATGTAAAACGAATACAAAAGGAGGGGAAAAAGGTGAACACTGATTATCAACTGAAATTTCATTGAAGAAACAACATGTAAGCAAAAACCTTCTAGGAACTACTCATGCGCACACACGGTGGCGTGTCAAGAACATGATGAAATAGATACAAATGACACGTGTGAAGGCAGTGAGTAGTGGTCCCGCGAGTTTACAATTTGAAGCAATTTTTGGAGCGAGAAAAGTGTGTTTCGGAGCAGGTTTGGAGCAAAAGAAACTGTGTTTTGGAGCAAGTTTGAAGCAGACGAAACAAAATTTAGAATCATATGGAGCAACACTTGTTTAAAATGCCGGTGAATATTTACATTAGTGTGCATACTAGAAATGGGTGTTCTTGACACTCTCCGAAACAGACTTGTTCTCGCTCCAAAAATTGCTCCACATAGTAAACTGGCTGTGTTGCTGTGTAACTACAAGCATTGTTATTGCCATCTTTGTCCCTGGCAACCTGGTTTTCGAGAAAAGGTGAACCACTTTAGGCAGACAGGATAAAATTCTTTGGTGACATTAGAAATGAAAGGGTAAAGATGCGGCACATTAAAGGCTGCTTTTCTGGACCTTTATCTCGGACTAAATGCGAACTTGTGCATGCGAGGACAGAGCATCATGAGCAAATGCATAAACATTTTTAAAGCAGTGTCATGTATACATTGTTAAACACATGTGCATAAATCTGCAATCAAACTTAAGACCTTACGCATATCTTGATAGAGTAAACTCTAAGAAAAAAGGGCACACTTAGGGCAGCTTCTCGCAGTAGAGTAAAAATCACTGGGCTTGCCAGTAATTCCTTTCCCAAATATTGTGCCCTCAGTACTTTTAATCAAGAAAGCTAAGTTACGCACATGGCCCCTATGCCTTTCACGACCATGAGAAACAGTGTGCACAGCGATAATGCAAGAAAAACCTGTGAGACACATGACAATTAGTGTTTTGATTATGAGCCCAACTAATACGACTCGAGCAATCATTTACAACAAACCTGTCCCGCAACGTCCCTGATTCACCAATGCCTATCATGCCCAAGGAGTCACTCACCTGTCCTGCTGCCTGGAAACGCTGGTGCAGCTGGGCAAAACGATTGTGCATGGCTTGCGCAGCCGACACGTGCGCCAATAGGCCTTGCGGGGCTGATGGGCGCTGCGCAAATGAGTAAATCTCATGAGAAGCTTGAAGTATATGGTGTATACAATATCGATCAATATAATAGAGCCACAAGATCTCTCTCAAAAGGCTGAAATAATTGAACATGCATGCACTGACTTATGAGCTCAGCAACCTTTATTGTTCAGTTAGCTACTTGTTTTGTATTATACCCTTTGAAATTTCTACGCCTCAATTACACTCTATGCTCTATATAAGGAACCAACGTACAAGAGACTTTCGGACACGGTATCTGTGACTGCATAGCACTATGGCATTTAAGAAAAGCTGATTTTTGAAGTCCGAAAAGCACAGGAGTGGCAGTAGCTTCTGTTGATGCACTTTAGGTAATGAAATTTGAATAAATGTTGTGACATCAAAGCGTTTCAGCCATTGAAACTAGACAATGTCGTACAGTGACTCTATGGAGATTGTGGCAGTTCCATGAAAGCATCAAAATTTTCAAGCATCTTAAAAAAATCAGCAGCTCCATCCTTGCCACTAACGCCTGCTGACATCTCCCATCCGATGTTATAGTTTTCTCACAATTGCCTGCTGTCCCTGTCTTTTTCTTTTCATGCAATCAGTTTAAAGCAATCATAAGTGATAACCACGGAGTTGTCTTCACACTTGAACATTTTAAAAGAGGGTTCAACTGCACTCACTGTAATTCATCATAGAGCACCCAAACCTTAAGTGCTCAGGTCTTGAGTTGAAATCCCAGACTGGGATGCACAATTCCAGCGTACAACGTGCAATTCGAGGGTTGTCAGAGCAGATCCAACCGACGTAAATGCGATCCGTTTTCCACTTTAATTTATACCAGCCAACTTCCCTGTTACTACACTAGACTTCAAGGCAACAATTAATGGTGCTCATGGTTCCCTATGCATAACTGCCTATTGCACTCCTTTGGTTGTGTCTAACAAAGAAATGCACCCTCTGGAAAAAATTCCCCTTCCTTCAATAATGCAAAAGCAAGTTATACTTGAGAAAATACAGCGGACACGGTTGTGCAATTCACTCATTAGTGGTCTCACCCGAGCAAGGTCCGGGTTGTGCGCGACGCGCTTCTTGGTCGGGATGGCAGGTTCCAGGGTCGACTCCACTGCCCGCTTGGTGTGAAGCCGCTCCTGAGGCTAAAAAGTTACGGATGCAGATCACAAGAATCAGTCTCAGGCGGCAAGCTGTTGACGGTGATGCATCAATAATAACTATTATGCTGCTTCTTTCTTTCAATAGAATTGTTTGACCCTTCACATTTCTCAGACAGGCTTGAAGGGTCACTAAAGAGCACAACAATGTTTCGCGTATTATTATAGTAAAATTTACCAATCCCGGAAACACCACAATTACCGCAACATGATGCTTGGTAAGCAAGAAAATGCTCAAAATGAAAATGCAGGTAGGGACGCCACTGTGAGATTCCCACTCCAAACAGTGTGACGTAGTAAATTTGAAGATGTCTACTGAGTGCTGCATAGCTTCCACTCCATAAAAATGATGTACATAGTCACCTGTGGGTGCCATAGGCCTAGCATATGAAGTTTCGGAAAATTTTATCAAGCCAATGTCACGAAAATACAAAAAAATACATTCAGCAATTGGTTATGTCATGCGCTGAGATTTTGGGACGATATTTAAAAATGAAACTTCGACCATGATTTTCTCCGCTAATAATGAACTTATGATAGTGAAACTTATGGCATTAGATTTCTCAAAGTGCAGTTTGTCAATCTGAACCAAGTCATTATTTTTCTTTAGTGTCCCTTGAACCTTTTGTGGTCTGCAGCTTTCACCCACTTAATAGCCGCTCTGGCATACACGTATTTTGCCAGTTTTGAGTACCACGAATGAAAACAACAACTGTGCAAGAAAGACTCAGTCCATGTTCATTCTTGCAGTGCATTTTGTGCCCCAGTCTCTCAGTGATACTCCGGCAGCATGTGATGCCCAACAGTGAACCACTGTGGCTGTTTTGCATTGTCAGGGGTGGCCTGGCAATAGATCGCAAAGAGCTACAATGCGTCCACACATCTTGCGTGCCCACTAAAATAAACCGGCTGAAGTCGTTCATAGCAAAATGTTAGTTTCTCTTGCCACTGAAGACGACCTAGTAAATCCATATGTCTAGTTCTCTGTTTCGAGTGCAGATAGTGCCACAGTGCCACGACACCCCCCAGTAATATTGCAAAAAGAAGCTCTGTGTGTAGAGCTGAAAGGGAGACTGGTTCGTGCTGCTTTTACCTTTTCACTACCTAGGTCTCCTTGATTTGACAGCACTTTCTGCACTAGTTCAAGAGTGCTGCACTTTGGCCCTCGATTTGGCGAGTGCAGATCGTGCTACTTGCACTTCTGCACTCAATTTGGCGTCATGCGGCACAAGTTCATCGGCACTTCAGCACTAGCCTTCACGCAAGTTGTCGTCTCAGGCAAGTAGCGCTAGGTGAATGATGTGGCTGCACTTTTTCCCTTAATTTGACCGCTGCATCGAAACCACTGGTGTCGTGCTACACTAACACTAGAGGAACTGACGCGGCACTTGCACAACACTTTTGTGAACTATAAGCACCAAGTGCAGCCAAATCAAGGAGACCTCCAGTGTCCACCTTTGTGGACATGACTCCTTGAGCGAATCACAAAACAGCAAACTCCTCAGTGATGTTGCGATTTTTGTGTAGTAGAACTGAAAGACGGGTGAGTTGGAACGTATGCATTGTTGGGTAGCACACAAATTTTCCTGGGCTCGTCCTGTTTCCTTTTTTTGTGTTCTCCATTTGTGCGCTACCCAATAATTAATAGGCCCTTTTTGGGGCGTGTAGATAAATGGAGCTTACGTATTCAGCTCTAGCAAGCAAGGATGTAAGAGATACAACCCCACAAAAAAAGTAAACATCGGCAAGCAGCTTGTGCAGAACGCAGCTCCTTAGGCTAAACTACATAAACTTATGAACATAACATTTATTTTTTGTATACAAGGTAGTGGGTACAAAAGTTATGCACTTGGTTTTTAGGAATTATTTCGAATGTATTCAGAGGCCTGAAGGCCGGAATTCATATTTATAGGTGGTGTTCTAGCCATTCTCACGGCTATGTCTATTTTCGTAGACACTCACTTTCACCCTCCGAAAGCCATGGAGAGGATGCAACATTCTGTACTTTACCAACTTATTCCTGTGTTCTGCAAGAAGTAACATTGTCCTGAATGCACTGATGTGCTTGTTAGACAAGCTGGTCCTAAAGAAGCAGGAAGCAGAGTAGTAATTCAAAGATGTTACCTCAAAAATTATTCAGCAAGCAAAGGGTTAACCATAAAACTGTTTACACATAGTCAAAACCCTAAAACCAGAAACTGGCATAGCTGTAATGACTCTCAAAGTGTCTTTTATAAAGAGGAACCTCAACAATCCCTCAGTCTGTGTTTAGCATAACTCTAAATCAAATTTCTAGATGACACGTTTAGCCCTTTCACGACCGTCGACGAGTATAGTAGTCATGAGATTTTTCTGAAAAAAATTACCCGGAACTGGTGCTGCACGAAAGCCATGAAGATGCTCATCATACTTGTGTTTAACGCTAGAAGGCTACACTTGCCCATGTTGGGACATTTTGTGTATTGGCTTTCACTTTAGCAGCATTTTTCATTGTATTGTCACGCGGTGAAACCACCTTTGAGTCATCTTTTTGAGCATGATTAGTGAAATAAAGAAACGCCATTGAATTGAAAGAATGGTAGCGTTTTCTTCACAAAAAAAGCTCTACAAATTGAGAAAAAACGTTGTCGATGATTCTGGCACATTTTTCCTGTTTTCTTTTGATCGTGAAGGCCACGATCGCATGGAAGAAACATTCGTCCCCAATATGGGCTAGCTTTGAAATGGTTTAACTGAATTATATGATGTTTTGCAGTGACTTTAAATCTCGTAGTACACTAACACCCAAACCAATAGGCAACGGCTGCGAACGGCAGGAGCAAAACACCATCCCAGCCTTCAAAATCTCAAACGAGGTGAATGACTTTCCTGAGTGAACTGAACTCTTCGAAAAGATCAAAGACATCCGTCTTGACGTTTTTTACTAACCTCGCCAAGAATCTGTTCACTCGATGCAATGCACACCGTGGTCTAACAACCAGTGCTAAAGCGCACCGTCCCCCATTTCGAAAACGCGCTTTATGCCCCGGCCACACTGTCAAATTTAGTGTCATCGTGACTAAGTGCACCTGCACCCCCAGAATGTTCCTTCAGCGGCCAGCTACTACACGAGCAAAGAAAGTGTACTCAGGAAATGATGGTGATTACAATGGGCACTTAAGCAACACAATGAATATTTGCTATTTTTGGTAATATTTTTTAGGTAATAATGAGTTACAGCTACAAACAACCATTCAGATAATCATTTTGCATAAATACGGTGGCTGCAGTCATTGCACGACATGCGCTGCGCATGCCCCTGGCGTTCATGGCTGTAAACTGCCCAAGAGCAAGAATAGCAGAGTAGTTTTTTGCGGTACCAAATGTTTTAATGCTTAAGAATATCAGCAACAAAAATAACAAGAGTTTTAAAATGCTATAAACTCAGTTTCTGATAATGTCTCATTTATTCTCGCGCAACTGCTACCGAGGCTTTGCAGCGTCTGTCACTAAAGCACTCCCATGAGACAGCATGCGAATGGCGCTAGCTGCAAGGTGCACTTACTAAGCTCCTCAGAGTGGCAGAGGTATCTTTTTTGCCACTTTTGTGCACTGTCGGCAAGGAAGACTCCACAAACATTCAGCTAGTGGTAAACTGAGCATTCATTCTACCTAAAGTTCTTTCATAACAGCTCTTGTAGAAATACTTCGCTACGCACAACCACATCGGTGAAGACAGCACAGTGTTTTTCAAGACACCAGATGTGAGGCGCATGAGCGGGAATTTCAAAATATTTTTTTTACTTCTAACGAAAAATTCTCACTGCTGGCAGAAAACTATTGCAAGTAATTCGAGTAATTCATTGAATTCAGTTTATGTAAAAATACAGGACAACTGACTGTACAATAACTATACTCAGTTTCACTACCGTGGTTCAGCACTACCAAAGCTACAAGGTGTAAGAAAGCCACCCGCTTGCGCACCAAAACATAGCCCCAGATAGAGTAAGTGCCTGAAAATTGACAGGGTTGACTAAAAATTCGTGTTTGTTTGGTGCGTATTATGCCACATCAATATGTGGTATGTTTATTTTTCTTCTCATTTATTTTGTATGCATTAAATTATTTTTCTAGGTTATCATCGGTAACTTTTAAGAAATTAACATGGCAGCACCCATGGAGAAGCGACCGCCCGCTTCGATTTGAACTTGCTCTTGCTACACGCCCATTGCGCTGAAAGCAACAAATGAATGATGAAATCAGCCATCGATTTGTTTTGTCTTACTCTGACAATAAAGCATCAGGCATGTTTTATTGCTATTAGCGAGAGAAGCTGCTTGCTTAGCCGCACCTGCTAAGCATAACGCGCCGATGCCCAAACCAAGAGCGATGCGTATCCAACGGACAAGCAACTTGGCACAGCGTTTTGTGCGCGTCGGATCCTCCTTCGCCGAAAAAAGAATGAGAGAAAAGAAGCGTTGCATCGAAACGCGACGACATAAAAGTAGTCATACGAAAGCCACGTAAAGCGTCGGAAAGAAACACGCGTAAAGTGAAGTTGTCTGCCGGCATGAGCGTCTACTGACATTCAGCCGAGCAACAAATCCACGCTTCAAGTTCCTGGTGGGGTTGCTTGTTTCACAGTTTCACTGTATTTTTCAAGTCGATAAACCAGCCATATAACCTGCAATGAGCGTTTATAGACTATTTGGCGATCAGATGCGCAAAAACTATGAGTAGATGACATGGCGCAGATAAGAAAAGCTGTGGGGGTGCTAGCACCCCCTGTAATGTGGTGTGCACTTCGTGGCGTACGTGTTTCGCACATAGGCCGCATTTTGGGTTCACAACTACTGAACGGTAAGTGGTGTTGTGCTCTGGAGCGTTTGTCGCCGCCATCATCATCACGTTGGGCGCTAGGCCCGCTCATCTATCCTGTGCCACCCATGCCACCACCAAGGCTTGCCGCCAGGCATCACTGCCGGCGCCACCATTCTAACCATGGTGATGAAGCTGGCTGTTTATTATGTTTTTTTAATGTTGTGTAATTTTGTATAAGGTTGTTTTAACGTGTTAATGACAATTGATGTATAATACTTTGGCTGATAATATCGTCGATCTAAATGTAGTTAAATAAATGTGTGATGCCTGGTTCGGTCCGACCGTGTCTACTGTGTCCACTCCAAGAGCGTGGCGCTCTCCACTTCGAGACCCCACAGGGCTAATCACCCTTCCTATTGGCTGAGAGGCCCTGTAGCCTCCACAGTGCTGAAGGAAACTTCCGAAACAGGGTATAGATTTTTACAATTTCAATGAATTACGTTAAAATACACTGGAATTTATCGCAGTACTTACGCATAGTTTAAATTTCGTTTCCAGAACCTTAGCATCGAGTTATGAAATATTGACACAATTATAGCCAGACAATCAACATTCATGTCGCAAAGAGTTAAATGTACAAGCTAAGACTACATAGATGCCACATGGGCTTACAGACTGCTGAAATGATAGCGTGTGAATTAGCTAGCTGCTGATACTTTTCACTCGGTGAGCACTGCACCACACAGCCGTAGAATTTGATGTAGCCTTTACCTGAGTTGCCGTCCCCGAGGTGTTACTGGGCTCGGAGGCCTCGTTGAATATGCGCAAGCACTCCTCCACGGGATCTTCCTCTTCTTCAGAGTCAAGATCCCACTCTAGCACAAACGAGGGCACCTCGGCGGTCGCTTCCTCTTTTGGGTTCTTTCCAGATGTCTTCCCTCCGTCGGACCCCCTCTCCTGGCAGGAGGAGGCATCCGAAGACGAGGACTCCGACTCACTGGAAGTAGACTTTGCTTCTTGCTTGTCAGAATCTTTCGCGCCGGATTTCTTCTTTTGCGATGAGAAGCTGCTGCTACTGCTGCCTTGCTTGTGGCTTGATGACCGCTTGGACGGACTGTGGTGACTAGACTTGGAATCACCTTCCTTCTTCTTTTTGGATGGCGAGTGGTCCTTGGCGGATGTGGACGAAGGCCGCTTCAACGAGTGATTCGACGATGAATGTTTGGACGACGATGAGTGTTCTGAGGAGTGATTGGAGGACAAGTGACGCGACGAAGAAGAAGAATGCTTAGAGGAAGAGTGATGAGAAGAATGTTTCGACGATGACTGCTTTGAAGATGAGTTCTTTGACGATGAACGGTGCGAAGATGAGCTCTTCGAAGATGAATGTTTCGACGAGTGCTTCGAAGAGGAGTGTCTCGACGATGAATGCTTGTCAGACGACTCTTTAGCTGGTGGCTTCGATGCTGACTTCGATGAGGAACCCTCTTCGGAGGGACTTTTCAGCTGCGGTTCTTTGCATGACTCCTTGGACAGGGAATCATTCGAAAAGGTCTCTTTCGATGGGGATTCCTTAGAGGACAAAACCTTGGATGAGGTTTCCTGGGGAGAGGCGCCTTTGGATGAGGAGTCCTTGCTAGTGGACTCCTTAGCTGAAGACTCCTTAGAAGATGAGTGCTTGGATGACGACTCCTTGGATCTTCTTGATGACAAGTCCCTGTAATTCCCTTTCGATGAAGACTTTTTGGTTGATGATTCTTTCGACGAACTTTTTGCGGATGACTTTTCCTTGGATGATGGCTCTTTGGATGATGACTCTTTGGAGGACCGTTCCTTCGATGAGTGCTTCGAAGATGAGTGTTTAGATGATGAATGCTTTGACTGTGAAGTCTTAGAGGACGAGTGCTTGTTTGATGAATCATGCTTGGATGACGAATGCCCCTTGCTTGTGGACGAGTGTCCTGAGTGGTGCCCTTCCGAGCTTTCCTCCTTTTGAGCTTGTTCTGCAATATCACCGTTTGCTATGTTCCCGTCTCCTCCTTCTTTCACCCTGCTCTCTTCACACTTCTCCTCTCTTGCCTCTTCCTTCTCTTTGTCTGGTGGCTCGTGCTTAGCAGTCTCCTTCAATGCCTTGTCTTTGTCCTTGGCAACATCTGTGGCTCGAGCTTCAGAGGAAGGCTTTGCAAAGGAGCCGTCCGGCCCTCCGAGACGCTTGTCCTTGAGCCGAACAATGGCGTCCACTTCCTCCTGCACCATGTCTGCATCATCCTCGTCATTTACGCCACTGCCGTTCACCTGGCTGCTGTCGTCACTGCTCAGTTCTGGGGACTTCAACTGCTTGACTGGCTCGGCTGAAAGAAAAACACTCAGTATAAATAAATTTGCAGTGATGAAGACATTCAGATTATTCGCTAAATGTTGCGCGGAGTCACTTTGCGTACCAGGTTGTGGTGGACAATGTCGAGAAAGCGCCATCCAGTCTGATTACTGCTAATTGTCGGGCAGTAACCTTAGCAATCAAATGTGGCCAGCAAAAATGACTAGTAACTCATTCAACCTGAAATAGCATATTCATTTAAAACAAAAAAGCAGATTGCAACGGGTGCTTCTAGATGTGGCGTGCCAGCTGGTGATGCCATCAGTCCGTCAGTTGTTTGAGACTGCTCCCACTTCCGCACCAAAAGAGCATGTGATGCATTGATACCAGCACCACAAAACACCTAGCCAAGCAATATGCTCCACACTACCATCTTATCTTCGCTTTTCTTGAGAGAGCATACGCAGTGTATTCTGAATCTCAATGATGTTGGCAAATATCGATAGTTAAAAGAACAGTGCAACATCAACATGGATACTGACAACAGTGCAACAAGGGCCAAGGGATATGAAGAAACACAGACGGACGCGGAGCTTACAAATGAAGTTTATTCTTTAAACGAAGCAGAATATCAAAATGAAATGACACGTCAACAAAGTATTGCAAGCCAGTATTTGCAAAAAACCAAAATGACAAATCGGCCTATATCACTTTCATAGTAATGCGCTTTCGCCAGTCATGCGTGACAAGTTCACCAGGACAAATGGTGAACTTCCGTCAGGGCAATGGGCGAGATGCTCATGCAGTTACTGCCAAGTCTCCCTATTTCTGCTGCCTCAATTGACTTGTGCGTTAATCATCCTTTGTTGCACTGCTGTCAGTACAATGGACCCCCAACTTGCCCAAATATTTGCACTATTAACATGGACATGCAACAGCACAGAACCAGCACTGTATGTTTTAAATATGAATATGTACCAACTGGCTCACATATAGACACTGTTACACAACCTCACTACTTCAGCAGGCACCGTTTTTTTTTTCAACATTGTCATTCTGTTTACCTTATCAGCACTTCCTAGTCCTCACATTTTGCAACACACATTAGCTTACCTTCGTAATGAAACACTTCCTTATGCCAACGTATATTACAGGCTGGTACATTGTTCTCCTCTGTCACGTTTACGTTGGGCTTCTTTTTAGCAACAGATTAAACTGCACACTGGCTCCCAATCAGACCCTACTGTTGGCGAGATGTCCACTTTAATCTCCAGATGGGACCTGACCATCTACTCCGAAATAAATGCTCATAGTGCGGAGTCACCCCTGAAGAGCCCTTACCCAGTGCCACTGGAGCCGCACTTCTAATCTGGTTTGGCTGGGTTGGCGGGCGGTTAGTCAGGAGGTTACGCCTGCGCAGCTCGGCCAGAGGTGTGGGCCGATACTGGGGCACGCTTTGGGCTGGAATGTAGCGCTTTGGCTTCGGTTCTGGCGGATGTGCTGCCACAGGCGTAGGCACGTACCTGCACAACGAGGCACAGTTAGCCTAAACGTTCAGCAAAGCAATATTGACGGCATTCACTTATTCGATTCTTTGCTGCACACAGGATATGTGCAGTTTCTAGCAGGGAAACCAGCATGAAAAATCTAGCAAGAATATTAAGCATGTTTAAAAATATAGCAATATTTTTAGACACAAAAGATAAAGTTCTCTAAACTGTAGTTCCCTAAAAAAATGACTAGTATTTGAAAGAGTGCATGCAACTGAAGTACAGTGCTACCAACAGTGCTAGTGGTACTAGACACTTCTAATTGTTGAAAGTGACAAATATGCCAGGGACCGAATGTACAGCCTCCAAGTCACTAGAGGAGGTGGTATTCCTTACACTTTACAACAAACGTTTGCGGCTGTGTGGGGTGTCTTTCTGCCACACGGCAACAACTGTCATACAGCTCGATGGTGTTTTAAGAGTAACAAAAGGACAATGCAAAGTTCGGCTGCACAGTTTATTGATACGGTTAAATAATACCATACATAAAACATCCGTAACCACTGAGCAGCGCCCTCTATTAGTGAGTTAATGTGAGTGATGCCGCTTAGGATCAATATACTGTAGTGAAACCTTTGAACCTGGAAATGGGTTGCACTCTCGAGTGCCTTTTAGTGGGTCATCTCCGAGAAGGGAGCCGTTCGCACTGAGAGTCCGTGCATTGCTGTGACTGTTGCCATGACGCGTGATAGCTGACTGCCGGCTAATAAATGCCTCAACAATAACAAAGTACAATGCCACGCTCATCATCATGATCTTCATTTCACGAAAACTGTGCACTCTCTCCTTTTCTATCAAGAGCGTTATTGTTTTCCGTATCGCAGGCGCCAGCAAACCTACAGATGCAGAAATGCCAGCAAGCTTGAGAGAAGAAATCGAGAAAGTTGATTGCTAGCACAGTCTTCATCGCCTAAAACAGTGTAAATAAAAGCCTTTCTTAAGTACATCGGCCAGATCAAGTGAATCTATTGCTGCTCTACGCCAGATCCCATACACTATGCCCCACTGATAGCCACACGCTATTAATGACTGGGAACTACCGAGCACACAGCGGTAATGATAGGAAAACAGGCAAGATATTGTCACAATATTTTCAATTGTTGTGTTGCTGAAAAGCTGCTGAATACACCTTTTCTTGACTAGTGTATGGCGCAGCAATTAAAACCACGAAAAAAGGGAGCTAAGATCAGCGCTACCGTGTAAGTTACACCTCCATGCACTAATTATCGGGACAGTGACCAAGGCGACAAGCAGTTCACTCACCCAAGTGACGAGACTTGAACCATGTCCTGCCGGACTCGGCGCAGGGCATCATTGACATACTCCAAGAGCTGACTGGACTCATCAGCAGGCTGGACGGTGTTAGCTTGTAGACCCAGCAGAGAGATTCCTAAAAGCAAGAGTAAGAGTGTGCACACCAACAAAAAGCTTCGTGCAAGCTGAATAAAATGCATGCAACTGTGCCCCGAGCAACACAGCACAGTATCCAACAGATGTCTACAACGTTAAGAGCTACCCTTAATCTGCACTGTGAGCTTGGTGCAATAATATAGACAGCACAGTAATACAGACCAGAGTAGGAACTTGAGTCACTAACATTTTCATTAATCCATTTCCAATTGCAAACGAGCACCTCTCCCCCCAGTCCTTGCCTAACTGGCCCCAAATCGTTTTGGATGAGTGAAGTTTGTGCCTAAGGTATAGAATATCGATACCAGAAAAAAAGCACGCGAGCCAGCATGCAATCAGCTTATATTAAAAAAATGAGTGTGTTTAAAATAGATATCTCTCGCCACATGCCAATCAAACACACCTGTTCCTGACTGACATAGAATAAATTGATACTAACAGGTGGCACTGCCCGCAAGCAATATGCACAGGGTTTACCATTAAGGGGAGACAATGGTTTATCCCAGCGCCCCCCCTTTTCCCTACTAATGTATGAGGGCAGATTTTGTGCACCCCTCTAAGGTAACAGGATGGCACACAAAGCCTTACCACTTACACTGTGACAGAAACTATGTGAATTATCATTTAGGACCCATAAAAAAACTCCGCACAAAGTTTTTATTTTTCGTTTACTCTTCATTTACTAACATATGATGATGATGTGCTTAAGACGGGGCACTGGCATGCTTTATTATACTACAGCATGTACCATCAGTGTCAAGAGCACTTCACCAGGTCACATAAAAAATTTTTAGTTAGACACAGGAAGTTGTGTCTAGCAAAAGCTTTGTATCACAAGAATGTTTTTATTGGATCAATTTGAGCCACAAAAGCATGATACGAGGAATTCAGCTTGAAACGTATGCCACTCGACAAGTCCTTCCCTGCTTTTTTCAGTATCGGAGCAACTTGAAGACGGAAGATCACATGACGCAGATGCATCAACACGTCATGCGCACGCAAGGTTACATGTGGAAGACACGCCCAGCCAGGTCATGCACGCAAGTGGTGTTGTGCCGTTTCGACATTCTGTGTAGTGTCCAATGCCTGTTTTTATGGAATGGATCCCCCTATGCACACACGTTTGGAAAGTCTGGTATGGATCATGTATACTTTCCACAATACACCGTGTCACACTGCTAGACGTGCTGTAAGGAACGATGCACAAAAATGCGGCAAGCGTTGTCAGCGCTGGTGCCAGCCCTACATGGGAACGGCGACAACACGAATGCAGGCAGCTTAGCTTTGCATCTTGCTCAATTTGAACTAAAAAAGAATTAATAAAAACATGCACAGATTCCATTTTTGTTTTTTTTTTTACAATTCTATCAACTTACAGTTTTCTACTCAAGAAACAAACTTCCCAAATTATACAAGTCGCCCTAATAATTCTGACAGTGTCACAGAAAACTCTGATGTACACAGGAATATTTCTTGTTCTACGTCACGTCCCCTCCTTCATGTTGGTGCATGCACCCATGAGATGAAAGGCAAGCGACGTTCAGTCTGACATTTCACCTCTTTCCAGGGCGCGTGATCTTGGCAGATGTGAAATCTTAGCAGATGTGAACTTGAGTGCCCAGTGCATGCAATGCACATGCCAGCTTAAAATTCTCAAACCTAGTGAGCAGCCCTTTAATCCAGTTGTGCCGGGTCAATTTCTCCTCTGTCTATAAGCACCTTTAAAGTGTTCATAGACAGAGGAGAAATTGACCCGGCACAAGTATTGCAACCGGCCAATACGAGGAAGGGCATAGCCAGAAATCTTTTTTTTTTTTTGTGGGGGGGGGGGGTGGAGGGAGGCACACCTACTTGATCTGAAGTGGCACAGGGGCCCACATATGTGGCCGAGTGTTATTTTGGGCTCTTTATGTTAGAAAAAAAGGAGGGGGGGGGGGTGAAAGAAAGAGACTCGGGAGCGGGTTTATTCTATGTTGGACGCTTAACTCTCCATGCTGGGCAATGAAACGAGAAACTCTCTCCTAAAAATCATGTGAAAACAAGGA
This sequence comes from Rhipicephalus microplus, assembly GCF_043290135.1. Taxonomy (NCBI): domain Eukaryota; kingdom Metazoa; phylum Arthropoda; class Arachnida; order Ixodida; family Ixodidae; genus Rhipicephalus; species Rhipicephalus microplus. The sequence goes on from NW_027464593.1 coordinate 4,672,686, forward strand.
CAGCTGCAAGGCTATGACAAACTATCAGCGCCTTTGTGCCATCGTAATTTTTTTTACTTTCATGCCATAGACAAGGATCTGGCAAAAGTTTGAATTTCTGAAAAAAAATATATGTTGCCTATATTTACAACTTTGGGGGCCGAAAGCTGTGTTTTACCTGCCTATTTTTTGCACCTGAAGTGTGATCTTTAAGTGCCTAAAAATCTGGCCTCTAGTTATGATAAAAATCTATAACATTTACATTACCTTCAGCTTGTTGACGTCAATACCTACCCACAATTATGTCAACCTGGGACCACAATAGCTTCATTAAAGGTCACAGTCATTGAGCTCCACATATGCGCCAGAAACATTTTCTGAATAAATATGAGACTTCTAATGCAAAGACAGCTGAAGCCCCCCCCCCCCCCCTCCTGCTGCCAGTATATGCAATAACCCTGGCCAGAGGCATAGATTTGTGCTTTTTAAAAATCCCATGCCATTCAGTGCAATTACAGCAAAAGTAACCGCAATGCCACCGCCTGCCAAGCTTTCTAAATTATGAAATTTTTTTTATAGGCTACTCTTTAACTGATCTTCATAATGTAGCCCCAGGTGTTGCCATAAATGTTTGCAACAGAATATGGCACTCATATCTAAACGAATGCCCCTGTATACTTTTTCTCAAGCAGCAGTGTATTTCTCAGCAAACAAAGGTTTCATATCCTCTGTCTTATATTGCGAATGAGCACTGTACAATCCCGCAAGAAGGCAGAAGGGTCAAGAAAGGACAAAATGACAACCACCTATTCATAACACGAAGAAAACCTTCTTCATAAAGAAAAGCTTCCTAGTTGCCCAAATATTTGTCCTGGTTTGGGGTTTGAACCCCAGATTAACACATTTCCGTCACAGTCATTCTACTGCATTTCAGCTTTTCTTTCTGAAAAATATGTATAATTTCCTTGTGGTTTTGTGCTACAAATAGGTGGTTGTCTATTTTCCCTTTTTCAGTCTTTCATATGAAGGTCAGCTGAGCTAGATGCAACCTAGACCGCACATTACCAGAAAACGTAACTACAGGATAGCACGTCTATGAGCCTGCTTAGAAACTGGAAACACGTAAAGTAACACCTGAGAACCAGTTCAACTGTTGCCCAATTGATAAGAATCAGGCTAAGGCTTTTCATTTACAATGCACAAAATTGCTGGGTATTGTAAACTGACTACCTTGTTCATGGCAGTGTCAGTCCCAGCGGACTGCAGTGAATGTGATGGTAACATTTTGAAGGGACATAAAAGAGAGAAATTATTTTTCTAAGATAAGTGAATTAGTCTCTGACGATAGCAAAAAAACGTCGCACTTGCTGCAAGAAGATACATGATAAGCGAAAAAATGCAGGTGGTGACACCACCTTGAAGTTTTCGCACAAGATGCCGTGATGTCATAGGTCTTAACGGCGTCTGCTAAGTCATACACAACTCACAATCAATAAAATTTAAGTGAATTTGTCCTTGGAGGAGGCTATAAATTCAGCACATCAAGTTTTGGAAATTTTAGTTGAGTAAATGTTACCAAAATACAAAAAATGTACTTTGGAATCTGTGACGGCCCGCGCAGAGATTTAGGCAGGAAATTTTAAAATTGAAGCTTCAGAGGGGTATTGGCACAAACTTTTTGGCCTCACGTTTCTTTGCTGAAATGTGTTCCTGTGGTACTGTTAGGGATGTAGCTTAACACGACAGATAGTTTCCTGCAGCATGCAACAAATAATTAATTACAGGTTCGCTATTACCTACCTACCAGTTTCAGTATCGGTTTCAAAAACGACAAGCCACCGAGTGCAACCCTCACTACCTAGCGGGTGCAACGCTCGACCATGGCAGCACAAAGTACTGTAATGCACTTCCGCGCGATTCACATCAGGAAGTTTTTTCAAACAGTAAACTAGACAGCAGTGTCATCAAACACACAACTTTCAACTCTTGCGCCGCGGCCATGGACTCACGAGCAGCTGCTGAATAATAGTCTGTTGGAGCAAACACGACCAAAAAAAAAGGTGGTTATGACGTCATCGTAACTTGCTGTAGCGAGGTCATGTGAGGGAAGTAGGGGGTTCCGTGGGGTCCCCTTTGAGGGTGTTAATAGAGCGATGGAGTCGATCGCTCCCGCAAACGTCAAAATTTATTTTAAATACCTTCGAAGCTATATTGGCCATTGATAATTTGCAGATGAAATACGCATGTTCACGGGAATCGATCCCGCAAACTATCTCTGCCGACCAAATTTGTGTTAGTCCCCCTTCAACCTTGATCTTCTCCTCCATTACTGAACCTACAATTGTGAAATTGAAAACACTTGAGTTTTCAGACTGCAACTTATCAATGTAAATTGATTCATTTCATAACATTAGTGTCCCTTCAAGTGAAGCTGACAGACCTTGCATCATCTGACAGACCCAAATCCAACTATATTCTTCGTGCAGACTACACGGGACTCATCGCAACTGCAGTGGTGAATTTTGAAGTCAAATTTTTACAATGACAAGGAGTTTGTTGAACATGCCCACACTCGTTAATTAACCTTTTGAGTGCGAAGCCCTTTATGTAGCTAGGCTGTCGTCATTGATAAGCATAACGTAGACAGCACCACGCATAACATAGCCAACTGCAGCATATCGAACGCACGTTTGCACCCAAGAGACTTCCTCTTGTTCTTCGAGCGCCTTGATGATGACATAAAAGTGTAGACATTGCTACTATGGCCAGAGAAACATGACATCACAAGCAACGTGTAAAAAGTGAAAGAGGAAGCAAGCAAGAAACAGAGTGAGAAAGAAAGGGAAGAAACATCAAGAATAGAAGAAATAAAAACAGAAAAACGCACAAAAAGACTGGAAAAGGCAGCAGGAAAGAATGAGAAAACCCCGCAGAAACAAAGAAGGTTGCTCAGTTTCTCATTTCCTTCATGCTCGGCATCGCTAGGATTAAGCTGTCACAATTTTTTCTTTTTCTTTGGGGGGCTGCCATTGTGCCACGGAGACAAAACCACCACTTATGCTTCCCAACACTACCGCAGTATCAACCCCACTGCGGTAGACAGAATTACGTGCAACTGTGCTTGGAATAGGCTGTTCAGCAGGCCTCTTACTGCAAGGACGCATTAAGCAGTCAGTTGCATTGTTCTACCCAGTAAACAATGGGGCTCCTTTTCCTCGAAGGAAGGAAGACGGGAGAAATAAAATGGAGGCAGGAGACACAGTGGTAGCAGCACAGTCGGATGCGACAGGAAGGGCTCCTGGAGTAGTTTTCCAAGTAAACATGAATTACATGAGTATTGGAGCTTATTGACTCGCAAATCGATTGCCACAATAACTTTCAGATTACGTCAAGTAAGAGTAGAACTAAAGGTGATTGTCACAAGCTCCAAGTAATCACTCTTTCCTTTCATCCCCGAGAGGGCACAGAAAGCTCCGCTGGGAAGTGGAGGGTTGACAAAGGCACAAGAAGCTACATCCCTACATGAGCATGCACCATGACATTTCTCATTATGAGCCAAGCTTCTAAGTCTTGCACCCAGCCGTCGAAAGCTCCCCGCTGCATCACTGCTCGCACCACTCTCCCGCCTTTCTCCCTCTCTCATTTTTCCTCACTGCCTTCTCTCCTCATACCGGCAAATGCACAAGAACCACCACTTCGCCCAGTCTTCAACCCCGTGGCACCTTCGGGGTTCCACTCTGCCCAGTCGTTGGTCCATTGCTTGGGCTGGCTCGCGCTGCTCCGCACACTCACTCACTCAATCATTCCCACCCCCAAGTGCACCAGACACTCTCGTCACCCTACCGCCTTCATGAAAGCCAGTTGTGAGATCAGACCATAGTCATTTGCGCCCCATTTATAAGGAGCTTTCATCCCCGGTTGTACTCGTGCACAAAAAAATTGCTAGTTTTTTTTTTTTTCTCTGAGCAAAAATCTTACTGTAAGTGTGATCATGGACGGGTATGATGCAAAACGCTGCAGCAACTCTAATAGCCATACAACCCACGACATTCGCCACTTACTTCCCCTGTGCCATCCCTCCCTGCTCCGCTCTTAGTGCACTCATCGAAATGAGAGAAGAAAGCAGTCACAGCATGCAACAAATTTCTGTAACTCTGCTCGTACTAGACGGATTCTAAATATTTTGAGGCCCTTAGATTCGTGAGGCAATGAAGTCCTTTAGTGAAGCCATCCGATGGTTACATAGAAAAGTGTAGGCCTATTTAATAAGGGAGCAGAGGCCCCACCTGTACGACTGAAGAACACCAGCCAATCGCCCAGGCGATTAAAAAAAAAACCCGCTCGTGAATTCTGCTCGAAGAACACAGCGGTATCACCAAGCGTGCAGCTGATGATGCCGATCAAGAGCAAGGGTTCAACCGTACAGGCTTGTATGCATTCGTCTTCGAGGTGTAACTGGTGCTGCCTTCAAAAGTTTTACACTGCCATAGTGGGTGTGCCATAGTAACTACTTCATGCCCCATTGTTCAGAATAATTTATCAATGTCACTAGGCTTGCACTGCAACAGGACAAATGTTTTTCTCACTGTAGAGTATGAGGCATTTGCTGTGTATTTATATGAACATAAGAACACAGTAGATGTTTGTAAACAAATACCTGACGCTCAAATCAGGGATCTGTAAACAAACACCCGACACGTAAACATATGACAGACGGGACAACAGCAATTACCCGGCATGTATTTTCTGAACAAGTTATGGGCTCTGTTAAAGGTAGTTTCCTCGTTAAGAGTAAAAAAAAAGGCATCTTTTGTACAAGTTATACAAGACGGCACAGAGATAAAAGTTAGAAGTTTGTGGTTAGAAAAGCTTCAGCAAAGGTCGAAACATTTAGTTTAGCACACTGTCCGCATGAGTGTGACTACTTTGCAGAATGTAGCTGTCTCAGACGTGTTTGTTGTGATGCATGATCAGTCTATGTTCCCTAGCCTAATGTGCTTGAGAAAAGGGTCAAGGGACTTAACAGAGATCTTAGTGGGAAGGCATTGACGGGGATCCGATGTGGACTCTTCCCTAGGCGGCGAGCACGTTCAAGCACGTCCGGACATGTCAAGTGCACCCACACCTAGCAATGAACCTTTCCCGCAAGCGAACTGCGACGAGCAGTTTCCACGTGCTGGTGTTTGTAAACGCGTCGTCTATCTGTGATCAGATTTTTTTTTTTTAGCTCACACGCAAGAATGGACCTACCGTCGATACGCGGGCCCCAGGATGAAGACGACCAGAGAACGTGACGGCACGCCCATACAATGAATGGTCGTCACATCGGCGGCTCTAGTACGCGTTAAACTCGAGCTATTACGCATCTCCTCGCGGATATCCGCTATGAAAATCTTTCAACGCCTGCCAATTGTTTTTTCGCCCGCCAACTTGAACTCTTTCGCAACATCGTAACCTCGAAAGGACTCGTGCGCGGCGAGTGATGTATCGTCCGAGTTTAGGTTCGCTTCAGGTTCGAGACGGCGCAGCTCATCTACCACATTCACTCATAAGGTGAGCGACAACACTATCTCAGTCCTTGCAGATCGTGTATTCGCCCGTTGAGCTCGTGTCTTTCAATTGCACGCCGTCTCCACAGCGCTTGCCTTTTGTACACAGCACTCGGAAACGACTGTTGTTGAACACACCAGCGAATGTGATCGGTACTGAAACTAGATGTAGTCGTGAACGCGTCGGTGATTAGTTTGGGGGGCATTTCGGGTCCTCGGCGTGGATTTTCAAGCCGAAGAGAAAAGTTGTCGCGCGCACACTGAGCCCCAGCACCGATGGGGGCGCTTACCCTTTTTCTCATGGCTGAAGTGGCAATGAGGCCGCTCGCAGAGTCCCGACGCAAAGAAAGGACACGGCAGTTTATTAAAGAAGCCGTTCGATGGAAGCATAGTCGCCGCTTGGTCCAGACACAAACATAAACATCTCCACCTTTGGGAAACGACGCTGTAACTACCGCACGCATGAGAAGAACAAAAAAGAGTCCATAAAAAGACAGTGCTTGTTGCCAGACGGGTTTCGCACGAGCGCGCGAAATATAGCGCGCAGCTGTGTCCAAAGAATAAACGCCGCATGTTATTTGTCGATAATTATACCATTCTTAGCTAGAAATATATGGTTTTGTATTAAGTTCAAAGCATTTTTAGCAAACCTATGCGACATTGAGCGTATGTAACTATCTATCTATCTTGCCACTTACGTTTGGGTGCTCTCGTGGTCACCCCATATCTTGGCGTGAACCAAACTTAGCATGACAGAGTAAGATAATTTGACGAATATGATGCGCTAGTCAAGACATGAATAATGTCACATTCCCGTCGCGTACGTCGTCAAACATTTCCCGCCAGGCAGTGGCACATACCCACAAGCGCGTATGTGCAGTAGGTATGCGCGTATGTGCCATAGGTGTTACACACTCAGTCTACCCAGGAACGACGAGAACACGCACGGGTAATTTTACGTTGAGAAATACCCGACATTGGTATCGTCGACCCGACGAATGCAAAGAATATATCTAAGGGTCCCAGCTGGAATCGAACCCAAGCATATTCTGCGTGGCATTGCAGAATTTTACTACAGAGCTACATCAGGTCTCGAAACTACTTTTCAAATAGACGCTAATCTTCGTGAAACGTCAATAATGGTTGCAGTGCTGCCTACTCAATTTTTCATACATTACATGTACCCATAGGCGTAATAGCCGGGGGGGGGGGGGGCAAAAGAGGCGCGAGCTCCCCCTGCCCCCCCACTGAGAAAAGTTGGGGAGGCTGAGCCCCCGTTCCCACTTTTTACAGTGGTCACTATCGGCTGCACGCTGGGGAAACCAACAACTAAGGTGAAGTTTTCCTTCACCACAATAATCACTCAATTATATTGTTACGGGGAAATTATAAAGTTACCAGGAAATGTTTTAATATAGAAAAAAGTTTCCGAAATTTCTGCTATATGACGATTGTCTTTGAAGGCTCCTTGTGGCGCGATGTAGCTACAACTGATGTTGACTGGACATTACGTGCATCTGTATAGCAGGAGTACATATAAAATGTTTATCTCTTTGTTATGAACTTAAATAGCTAGCATAGTACGCCGTAATCACCTAGCACCGACTTGATGTCAGCACAGTACCTTTACCAAAGCATATACATTACCTTGCGTGGTTCTGTGGTAGAATACATGACTACCACATGAAATGCTGGATTTTGATTCCTTCTAGGATCCTGATTTTTATTCTTTGCACTAATTGTATCGACGCTACCAATGCCAGATTTTTGAAAGGTTCTCGCGTTTAAATTACCGACACCAGCGGAGCCCTGGACTGAGGGCCCGACCAAACTGCCTGCATTTCAATTTTTTTTTTTTTCTGAATAAAGTTTCTTCCTCCTCTGTTGTCGCTGCTCCTAGGAAGATACAAACTTTAAGGCGCATAACAGCATACCGCAGCCCGTGCAGATGACTGAAAGAAAGAGTTTCATGACGTACACACGATTTTCACGTAATGCGACAACATACACATGTTCTCATACCTTCATGCCACCCCCCCCCCCCCCCTATGCCGATTTTAGACTTTACTAAGTGATGAGGCAAATACGAGAGTACCAAGACGTAGCTAACCAGATATGTAGGTAAGTAGATAGAAACGCTCAAAACATCTTTGGTTCTCTAGGGGTTGCCCTACATTTAAAATTCCATTTCTTTCACTTTCAGTCATTAAAATTCAATGATGCAAATTATATATACTGTTGGGGAGGACGCCATCAACATGATTGTTTTCATGCGGAAAGTTGAGAGGCAATGCATAAAAAGCGTCTCGTGTAATACTATAATATGCATGACACAAGACTCGCATGTATACATGTGTTGTCTCAGTGCATGTAAAACTGACTACATGTCACCCTTTTCTACGCTATCGGAACAGGCGCTGTGTGCATAAAAATCACAACAGTGCAATATGAGGTGGGCTCCCCCGGCCGCGTATTTGGCATTGCTGGCCCCGCATCACACGAAAGAGGGAAAAGAAAGAGTGCGAGGAGGACCCCAGTGGCAGCCTCAGGATTGCTCGCGCGCTATTGGTTCGCCTCTGGAGTTGACGTGCTGGTGACGCGCGCGCTGGTGGCGCAGCGACACCGACTAAACTTGCACACCTGCACCTCATTTTCAGCCATGCTCCCCGCTCTGCCATTGTACCTCTCCGGCTAAGCGGCGCAGCCCCCGCCATTATCCGTGGTAACGAGGGACCGTTGGGTGCTAGAGCTGCCTATTCAGACGCCGCGGAAGGCTCGGAGAGGGCATTGTCAACTCCCCCGCCACCCCCTTACTCTTCTTCCTTTCTTTCTTTCCTTCCTTCTTTTTTCTTTCTTCTTTTTCTGACGCTAACCTTCGGGATGTCCGCGATCTGCGTATCCTTCCTTCCACTAACGTATTGTTCCCGACCGCATGGCTCTGGCGGTTCGGTGTGAGAAAAAAGAGCTTTTTTCAGAAGTTTTTAACTATTCAGCGCCTCGTGGACATCTCGTTGTTGAAAGAGGGGCGCCACGTATTGCCGCAGAGGCTGGCAAGCGAGTGCAATGTCAATTCTAGCCCGCTTCTGGATTACGCGTGCAGTAGGGGCCTCCCGATTGTGCACAGGGTTGCTGTTGGCCACGTCATGCTTGGTACAATTGATTGTAAGGTAGAAACAGAAACAGACGGCAGCTGTACTTAGGAAGAGTAGTTACACTTGGAAGTATTTTGAGTTGTCCAGTGCCCGTCGCAGCTGCAGTGCTGTGAACTCAGTTATTATTGTCGCTATTGCCGTTATTGTTTTCTAATACTTTAATTGGTGCAACTGTACCCAGATTCTCATTTATTCCTATATCGAGGGTGTTAAATAAAGTAAGACTCTCGCTGTTCACGTGCTTGGCTTGATTTCAATCCTGTTTCTAAGAGTGTTACTGATAGTTTGTCGAATGCATGGTCGGGAAGGTTCGGATGTTTTGACCACAGAGAGGAGAAAACTTGACAAAATATATGTGACAAAATATCCCCGCATGTCGTATGCTCAAGCTTTGCGGCAACCCGCAATCCCGCATCGCACCGTGGCCCCAGCCATGCTGCAGACGGTCCAAGCGGCGCCATATTACAGCGCACCTCGCCTGATTTCGCGGAAATCAGGCGTCTGGCGTGCGCCAGATCGACGTCCTCTCTGCTTCCACTGTGGCAAAGCTGGGCATCTGTACCGACACTGTTCTTACCGACAACTTAGACTACGCGGATTTTCGACCGCCACCCAGGTTCGGTCAGCGGCCCCCTGAAATCGAAGAGTATGAGGCTCAGCAGCGCGGAACTTCGTCATCCTTGCACCAGTCACGCTCCCCGTCACCGCGGCGATTTCCCTCTATAATCGCAGTACCTTTTCGAGCGTGGCGCAGGGTCGGTCATCCAGTCCACGCCGGGAAAACTAACCACAGCGCCCTTCTGGGGCGAGGCCGCTCATACTGGACAAACCTGCAGGCCTCCTACAACCCATCGACCCACCGCGTACGCCGTTTGACCAAGTTGGAATGGACCTCCTTGGACCATTTCCTTTGTCTCACTCTAAAAACAAGCGGATCATCGTCGCAACTGATTACTTGACGCGTTACGCTGAGACGAAGCCACTGCCACGCGGTACAGCATCTGGAGTCGCCCAGTTTTAGATGCGGAGCATCTAATACTCGAGGCTTGTAGTGCGGCGCCGTCCGCAAGCTTCCTCCTCTTTCTTCCACCATCTGTGCATCCCTTCCTCCTCTACACACCGCGCACGCTTCACTCCTCCACCATCTGTTCACCCTTCCTCCTCTACACACCGCGTGCGCTTCTCCTCTTCACGAACATTCGCTAGCTGTATAATGTAGCGCGCATGCGCCGTCACGCTTCGAGAACATCGGCAGCTGACGCGCGCGCATGCGCCGTCGCGCTTCGAGAACATCGGCAGCTGACGCGCGCGCATGCGCCGTTGCGCTTCTCCCCCTTCTCGAACATTCGACAGCTGACAGTGCATGCGCCGTCGCGCTGTATATATACTCAAGGTCGGCGCTCGCTCGCTCAGTTGCCGCTCGTCGGTTGGTTTGTACGGCGCGTCGACGTCCAAGGTCGCGGTGAAATGAATTCCAACGAATCCACAAACACAATGATCGACGTCCCTTCGACCAGCGCCGCCCTTTCGCATACGTGTGTACGTGTTCACTCATTTAACACCCCCTCCTACAACCACGTTAACCAATTTAGCCATCGACCCAAGTAAGTCGCAATTTAACACCCCATTTCACAACCACGTTAACCAATTTAGCCATCGACCCAAGTAAGTCGCACTTTAACACCCCGTTAACCAATTATATGGTCCGCATCCTCCTCAGTGTTCCCCCGAGGGAAGCTGCGGGCAATTTTTTTCATGCACCACATAGTGCTTCGTCACGGCGCCCCGTCATTCATCATCACTGACCGAGGGACAGCGTTTACGGCAAAACTGTTGGACGACATCTTCAAGCTCAGTTACACGAACCACCGTAAGACAACCGCATACCAACCCCAGAGTAACGGCTTGACAGAAAGGCTCAACAAAACACTGGCTTACATGATTTCTATGTACGTGGATGTGTAGCATAAAACGTGGGACGAGATCCTGCCGTACGTAACGCATGCGTATAACACCGCAACCCAGGAAACGACAAGGTTCGCACCCTTCGGCCTCGTTTACGGTCGAGACGTGCAAACCATGCTAGACGCCATGATTCCTTGCGACATCGACCAGCACGAGCTGCTAGCTCCTGATGTCGAGGAATACATTCAGCGTGCAAAGGAAGCACGTCAATCAGCTCGCGTGCACATAAGATCGCAGCAATGTAAAGACTCCCGAAGGTACAACATCCACCATCGACCAGTTAGCTATCAACCTGGCGACCAAGTGCGGGTTTGGACTCCTGTTAGACGGCGAGGTCTCAGCGAGAAACTCCTGAGCAAATACTTCGGATCCTACAAAGTATTTCGGCGGTTGAACGAGGTCAACTACGAAGTTATTCCAGACGGAGGCTCGGCAACGACCCAGCGCCACTCACCACGAACAGAGATTGTGCATGTCGTCTGCTTAAAACCTTATCTTACGTGGTAATATTTGCCTTATTGTGCCAGGGCAGCAAACATTTTCTTTTTTTTTTTCGTTGTCCATAGGCTCTAGAACAAACTTTGAGCTGTATTAATGTTTTTTTTTTCTTATGACCAACCACAGACTTTTTTTTTTTTTGCACCTGCATATGCCCTGTGCACTATATCTCGTTTCTCCCTTTCTTTTTATTCCCTTATGGGCCCTGCTGTCCCCTTGTGTATGAGCATCGAGTCGATGCTCTAATGGGAGGGGAAATAATGCCACCTAGAGTTGTGAGCCGGCAAGTCCTAGCGAGCCGAAAAGGGCAAAGAGAACGAAGAAGAAGTGTGTGTTAGCGCTTCGTTTAAAGACGCACGTTCGTGATCTGATTCCTTTAACTGAGCAACAAAATTCTCCAGAAATTGTTTACCATGATATCTTCCCAACTCACGCAAAGCTATTACCTACAGGCATTTTAAATGGTTTATTGCAGGACCATTTAAGTACTCTGCCAACAAATGTCATTATAGCAACGGACGCATCTCAATCACATGAAAAATCAGGCGTTGGAATATATTGCCCTGTACTTGATTGGTCATTTTCACTTCGCTTACCGGACTTTCTTCCTGTCTTTCTGGCTGAATTCATGGCAATAATGTTAGCTTTGCGAAAGGTAAATATTTCCATTCCAGTTGTAGCAGTCATAACTGATTCATTATCAGTGTGCTCTTCTCTGTCCGCATCTGGTCATTCACCTATAGTGAAACTTTTTAAATCGATGATCCCCTGTCATCTCCGAAGTATTCATTTAATCTGGACACCAGGGCACAAAGGTTTGTTGTTAAACGAAATAGCTGATTCTCTTGCGAAGGCATCCCTTTCGACACCAATTATTCCTATTTTCCCCCATACAGTATACATTACGGTGGCGCGATTTCGCACACTTAAAATCAGGCAAAATTTATCTGACCCTGCACTGACGGCTTCTCCAGAGTACAAACACTTGTTATTTCCCTGGCGCAGTGAACTGACTAAATCAAGGATGATGGAAGTTGTCATCACGAAATTTCGCTGCCGCGTTACCTCCCTCAATTTTTACTTGCATAGATCAGGCATATTGAATTCCCCTATGTGCATTTATTGTAATCAAGAGGAAACGATCAGTCATTTTTTATTACATTGTCGCCGTTTCGATTTATTCAGGCAAAGCATACTAGCACCACCTCTTCAAAGACTGGGCTTGCAACTATCACAGCCTGATCTTCTTTCATTTGGAGCCTCTACACTGGGTTTCAGCCACAGGGATGTTTTATTCGCCGTTCAAGAATACATCACTGCGACTAAACGATTTTCTTGCTAAATTGCTGTCTCAAAATTTTTCTTATTTTTTTCTGGAAACTTGATATCGGTATTTCAAATCAAAATTAAGTTACAAAAAAAAATTGTAGGAATGACACAATGCTGAAAGTTTAGGGCAAATTCACCTTAAAATCGGCCAATCCCCTTCTTTGGGTACGAGCCATTTCTACAGGGAAACAACAACAACAACAACAACGCACGTTTTCTGTCCCGCTGTTCCTGTCTTGTCTTCACGACTCTTGGTGCGTGACAATATATATGTCACTTTAAAATCAGCACAATGCCACGAGGTGGAGGTAAGTTTATTTATTTATTTATTTATTTATTTATTTATTTATTTATTTATTTATTTATTTATTTATTTATTTATTTATTTATTTATTTATTTATTTATTTATTTATTTATTTATTACAGTACTGCCGGTCTGACCTTCAGACTTTAGGCAGGAGTGGGTACAATGAGTACAAAAAAAAGGGTTACAATAAACACATATGAAGCATTGCGGCGATAATCACAGCAAAAGCGCCCCGCCGCGGTGGTCTAGTGGCTAAGGTACTCGGCTGCTGACCCGCAGGGCGCGGGTTCGAATCCCGGCTGCGGCGGCTGCATTTCCGATGGAGGCGGAAATGTTGTAGGCCCGTGTGCTCAGATTTGGGTGCACGTTAAAGAACCCCAGGTGGTCTAAATTTCCGGAGCCCTCCACTACGGCGTCTCTCATAATCATATAGTGGTTTTGGGACGTTAAACCCCACATATCAATCAATCACAGCAAAAGAAGAAGAGTACAACAGGTTCATACAAGCACAGCAGCAAGTTGTTTAAATAACTAGTGAAAACTTATGAATACGTAAACATATGGAAGAAGAAAAAAAAGCGTCAGGGTTCATGTAAATTATGTCAGAGCTATGTCCCATAGACTGAAGGGCCTGTAGATAGGATGATAGTGACGGGCATTCCACCACAGCTGAAGGGAGGGAATTCCAATTGGTTGCAGTTCTCGGGAAAAAAAGAACACTAGAAAATGTTGGTGTGACTAGAGAACTCGCTTACTTTTTTATTATGGAGGGACCGAGTAGGCCACCGGTGGGAGTCTTTTAGATTTGTATCCTTTTTTATACCTAAGTGTCCATGATAAAGAAGGTAAAATAGTTTCATTCGTTCGCGGTATCGGCGATTTGCTAATTTTTTTCAGCTCAGCCGTTTCTAGAAGAGATGTTACTGATGCCTCCCAGCTGTATTGATTAAAGATGAACCTAACTTATTTCCTGTGTATTTTTTCTAATATTGAAATGTTTCTTTTTGTGTACGGATCCCAAACAGCGGCACAATATTCCAGGGATGGCCGAGTAAATGTTTTATAGGCTGATATTTTAACTTCTGGAGAGGAATTACTCAAGCACCTCCTTAAGTATCCGAGTTTTTTCATTGCCTTTCTACGTATGTAGTCAATGTGGTCATTCTATATAAGATCATGAGAAATGATAACTCCCAGATACTTATAGTTAGTTACTACTTCCAGAGGTTCATTATCAAAACAGTAAGAAAACGTTAAAGGGTGCTTTTTGCGACTAATTGTCATTGCAACAGTTTTCTTTTTGTTGATGGTCATTTGCCAGTCTGTGCACCATGTTTGAATTCGGTTCAAATATTTATTTAATGTTATCTTGTCATGGGGTGTGGTAATTTCACGGTATATAATACAATCATCAGCAAAGAACCTTACTTTAACGGGTATGTTCCGAACGATGTCATGGATGTATACAAGAAAAAAATAAAGGACCAAGTACAGAGCCCTGCGGGATACCCGAAAGGACTGGAATGGCACGCGAAGTTTCATTATCAATGGCCACGACTTGTCGTCTACATGAGAGGTAGGCTTCTATACAAGCTAGTAATTTGGTGTTCTTGAGTATTGGTTCTAACTTCAATAATAATTTTCGATGTGAGACTCAGTCGAATGCCTTTTCACAGGCGATAAATATAATGTCGACCTGGTTATGTCTGTCTAGGGCTGCTGCTAAGTCGTGGACAGTTTCGATGAGCTGGGTGACTGTATAGAGTAACCACGGCGAAATCCATGCTGGAAGGAACCAATTAAGCCTTTGTTTTCAAGGAAGCTGGATACATGTTTAAAAATTATGTGCTCTAGTACCTTCGCGCATGTGCATAATAAGGAAATTGGTCTATGTGATGACGGAGTTGATGGCACGTTTGTTTTAGGGATCGGCGTGATTTTCGCGTACTTTCAGTCGCATGAAAGATCCGCATTATACAGGGATTTCTTGAACAACAGACATAGATATTTAGAACACCATTCAGCATATCGCTTTAAAAATGCATTTGGTATACCGGCTATGCCTGGCGATTTCTTTTCGTTTAATTTTAACAATAGTGCTGGTATGCCTTCTTCAGATATAGACACATTATCCAGACGTTCGCCATGATCAAATTTGTTAAATTCCGGTGCGCGGCCGTCGTCGACGACAAATGCAGAACCGAAATAAGCATTAAGAGCTTCGGCAACCACTGCGATATCTGTCGCAGGGACACCATCGATTGATAGAGTAGGAGGATCTTTCTTCTTTGGCAAAATGTGTCACCAAAATTTTTCTGGCGATGTTTTAAGAAAGTTTTCAAGAAAATCTTCGGCCTTTTTAATACTGTTCCTCAGTTGTTCGCGTTACTCCGAACTTATCATATCTGAACCACTTGAGCATGGATACCGCCTGTACTGCCTTTTCGCTTTATTTAACTTACGTTGGTGACGTGCAATCTTTTTCGTCATACACGGATTGTGTGTACGCTGCAAGTGTCGTTTGTGCGGGATAAACTTTTTCACACAAGTCAAAACCAGGTTTTTAAATAAGCACCACATATGTTCAACAGTATAGTCATCTTATTCGTAAAACGAGTTAAACAAAGAAAAAGAACTATCTAAAACATCCAAAATATCAACATCATGTGCCCGAGAAAACACCGGAACAATACGCTATTTCTTCGCCAGCCGTGATCGGAATTTCACTTCGAGATTTAAGCACACGAGCTTGTGGACTGAGATACCTAGAATATGTCAACTCTCGGGGCACGATCAAGAACACTGTCACTAATAATGAAAAAATCCAAAATTGATTGACTATTCTTTTGTGTTCTTGTAGGCACCTTTACTATAGTTTTGTTAGGCCATGTAATGAAGCAAAGTCTACGAGTGGTTCAGCGGAGGCACAGAGTGCTTCAGGATAATCACCATCCCAGTTAATTAGTGGAGAGTTGAAATCTCCGGTTAGCACCAAGTTAGAAGCGTGGTTCCTGCACGTGAACTCGTTTAGCGCCTCAAAAAGGTACCGTCCCTGTACGGGGAGCGGTAAAATCCACCAATTACCAAATGGAATTCCTCGAGATGAACTTTCAGCAATATGCATTCAATGCTGGTAATATCTGGTAGTCGTGTAACGCACAATGAGCCGATGTACAATATAGCAGCGCCGCCACCGCGGGAATCACGGTCCTTGCAGTAGATACGGTATCCATGCGGTGCGACTTCCGAGTCACTTATGTCACCGTGCAGCCACGTTTCTGTAATAACTATTACATGGGGGCTGTGAGCAGCAACTATGCTTTCTAGGTCATCTGTTTTCTTTATTATACTTCGGGCATTTAAGTCAAGACATGGGAAAGTATTTTTGAGGCCTTTATTTCATTCCATGACTCTCGCGCCTGAGCGGAGCTGACGGCCGGTGGTCCGCCTCTTTTCGCGGTTTTGATTACTTGGTACTCGTGCCTTTTTCATTTCGTCCCACTCGTACAATTCACTGCCGATTTTTATTTTATCATAAACTAGTTTTTCCTTTGTCCCATCTCGCCTGTCATCAGCCGCGCTATCCGACACTTTCGAACCTCTAGTGGCAGCCGAGAAATCCTCCGAGATTGATATGGCCTTTCCCTTTGTCACAGAACGAGCGCTAAAAAAGAGCGCGCCGCCAAATTCTTGCGACAACGGGGAGGAGAAACGCCGCGAGGTCAAAAGAAAAAAAAAGAAAAAAAAGAAAAAAAGAAAGCAAACGTCCGAGGCTCCCCGGGCGCGCGCTCTCCCCGCGGAAGCGTGGCGTCGCAGACGAACCTCCTCACCCCGCATCGGCGGCCCAGCAAGCCCGCGATTTTTCCAGAACGAACGGGGCGGGGTCATACCGAGTTGAATCATCCTCCGGGGAGGGCAGTCGAACCGTCTCGCACCTCTCCCCAGCTTTCGCTGCGTATCGCGCCGACGAAATGACAAGAAGCGTCTGGAATGTCGCGCGCAAGGTATTTAACCGAGCAGCCGAGACGAGAAATCAGGAGGAGACGGAAGTTAACGCCAGAGCGCGTAGGGATTCCGCCGTGTAGTCGGCGAAGGTTTTGGTCCGTAGGGACGAAGCCGGAGATGAAGAGGATTTCCACCTGAGGAGTGACGACTCGAGCTACAGGCAAGAGTGAGTGTGTTTACCGCTATCGAGCGAGGACGCGTGGCGACAGCTGCGTGTGTGAAGCCGACGTGTTCGGGCGAAGAAGTTGAAGTTTGAAGAGTGGCCAATTGAAGACGCGAGGTTTCCTGGAAGAGAAACTTCGAAGGCGCGGAACGACAACAACGCTGGACATTGAGTGAGTGATTCTCGGAAGAGTATCATTCAGACTTTTGTTCCAAGGACTTTGGACTGAATAGGTTTTATATCTCTTTAGTCTTTAAGTGTCTTGGTTGTTCAATGCATGTGACTGCATTGTAGCGCGTATTGTTGTCTGTGTCCCTTGTTTCAAGTGTGGTTGATTGTACTGTGTAGTACGTTGTACGTTGTTTGTTTGGTGACGTATTGTATGTAACTATTGTGGAGTGTGCGTTCTTGTGTATTGTTTTCGATCTGCCATTTTTGAGAATATAGTATTTGTTTGGTTTATCAGCTCCCGGCTCTGACTTGTTCTTTGGGCCACAGCCGGCGTCCGCTGGCGCGCCAAAAAGGACCACTTCTAAATTGTCCACGCTTTCGTGGTGCGGTTCGGGGGGCCGATACTTCGGCTCTTGGAACTAGCCCGGCGATCGCCTCCCTAATAAACGGGACAGGTGTGACAATTAATCTGGCGTCCGCGAAACAGGACCTTTTGGTGCACAGTGTGTCCAAAGTAGTGGGAAAGAGCCTCGAGTTGTTGATAGTGCTATTGGAACGATTTTGTGTGTTGTTCAGTGTTCTCGTTAACGAGTGCAGGGGAGTGTTCCGATAGACTGATTTAGGCAGATACTTTTTGCACGCGGCAAGGTTGTATTTGCGAGTTGCGAGACACAATGGATCTCGAAAAGTTAGTTGCGCTTGGTGAGAAGATTGGTCTTTCTGGCGCCGAACTACGGAAGTGGGTAAGCCAGAAAGAGAAAGAGGCGGTGGAGAGAGAGAGGTTGGCAGCTGAGAGAGCCAAGGAAGAAAAAGCAGCTGAGTTGGAGAGAGAGAGATTGGCAGCTGAGAGGGCCAAGGAAGAAAAAGCAGCTGAGTTGGAACGAGAGAGGTTGGCAGCTGAGAGAGCCAAGGAAGAAAAAGCAGCTGAGTTGGAGAGAGAAAGGCTGGCCGCTGAAATGGCGAGAGAAGAAAGAGAAGCAAAGGAGCGACAGCTGAAAGAAGAAAGAGAGCAGCAATTGAAGTTGGAGCTGGAGAGAGAGAAGTTGGCAGCCGAAAGGGCGAAAGAAGAAAGAGAAGCGGAGATGGCTGAAAGGGAACGGCAGCGGCAGCACGAAATTGAACTCGAGCGGCTCCGTTTGCAACAGCGAAGTGAAACTCCCGTCCAACCTAGAGTTGAAAGCAGCGAACGGGAGGATCATGGCTTCCGCTTGAACCCAAGCAAGTTGCTCGTGGCGTTTGATGAAAGGAAGGACGACCTTGACGCGTACCTTCACCGATTTGAGACGATTGCGAAGAGCCAGAATTGGCCGGAACACCAATGGGCAACTGCTTTGAGTACTTGCTTAAGTGGCGAAGCGCTCAGTGTGTACGGCAGGCTGACGCCGACCGATGCAGCCAACTATGCCAAGGTGAAAGCTGCTTTGCTGAAGCGATTTAGATTCACTGTGGAAGGATTCCGGGACAGATTTAGGACAGGAAAGCCAGCTGATGGGGAGACGGCTACGCAGTATGCCGCCCGACTTTGCCATTATTTCTACAGATGGATTGAACTTTCAGGGACAGCGCACGAGTACGATGAGCTTAGAGAGCTGCTAATTAGAGAACAATTTCTTACTAGTTGCCACCCAAGCCTGTCACTGTACTTAAAAGAGAGGAAGGCTGACTCACTTGAAGACATGCTTGAATTGGCTGATCAATTCTTGGAAGCGCAAGGTGGCACTAATTTGGCCAAGGTAAAGAAGGAGTGTCCCGACGATTCGAAGAAATTGGCTCCCGAAGAAAAGAAGCGTGCACCAGAGAGCATTCCGCGATGTTTTCTGTGCAACCGAGTGGGTCATCGCGCGAAAAACTGTCGAACGATCTTTACGAGCCCTACGGTTGTAAAATGTTTTAAGTGTGGTCAGACTGGGCACAAAGCAGACGCTTGTCGGAACGGAGTGAGTCAAACTCACCAGGTATCCTGTGTGCAAGCAGCACCGAAATCTGATAATAATGCCGTCACTGATGGATTCGTAGAGTTGAAGAATGGGGAGAAAATTCCTATTGTGGGGGCTGTAATGTCAAAACAGCCAACCGGTGTTACGAAGAGAATGCCAACGCTTCCTGGAAAGATTGCTGGCAAGAAGATTATGGTTTTAAGAGACACCGGTAGCTCCACGGTTATCGTGCGGAGAAAATTGGTACGGGAAAGAGAGTTGACAGGCAGAACGAAACCGGTTTGCCTAATTGACCGTACGGTCCGGATGCTTCCCGAAGCAGAAATTGAGGTTGAAACCCCGTACTTCAGCGGGAAGGTTACTGCTTTATGCATGACGACCCCCCTGTATGACCTTGTCATCGGAAACATCGACGGGGCGCGAGGGCCAAGTGATCCAGAATGTTTGGGAGAAGACCCGAAGATAGAGCCCTCGCCAACACAGCGGCCGCGAGATACAGTGGAGGAGCATCCCGTGACGGATCTCGCTAGAGCCCAAGGTGAAGCTGCGGCACAAGAGACAGCGAAGGAGAAGACGATCGTGTCGAATAAGTTCACGGGCCGAGCAACCGGACTTACGTCGGCACGACCTCAACCGACCGACAGTGTAAAAGAGACGGAGTTGGCCAGCCGGGCAAAATGTAGAGGCATGATCAAGCGGGTAAATAAACAGACAGGACCCGTCGAATGTAATGACGCGTTAACGGCGTCGGAAGAGACAACGATGGCTGAGACAACGCCTCAGATATCGTCGTTGGAAAGGGCTCGCCGAAAAGGAACGTGGAAGCACAAGAAGAGATCGAGCGAGCACCGCAAAAAGGGGCGCAAGCGCGGCTCGAAGTACGTAGGATAAGTGCTGAGGTCAAAGCAGAATGTGTTTGGCAGTGTTGAGTGCCCTATGTTGTGTTAATGTTGTGGTATCCTGTGTCACAAGTGTCGAAGTGTTGTGCTGTGATGTGATGTATAGACTGTATAGTATTGGACCATTGTTGTAATGAGAGAACTTTGTACATTGTATATTGGGAATGTGTGGTGGAGTGTTGGACTCATGTGCTTGTGGTTGTGTTTTCACGTGTTGTGTAATTGAATTACAATGTACAATTGTATTAAGTGATCTATTGTGAATGTGACGTGTCGAGAGCGACGGACTATGTTACAGTCTGTGAGAGTGTGTGGTGACTTTTCGCGCTCGTTTGTGTGGTTTTGAATATTATGAGATAATATTCTTAAAGTGGGGGGCAGTGTCACAGAACGAGCGCTAAAAAAGAGCGCGCCGCCAAATTCTTGCGACAACGGGCAGGAGAAACGCCGCGAGGTCAAAAGAAAAAAAAAGAAAAAAAGAAAAAAATTGCCCGCAGCTTCCTTCGGGGGAACACTGAGGAGGATGCGGAGCATATAATTGGTTAACGGGGTGTTAAAGTGCGACTTACTTGGGTCGATGGCTAAATTGGTTAACGTGGTTGTGAAATGGGGTGTTAAATTGCGACTTACTTGGGTCGATGGCTAAATTGGTTAACGTAGTTGTAGGAGGGGATGTTAAATGAGTGAACACGTACACACGTATGCGAAAGGGCGGCGCTGGTCGAAGGGACGTCGATCATTGTGTTTGTGGATTCGTTGGAATTCATTTCACCGCGACCTTGGACGTCGACGCGCCGTACAAACCAACCGACGAGCGGCAACTGAGCGAGCGAGCGCCGACCTTGAGTATATATACAGCACGACGGCGCATGCACTGTCAGCTGTTGAATGTTCTCGAAGCGCGACGCCACATGCGCGTCCACTGGAGAATCAGGAGAATTGTAGATGTCGAACGCGGTGTGTAGAGGAGGAAGGTTGCACAGATGGTGGAGGAGTGAAGCGCGCGCGGTGTGTAGAGGAGGAAGGGATGCACAGATGGTGGAAGAGTGGGCGACGGCGCGACGGCGCATGCGCGCGCGTCAGCTGTCGAATGTTCGAGAAGCGGTGCGGACGGCGCTGACGGCGCACTACAAGGCGCGAGTATAAGATGCTTCCGCATCTAAAAAGAAAGCAAACGTCCGAGGCTCCCCGGGCGCGCGCTCTCCCCGCGGAAGCGTGGCGTCGCAGACGAACCTCCTCACCCCGCATCGGCGACCCAGCAAGCCCGCGATTTTTCCAGAACGAACGGGGCGGGGTCATACCGAGTTGAATCATCCTCCGGGGAGGGCAGTCGAACCGTCTCGCACCTCTCCCCAGCTTTCGCTGCGTATCGCGCCGACGAAATGACAAGAAGCGTCTGGAATGTCGCGCGCAAGGTATTTAACCGAGCAGCCGAGACGAGAAATCAGGAGGAGACGGAAGTTAACGCCAGAGCGCGTAGGGATTCCGCCGTGTAGTCGGCGAAGGTTTTGGTCCGTAGGGACGAAGCCGGAGATGAAGAGGATTTCCACCTGAGGGGTGACGACTCGAGCTACAGGCAAGAGTGAGTGTGTTTACCGCTATCGAGCGAGGACGCGTGGCGACAGCTGCGTGTGTGAAGCCGACGTGTTCGGGCGAAGAAGTTGAAGTTTGAAGAGTGGCCAATTGAAGACGCGAGGTTTCCTGGAAGAGAAACTTCGAAGGCGCGGAACGACAACAAAGCTGGACATTGAGTGAGTGATTCTCGGAAGAGTATCATTCAGACTTTTGTTCCAAGGACTTTGGACTGAATAGGTTTTATATCTCTTTAGTCTTTAAGTGTCTTGGTTGTTCAATGCATGTGACTGCATTGTAGCGCGTATTGTTGTCTGTGTCCCTTGTTTCAAGTGTGGTTGATTGTACTGTGTAGTACGTTGTACGTTGTTTGTTTGGTGACGTATTGTATGTAACTATTGTGGAGTGTGCGTTCTTGTGTATTGTTTTCGATCTGCCATTTTCGAGAATATAGTATTTGTTTGGTTTATCAACTCCCGGCTCTGACTTGTTCTTTGGGCCACAGCCGGCGTCCGCTGGCGCGCCAAAAAGGACCACTTCTAAATTGTCCACGCTTTCGTGGTGCGGTTCGGGGGGCCGATACTTCGCCTCTTGGAACTAGCCCGGCGATCGCCTCCCTAATAAACGGGACAGGTGTGACACCCTTTAATTTGTAACCGTTGCTGAGAACGGAAACTTTCTCGCGATGGTCAAACAATTTTAAAATCACAGGGCGTGACTGGTTCGCACGAGGACGGCCAATTCTATGATTTTTTTCTACAGAGGATACCTTCACTCCTAAGGTATCTCGAAATATATCCTCAGTCACTTTCTGCGCTGGTGATTCTTGAGAGAGAGAGAGAGAGAGAGAAAGAATTTATTTACAGAAAAGTAAAGAGGTCGGCCTGAGCTATAGTTTCCCCAGACGGCTCCGGAACACCGAAAACAAGAACATTGTTCCGCCTGCTCCTGTCCTCAAGCTTCGTCAACATTTATCTAACTGTGTCACTGTTCCAAATTCCCAAGTTTAGCTCCGAGTTATTTAACAATTTCCACTGAGTCTTCGACATTCTTAAGCCGGTTTTCCAACTTCTCTAGTTTTTTATGCATTGACTTTTGACTCTCAAGAAGTTCGCGCAGCATCTTTTCCGTTTCAGGCCCTGGATTGGGCTCGATATCACCACAAAGCATCAGACAAGAGTACATGGCATCTTTCGCGTAGTGAAACAAAGCACACAAACGACGTGGGCACGTCAGCTGGACTAGACACCGGTCACTAGTCTTGACTGATGAGTACTTATTGATCACCTGCGTGAAATAGAAGAACGGGTTTGTCATCCTGTTCACAGGTGACCAGCCGACGTGCCCACTAAAGAGATGATCGGGTGATGCTCTTCCTGTAGGCGCAGTGTCCGAGGAAGTCGAAGTGGATGGCGCTGCGTTCCATTGATGCTTTGCATGAAATGATGCTTTACATGACTTACGTGCATGATTATCATGTTTGGACGTTTCTATTTACGTCACGCGATACCAAATTTTGTATACGTGGAGCTAGCAAAACGGCCGCGTGCGCGTCATGAGCGTGGTATGTTGTCAAGTTCTTGTATGACCCGCGTGTGAGGATTATCATGTTTGCACCAGTCATATATTTCGTCATTCATTGACGTCACGTAACACCGAATTTGGTATATGTGGAGCTAGCAAAACAGTCGCGAGCGCATCATGAAGGGCCCAATATACTTCAATGTAGCGTTGACGCGCGCGCACGCTGGGCCAAGCGACGCTACGTTATCAAAACGCGAGAACTTTATGACAGACACCAGGCGCAACCAACGCGACCAGCGTCCGTCAGCGCGGCCCTATACAGCAACCGGCGCGAAATTTGCGCCGATGCGTCACCCAGACAACACTGTGTCTCCCTCTTTTCGTGACGGAGGGACGCTGAACGCGCTGAAACGTGCAAAGCAACGCAGCGCGGCGCGCGCCTGTCAGGACCAGTGCCTGGCGTGGCAACGCCGGCGTGACGCGACGAAATAAACGCCGGCGAGCACGCGCACCGCGTCACGTCGAGATGTATTGGTACCTTAACTGCGGCATGTAGTCATGTTCACACATGACACGCATCTCTTGATTATCATGTTTGCACCAGTCACATACATGCTCCATTAATTGGCGTCCAGTAATACAAAATTTGGCATATGTGGAGCTAGCGAAACGGCCACGAGTGCATCATGAGTGTGGCATTTAGTCGTGTTGTCACATGACACGCATGTCGTAATTATCATGTTTGGACGTGTCCTTTACCTATGTCGTCCGTTCGCGTAATACCGAGTTTGGGACATGTCAAGCTGGCAAAACGGCCGCGAGCACATCATGAGCGTGGCATGTAGTCATGTTGTTACATGACACGCATCTCATGATTATTATGCTTGCTCAGGTCGCATAACTTCGTCAATCCATTCACGTACCGTAATACCGAATTCGGTATATGTGACGCTAGCGAAACGGCAACGAACGCATCATGAGCGTGGCAGGTAGTCATGTTGTTACATGACACGCATCTCATGATTATCATTCTTGCACCAGTCGCATACATTCGTCGTCCCTTCACGTACCGTATTACAAGATTTGGTATATGTGACGCTTGTGAAGCGGCCTTGAGCGCATGATGAGCGTGGCATGTGGTCATGTTGTTACATGACACGCATGTCATGATTTTCATGTTAGGGTCTGTCGCTTGTGTTCCCCGTGCAAACATGTCATACCATACTAGTTTTGCAACGTGTCAAGTGCACGAAACCACCGCAAGAGCTGCAGCCTATATTCATGACATTCATGACATACATGTCATGATTTTCATGTTTTGACTCAAAAATGTTTCCCATACAGTCATGTTATGCCATACCAAGTTTGGTACCGATACCATTATCGAAGCTGTCAGGAGAGGTAATAGTCGTAGGCGGCTAGATAGATAGATAGATAGATAGATAGATAGATAGATAGATAGATAGATAGATAGATAGATAGATAGATAGATAGATAGATAGATAGATAGATAGATAGATAGATAGATAGATAGATAGATAGATAGATACGCTCAAAGTCATCGAAGTTCGCTAAGAAATGCTTCGCATTTAATACACCATGTCGCATTTCACGCCGGTTGCCGTCAGGCCGCGCTGACGGGCGCTGGTCAACGCTACATTGGAGTATATTCGGCCCTTCATGATGCGCTCGCAGCCGTTTTGCTAGCTCTACATACACGAGATTTGTTGTTACGTGACGTCAATGGATGACGAAATATAAGACTGGTGCAAACATGATAATGCTGACATGCGTGTGAAGTAACAACATGACAACATACCACGCTCATAGCGTGCTCGCGGGCGTTTCGCTAGCTCCACATACGCTAAATTTAGTATCAGGTGACTTGAACAGATGACGAAGGTAAATGACACATCCAAACATGATAATCATGACATGGAAGTCATAAACGGCATCATTTACCTCCACCTCGTAACGTTGGGCTGAATTTAAAAAGACATATCAACGTTTCTCATTCGCGCTTCGCATATGATCGATTCCTACTGTACGTGGTATCTGCCATTTTAAGTGCGAAACATTTCTTAGCGAACTTCGGCGACATTGAGCGTATCTATCTATCTATCTATCTATCTATCTATCTATCTATCTATCTATCTATCTATCTATCTATCTATCTATCTATCTATCTATCTATCTATCTATCTAGCCGCCTACGAATTTCAGCTCTCCTTGCCGACTTTTAGCTCCCCGAGCGTTTATAGCTCTCCTGGCCGATAATGGTATCGCTACCAAACTTGGTATGGCATAGCATGACTGTATGAAGAGCATACTGCCACTAGTACAAGTTCCGAAAGTATTATTTCTACAGATGCTAGCATGCTTGTATGTGCCGCTGTTCAGAAGAGAACAAAGATGCGCGTGCAGAGAAAAACACTAGTCATACTGCCAACCCTTTCTTTCAAGAAGTGAATTAATTTAAAAAGCAAGGCACCGTCCCATTCATGGCCTATCCCCCTAGGTGGGTTGCGCCAAGGTGTTGAGGAACCAACCAACCAACCAACTGCCGTTGTTCGAATGTTTGACGTCCTTGTGTGCCATTATCTGCAGCTTACAGTTACGTTGTAACGTGACACTGGTGGAGGTGCTGGGTAATAGTCTATGCACTGTTACCACGAGGAAGATCTCGGTCCAACATCAACGCCTTAGTAGAAACAGCCAACCTTCGACGCAGTCGGCGGCAACTAGGCCTACCACCCCAATTCAGCCCTCTTCCGGAACGCTCCCAAACCATGGCATATGCGACAACTGCAAGCCAGACTGAACAGACCGCGACTCCGCCAGCACCATGGCTACCAGCCTCTCGAACGCCAAAGCCCTTCAATGGGGAGCCCTACGAAGACGTTGAAGACTGGCTGGACCAATACGATGAGTCGCCGTCGCCAACGAGTGGGACGAGCACCGGAAACTGCGGTATGTCTATTTCTACCTGGAGGATTTGGCGCGTATTTGGTTCGAGAATCACGAGGCCGCCCTGACAACCTGGCCGGTGCTTTGCACTCAGCTGCGGAACACGTATGGTAGCGCCGACCGGAAAGAACAAGCCGAACGAGTCACGCAATCAAAGACCCAATGGAAGCGTGGCCATGTTCGTTGAGGAGATGTCGCGTCTGTTCCGTCGAGCGGATTCTGCAATGACGGAAGACAAAAAGGTACGCATTCTGATGCGGGGTTTCTGAGGCGCATTGCCTGCCGAAGATTATTGGACCCGCTTTACGTGACCGAGGAAATCCGAAGGAGTTGTACGACGAGGAACAATTCCATGCTCGGTACAGATTCACGAAGAACGCCGTGCGGCAGCTGCTGGGTATGTTGCCGCTCCGTGAAAGTGGGGACAACCGAGGACAGCCTGTGCCCCCAGTGTTACAGCTACTGATGGCTCTCCGGTTTTTACGGCGCTGGCACATTCCAAACAGTCACCTGGAATCTCGTCCGCATTCCGTAGTCGGCAGTTTGCCATGCAGTAGGAAAAGTTACGCTACTCATCGCAAAGCACCTATACGCTATGCTGGTGCGCTTTCCGCAGCCGGCAGCACTTTCTACAGTTATGCGGGACTTTTATGAAGTGGCTGAGTTCCCTGGTGTTACAGGCTGTGTCGACTACACACACGTGCGTATTAATAGCTTCGGTGGGGACAACACCGAAGTGTTCCGTAAGCGCAAAGGCCGTTTCCATTTTTCTTAAACACGACGACGATTTCCGCCTCTTTCGGTACAAAATTGACTCGGCGCTGTGTCTGTGTGCCTCGTCTATCCTTTCGTCCCGTCTAGGTCACTGTTTCTCGCTCAGAAAGGCATCATTTGTAGCACAACGCTACGTAAAATTCCACACACATAAAAAAAAGGTGCCCCTATCACGGTTTTTTTTTTTTTTTTTTGTCCGCTTCACCATGATGCAGCGAGACACCGCTGCACCCTGCGAGACAGAATTCTGCTGAGGGCAATGTCCTGAACCCCGCTTTTTCTCTTGTTTACCAAGCTCAACAAAAGGATACGAATCACATTTGTTCCCAGAACTTGTTTTTTTTTTTTCATATATAACTGCGACCTAGCCCACTTCAGGCATGCACACAGGCGAACAGAAAGGCAAATACCGTGAAAATCGCGTCACCTCGCGAGCCAGGTCAGCACAAATACATGTCGTGGCGTTCAATTGAAAAAAAAAAAAAAAAAACGACGAAACAACCCAACGTGATGCTTGCTTCGCCTCCAAACAAGCAACCGTGAAGAAACACGCCGCATTTGGGTGGCCACTAAAACCAGCGGGCGACGAACGCTTTACAGAAGCAACACTGCGCATAGCCGTGGCGGCAGGAACCACGTGCCGCTCGTTAGCCGTAAAATGGCAGGAATATGCTTGTGGCCCTTCGTTTTTATAGTTATTTTAAAACGTATGGTATTTGATGTAATGCATGCCTTACGCGAACAACTTTATTATTACCCCGTTAGCACGCGAGCAGCGTGTTTCTGCTTTGAATCTCGTTCTTTACTTGACCAAGCAAGGCAGCCTGAGCATCTATGAAACGCGAAGGCTGACTTGGGCGTTTTGAAGTCCGCTGCTTGCTTCACGCTGACTTGCTCAAGTTAAGTCGAAGTCGCGAGCCAAGTAACATCTCTGCATTCGGGGGTTAATCTCTTGGTTTCCCGCCCATATGGGTGCGGACGTTCATCAGCACGTACCTAACCTCAACGAGCTTGCCCATGACCGTGCGCGAGATCTAACGCGCCGCCGCGGCATGGAGGCCTTATGGGGTCAGGATGAAATCCAGCATAACGATCCACTCTTTACGTTTAATAAAATCACATCTCACTATCGGCTAAGTAGAAGGGCCTATTCTCTTCCTCACCCGAAGTTAGATAGGTCTCAGTGAATTACACTTAGAATGCTCCAGACGAGCTCGTTCCCCTCGCGGGGCCTTCTCAGTCGTATCTCCACAGACGTTGACTCAAGTTGTCCGGAATTTAATGAAATTTATTGTTCCTTAGCGCACATGCTTCGGCAATGCCCCGCGTTACCTAACGGCCCTTTTATCCAGCGAAGCCGACTGGGAAGAAGCACTCCGGAGCCGATCGCTCCAAGCACAAATCCAGGAAATCCAGAGGGCCCAAGAAAGGGCGGAACATTACGGTATCCCAGCCCCGACTTGGACGCGGCCAGCGGCTTCCGCGGGTCCCCGATAGGGGTTCCGGCGAAAGCTCCTCAGGATCTCATAAAGTTCATTGTCTGTATGTCGGTCATGAATGTCATGATTTACATTTTATGGTCCTGCAGCTCTTGCGGTGGTTTTGTCCACATAGCATGTTGCAAAACTGATTTGGTATGACATGATTGCATGGTGAACACAAGTGACAGACCCTAACATGAACATCAGGACATGCGTGTCATGTAACAATGTGACTATCTATGCCACACTCATGATGCGCTCGTGGTCGTTTCGCTGCGGCGTGACATATACCAAGTTTATTATTACGGTACGTGAATGAATGACGAAGGTATGTGACTGGTGCAAACATGATATATGAGATGCGAGTCATGTAACAGCATGACTACATGTCATACTCATGATGCGATGGTGGCCGTTCCGCCAGCTTCACTTATACCGAATTTCGGTATTATTGAACGTGAATGGATGACGAAAGTATGATACTAGTGCAAACATCATAAACATGAGATGCGTGTCATAACAACATGACTACATGCTAGGCTCATGATGCACTCGCGGCCGTTTCACTAGCTTCACAAGTACCAAACTCGGTATTACGCGACAAGAACGGACGACAGAGGTGAATGACACATACAAACATGATAATCACGACATGTCATGTAACAATATGACTACATGCCACACTCATGATGCGCTCACGGCCGTTTAACTGGCTTCACATATGACAAATTTGGTATTACGTGAGATCAAACGAAGGAATGTGACTGGTGCGAACATGATAATCATGGAATGCGCGTCATGTGAGAACATGACTACATGCCACAGCCAAGGCACCAATACATTTCGATGTGACACGGTGACCATGCTCACTTGCGTTCATTTCGTCACGTCACGCCACGCCAGGCGCCGGTCCTGCCATATACTCGCACACGCGCGCCACACTGCGTTGCTTTGGCGCATGCGCGTTTCAGTGCGTCCGGCGTCTCTCCGTCTTGAAAAGAGGGAGACGCAGTGTTGTCTGATTAACACCTCGGCGCGAAATGCAGCATTTCGCGCCGGTTGCCGTCGGGCCGCGCCGACGGACGCTGGTCGCGCCAGGCGTCAGACTATAGAGTGCTCGCATTTTGCTAACGTAGTGTCATTGTGCCCAGCGTGCGTGCGCGTCAACGCTATATTGGAGTGTATTGGGCTCTTCGTGACGCGCTCGCGGCAGTTTTGCTAGCTCCACATATACCAAATTTGGTGTTACGTCACGTGAATAGATGAAGGTAAACAACCCATCTAAACATGATAATCATGACACGGAAGACATGTACGGCATCGTTTGCCTCCACCTCGTAACGTTGTGCTGATTTTAAATTGACATATCAACTTTTCTCATTCGTGCTTCGCATATCATCGATTCCCACTGTACGTGGGATCTGCCCTTTTTTTTTTTCACAGCTGATCGTGCCGCGTCGACCGCGCGCCAAGACGGAGACGCTACGCTTCCTCTAGCTGTGTCAGCACAAGACATATCATTCAGACTCGTGTACATGTGACGAATAAACGTCCCAAGGCTGGCTAATCGGGGTACGTTGGATATGCTACAGCTATATACACCTGGAAGGCGGATTATCGACGCAGTTTGAGCGAATTAAGCGTGACCCGCGCGTACTTGTAAATGGGACCCCGCCGACGAGCCACCGTCGCTTGCAGGCCCCCACCCACACCTCGAACAAACGGCCAAAACTTCAAATAATGAATACTTATGCGCGGTGTGTACTACCTATCAATACAAATGTGTGTATTACCCATCATTCCCATGCTCGCTGAAGCGCCGTGCGTTGCAGCATGGAGGAAGGAATGGTTGCAGCTCCCACATACACTAGTGCCTGAGTTCCCTCTAGTGTATATTAGGAAACTCTATGCTTCGGACGGGCCGGCCTGCGGGGCTGGCCCGTGCAGTGCTCCAGCCTACACCCATGCGGCTAGCGCAAGCAGTGCGAAAAACTAGTTTAAGCGCAGCAGGATATCTGATGCAACAGTTCATGGCGCATTTGAAGGCAGTATCTTCACCGTAAAAAAAAAAAAAAAACACTGACACCAATTGGGAATTCCAGTTAGTCTCAATTGGCACCACTTGGCGGTGGTGGTGGTAAAACTTTATTACCCAAAACGGGGTCCTGAAGGACACTCGGCTTGACGCCAGGCAGTGCCACTTGATGTGACCCATTATCCAAGGGGTTTCATTAGGATGTTTTCAAATGTCTGAATGGAATGCTAGCCAACTGGCTCTTCTCCAATTGATTTTCCAACAGAGTAAGTTAAAGTCACTTGGTCTAACTAGTCATACCAATTGGCCCCCGATAGGATTATTGGGGGCCAAGCTAAAACCAATTGAAACTTTGAACTCCAATGGGATAGCCCGATTTGAATTAATCGTTCTAAGTTGTCCCGCCAATTGATGTTAAGTTTTTTTCATTTCAACGCACTATTAGTTTTTTGATAATACAAATGTTTGTGCAATTCCAATTGAGGTCAGTCCATATTTGAAGATCGTTCTTCCAATCGAAATGTTTGGATATCGTTATACATGTCCATGTAGCATTACACCTTCGATTTGACATTTTTATATATTGGTCACTAATTAGAGAGATTGTTATGGGTCCAACAGGTGCTCTATATAAGATAGTTCCGGGCGGTCCGTATTACGCATTGAATCAATATTAATTATACTTGTTATCCAGTCAAGAGAAATGTACCAGTGTTCAGTTTGGTTGAATGATTAATCTAGAGCTTCATAGTAAAATTCACCAATGGGTACGGGTTAAGGACCCTTTACACCAGATATATTTCTAATGGGAATTCCACCAATTGATTCGAATTTTACTGATTGCCAATTGGTTTCAATTAGACATCACAGAAGTGAGTAAAGCTGAGAAACAAAACAATAGTTCATAAAAACATGTTTGCAGTTAAACCATTACTCCCTAAATAAAATATCTTTGCACTTTAATAGGGTCTGCAAGGTGTGTCATCTATTTCATCTTCACATTCAGCCATAAAAATTACCCGATCGTTCTTGAGACCTCGCATAACTTAACAGGCTGAAATTACTGGCATATTGAGCCATGCTTAGAGAGATGGACATGACACACGTGGAGAAATTTTTCATTTCAAGGTAGCCTTCACCAATTATGCGTCTCCAATACGATGAATAGGTCAGACCCTTCTGAGCTACAATGTGTTTCCAATTTGAGAGATTGGCCTAACCGATTAACCTGAGTGGTCAAATCATTTGGATTACGTTTATGCTACCAATTGAATTGATTAGACCCATCAACACAATTGATAAATCCAATTAGAACTCAGTCTCATTGGTGAATCCATTTGGATGTTGTATGTGTTACCAATTGGTTATGTAGTCAGGCCCATTCACACCAAATGGTATGACCATATGAAACTCTATGGCAATGACCAATTGGAATTTTCCAATCGGTGTGCCAAACACGATTGCAAATTTCCAATTGGTCTGGGTAAATTTTTTTTACTGGGTTTTAAGGATTTGACTTTTTGCCCAACGACAAGTGAAAAAGAAGAGCCTGGAAACTGTGACACACACCCATGCTGGGGGATTGGCCAAGAACCAGGTAGTTCTAACGAAATACTTTTTTTATTCTGATAGGAAATGGCTTTTTTAAAGAATGAGAGGGATAAAAGGAAAAAGCATAAATAATAGTAATTGACAAAAAAGGTTACAGATATAGAAAACGAAGCAGATACATTCAGCAACAATAAATAAATGAACGAACACAGCAATTTGGAAACAAGTAATGTAATTGGTTGATATTCAGCGACGCGAAGGAATTTTATTGGTCCTCCCCCCAATAAAAGGCCACATTCTTTTTGAGGAGATCAATGAGGGGCCTCACAATATCCGCGAAGTTGAAGACAAAGCGGCGGAAGTATGAGCATAGCCCAATAAAACTGCGAACTTCTTGTGTGGAACGCGTAACCAGGAATTCTCGGACTGCACGCGCTTTGTCAGGGTCGGCTTGAACTTCAGAGGCGTCAACAAGGTGGCCGAGTAGTTTAATCTGCCGGCGTCCAAATGCGCATTTCGACGAATTCAGTTGGAGATCAGCGCAACGAAAAACGCCAGGAATTGCCGAAAGACGAGACAGGTGGCTTTCGAAGGAGAGCGAGAAAACGATTACATCGTCCAGATAGCAAAGGCAGGTCGGCCATTTTACACCGCGGAGAAGAGAGTCCATCATACGTTCAAAAGTAGCCGGGGCATTGCACAACCCAAAATGCATGACCTTGAATTGGTAAAGACCGTCGGGCGTGATGAATGCTGTCTTCTCGCGGTCGCGGTCGTCGACCGAAATTTGCCAGTATTCGGGTCGAAGGTCAAGGGACGAGAAATGGTTGGCGCCATGGAGGTAGTCGAGCGCATCGTCGGTTCGGGATAGAAGATGAATGTCCTTCTTGGTGATCCGATTCAAGTGGCGATAGTCGACGCAAAAGCGCCAGGTATTGTCCTTCTTTTCAACTAAGACCACAGGAGATGCCCAAGGACTCGATGAAGGCTCAATGACGTCTTTGCTCAGCATTTTCTCGACCTCCGTCTATATAACTCAGCGCTCAGCACGTGACACGCGATAAGGGCGTTTGTGGAGTGGACTGGCATCCCCGGTGTCGATGCGGTGGATTACGGCACTTGTGCGGCCCAGGGGACGGTCGTAAACGTCAAAGATATCTTGGTAAAAAAAAAATAGAACACCCCCGAGCGCTGCAACTTAGCAAGGTAAGAGGTCACCGGATATCATTTTGTCGAGGCACGCCTTATATTGCAGGGTGATGACAGGTTTCGTCACGGTCTTAGTGTCTTTGGTGAAAGAACAAATCGAACATTCATCCAGGGTGGAAAGATCAGCTAAAGTGATGCCTTGGGGAAGAACTTGGGTCGACGTACGTAGAGAAGTTCAGAACAGGAAGTAGCACCGTGTTGTTAGCAACAACCACTATAGTACGCGGTAGTGCGATGCGGTGCGTAAGGGTCAAATCAATGAGGGGAGCCACCAGATAGTCTCCATCAGGAACGGACGGAATGGGCGACATAGGAATGTACATAGCAGCCTGGGGCGGTAGCCGTAGACACTCCACGGATCGTGGCCGACTGAGAATTGGAGAAGTGAAATCGGTGCACAAAGGCAATTCGAGCCGTAAGATACCGATAGAACAAACGATGAGAGCGGATTGGGAGGTCAAGAAATCAATTCCAAGGATGACGTCATGTGGGCAAGCATCGAGGACTGCGAAGAGAACGGAAGTGTGGTAGCCGGCAACAGTCACGCGGGTAGTGCACATGCCAAGCACCGATGTTCGAAATCCGTTGCCCACTCGAACAGTAGAGAACATAGCAGGTGTGAGAACCTTTTTCAGGCGAGATCAAAGTGTGGAACTCTTAACAGATACTTGGGCACCAGTGCCAATTAGAGCAGTAAGGGCGAGGCCATCAAGGAACACTCGAAGTAAATTGTGTCTTGAATTTGTAGCCGATTGAGGGTTTCCGTTCTGAGTCGTCAATGCAGCGCCACCTCCATCAGCTGCCCTTGTCAGTTTCCCGGATAACACGGAGGAAGGAAAGATAGGAGAGGACATGCCCAGCCGGCGCGCTACGTGATAAGTGTGAAGTAAATGACATCATGGTGGCCATACTTACTGGGCACAATGGCGGCATTGCTATTGTTACGTGTTGTGCAGTGGAGCTGGCCTAGCAGTGAGCGACCGCAGCTGGCGGTGGCATGTGTGCCTTCCCATGCAGATCTCGTGCTGAGCCGTGGCGGACAATATCCGTGCTCTGCGCCTCGTTAATGGTTACACAGTGTCACGACGCAGACACAGCAGGAGTTCGATATAGAAGAGCTCACTTTAATTAAAAATGAAAGGCGCTCGTAAAGAGGACCGGGCAAGAGCTTCGTCTTCTTCTCTGGCTGTGCGAGCTCTCCTCTGCAGGTTGAATGCGGCATTTGCCTCCCTCCAGGAAGAGCATCGACCCGATGCTCGGCTACAGAATACGCGGTGTATGTAGTTGACGTATTACGCAACTGGCTCACTGAAATATGGCTTCATCCGCACAACGTGTACGATTTCAGATTTTTGAGCTCGCGAGGAACTGTCAGGGATGACCTCATAATTCACGTCACTTAGGCGCCGTATAACATTGTAGGGACCAAAGTACTTCTTCAATAACTTTTCACAAAGGCCGCGTCGGCGAATAGGGCTCCAGACCCACACTTTCTCGCCTGGTTGATAAGTGACGTATCGGTGTCGCAAGTTATAACGTTGTGCGTCATAACTCTGCTGTCGGGCGATTCGCACGCGTGCTAGCTGCCGTGCCTCTTCAGCTCGTTGGGTAAAGGCTTGAACATCCGTGTCTGTATCCTCGCAGTCGTGCAGCAGCATGGCATCAAGCATTGTCGTCACTTCACGGCCATAAAGAAGACTAAATGGCGTGCTCCGCGTAGTTTCCTGCTGCGCCGTATTATACGCAAACGTCACGTATGGTAGAACGTCGTCCCAATTTTTGTGATCCACGTCGATGTACATACTAAGCATATCAGCAATTGTCTTGTTGAGGCGTTCTGTTAAGCCGTTGGTTTGTGGGTGGTAGGAGGTAGTTTTTCGATGCGCTGTTCCACTCAACTCAAGCACTGACTTGAGGAGCATGGCTGTGAAAGCGGTACCTCTGTCTGTTATTATAATTCTAGGAGCACCATGCCTCAGAACGATATTTTCAATGAAAAATCGTGCCGCTTCTACTGCGGTTCCACTTGATAAAGCCTTTGTTTCTGCGTAGCGAGTAAGATAGTCCGTAGCGACAATTACCCACTTATTTCCAGTATGCGAAGTCGGAAATGGTCCAAGGAGATCCATTCCGATTTGTGCAAAAGGCATGGTGGGCACTTGAACTGGTTGCAGCAATCCGGCTGGTTTTAAAGGTGGCGATTTTCGTCGTTGACAATCGAGACACGTGCGGACGTAATGCTTTACAGTGCCTGACTTTTTGTTGGATTCTGGCCAATGTGCGCGTGTATCCGAGGTGGCCGGAGGGTGGCTCATCGTGGCAAGCGCTCAGGATCTCATCGCGAATGGATGTTGGGACGACAAGTAAGTGGGCGTTTCCGCTGGGGGCAAAGTTCTTCTTGTATAGGACACCACTGCGCAAGCAGAATGATGGCAGGCTCCTTGAAAATATCTTGGGAACGCTTGTAGACTGGCCGTTAAGAAAATTAATAAGAGGGAGCAACTCACTGTCTTCTTTCTGCTTAGACGAAATGGTGACCGTGTCGACCACTCCTAAAAATGCCATGTCATCATCTTCTGAGACATCATCTTGCTTTACAGGCGACCTGGATAAGCAATCAGCATCAGAGTGCTGTCGTCCCGACTTATAGACGACCGTCATATCGAATTCTTGTAGGCGTAAGCTCCAGCGCGCTAGCCGACCGGATGGGTCCTTCAAGTTGGTCAGCCAGCAAAGAGAGTGGTGGTCGCTGACTACGTGGAAGGGACGGCCGTAGAGGTATGGGCGAAACTTCAGAACTGCCCATACTACAGCAAGACATTCCTTTTCCGTTGTGGAATAATGGGACTCGGCACGGGAAAGCGTCCTACTTGCATATGCAATCACTCTCTCGGCTGAGTCTTGCCACTGGACGAGTACAGCGCCTAAACCTACGTTGCTGGCATCAGTGTGGATCATGGTTGGAGCGTCCTCGTCAAAGTGAGCAAGCACAGGGGGTGTCTGCAGGCGCTGTCGTAGACCGTCAAATGCTGCTTGTTCCTCTTCGCCCCATAAAAATGGAACATCGTCTCTCGTTATGCGTGTTAAGGGCGACGCTATGTGCGAGAAATTGGCGATAAATCTGCGGTAGTAGGCGCAAAGGCCAAGAAAACGTCTTACGGCCTTCTTTTCTGTTGGCACCGGAAATTTTCGGACGGCGTCGATCTTGTCGGGGTCCGGACGAACACCTTCATGGCTCACCACATGTCCTAAGAATCGGAGTTCCTTGAAACCGAAATGACATTTCTCAGGTTTCAGCGATAAGCCAGCGGACCGTATTGCTCGAAATACTAATAGCAGCCGTCTTAGATGTTCCTCGAATGTTGGTGAGAAAACAATGACGTCGTCGAGGTATACCAGACACGTCTGCCACTTAAGGCCTGATAGGACGGTATCCATCAGTCTCTGAAATGTTGCTGGGGCTGAGCACAATCCGAAGGGCAAGACTTTAAACTCGTAAAGCCCGTCAGGCGTAACAAAAGCAGTCTTTTCTCTGTCCCGCTCATCGACCTCGATTTGCCAATAACCGCTTTTCAGGTCCATCGACGAGAAGAAGCGTGCATGCCTCAGCCTGTCAAGTGAATCGTCAATACGCGGTAGTGGGTATACGTCTTTCTTGGTCACGTGGTTCAGCTTGCGGTAGTCCACACAGAAGCGTAAGCTGCCGTCTTTCTTTTTAACTAGCACTACCGGTGATGCCCAAGGGCTTTTTGACGGCTGAATGATGTCATCATTGAGCATTTTCTGGACTTGTTCTTGGATTGCTTCGCGTTCTTTCGGTGCCACGCGGTATGGGTTTTGTCGAATTGGTCTTGCCGTCTCTTCCGTTATAATTCGGTGCTTTGTCAGTGGCGTTTGATTTACTCTCGAGGTCGACGAAAAACAATCTTCAAACTGACCGAGAACATCTAGAAGACTCTGCCTCTGCGCTGGCGATAAATCTGTGCTCACGTCGACAGGCAGTGGTGTTGAAGCGGCCGGCGTCTCTGCCTGTTGTACTGCGAAGCACTCGCGGAATTCTACAATTTCTTCAAAGTATGCAACTGTGGTACCCTCTGCAATGTGTCGACGCTCGTTGCTGAAGTTTGTCAACAGGACCTCTGCTTGCCCAGACACTACACTGACGAGACTTCTGGCAATAGCGATTCCTCGAGAGAGTAAAAGCGTCGATATTTGTTCCGCGACACCTTCTCCACTATGCTGCGTGTTACACGTGACAGAGACGAGGCGGCATGACAACGGTGGCATGGTCACGTCGTCAATCACGCGCATGGGCTTGCGCTGCAGCGCTGCGCTATGGTCCGCTGAGAAGGTCAGTACACCGTCCGGTATATTTATAATGGCACCGTACTCCCGCAGGAAATCGATACCCAAGATGACCTGTTTACAACACTCAGAAAGAATAATGAAGGTTGCCACGAATGATGAATCCCCGATCTTGATTCGTGCGGTGCACTTTCCGGTAGGTGTCAGCAGCTGGCCTCCGGCTCCTCGAATTTGCGGCCCCGTCCATTCCATTTTTACCTTCTTGAGTTGGTCGGCCAGATTCGCACTCATTATTGAAAAGTCCGCACCAGTGTCGACCAGTGCGGTCACGTCGTGACCGTCAATTGAAAGTGTAATGTCGGCGGTGACAATCTCGTCTTTCGTCGGTTCATTCGAAATGTGTGGCACTTCATGCGGCGGCAATGGGGGATTTTCAAATCTTCGGCAATTCGCAACCTTCCCCCCTAAGGTCGCTGCTTTTAGTTTCCCCGGCGTGGACTGGGAGACCTTCCTCTCGCCATGTCCGTGGTGCTACCTCTATTAGATCGGGGAAAATGACCTGGGGAGGGCGAGCGTGACCGGAACCCAGGAGAAACGTCTCGCGGGATCGTCGCGCTCGTTTCAACGTTGCGTCTTCCGTCGAAATAGCGCCGAGGGGTAGTGGACGGAAATCCTTGATACCCGGCAACGCGATGAGGACAATACCGCACGATGTGGCCTGCTTCCCCACAATGGAAGCACAGGGGCCTGTAGTCAGGGGTACGCCATATGTCGGTTTTGCGGAGTGGGGGTCGCATCGGCGTCGACGTTTCCCTGTAGTACCAAGGCACTGTCGGCGGCTGTTGCTGGTGGTACTGTTGAGGTGGCGGCACGTTAGATCTAGGCTGTCGACGGAGAATATCTGCATATGTTGGCCTAACAATTTCAGTGTTCGGCTCGGGAAGTGAAAGCGCTTGCCTTATTTCTTGGCGAACAACTTCTGTGACCGACGCAATCGCGCAGTCATTCGGTGTGGCGGCGAGCTTCTTCACCTCTTCTTGCACAATTTCGCGTATCAGGTCACGCAAAGAACGCTCGTCAGGAGTCACCGTGGTCACGGCGGTTGCGCTGATTTGTCCGCTGTTGTTTTGACGGTCGTACTGGCGGTACCGTAGCTGTAGTGCGCGTTCTATGGCGGTCGCCTCCTTCGAAAATTCGTCGACGTTTGAAGGTGGGTTCCGTACGAGACCAGCAAACAGCTGCTCTTTAACACCACGCATGAGGTGGCTGATCTTTCTGTTCTCGGACATGTCGGGATCGGCTCGATGAAAGAGACGAGCCATGTCCTCAACAAACATAGCAACAGACTCGTTGGGCTTTTGAATCCGTGATTCAAGGAGTCGTTGTGCATGCTCCCGCCTTTCGGTGTTTGCGAAGGTGTCCAGGAACTTCCGCCGGAACTCGTCCCACGTTGACTACACGCGATTCGTGAACCACGTGCGAGCCCCGTCTTGAAGAGGGAAATACACGTACCCCAACTTCTGTGCGGCGTTCCACCCGTTAACGTTGGCTGTGCGCTCGAACTCCTCAAGCCAGTCATCTGCGTCCTCATATGAGTTGCCATGGAAGTCCACAGGAGTTTTAGGGGTGAAAACAGTCACCTGTGTCGTGCTTGGGCTCGTCATGGTGGGGCAACTGCTTCCCGGGGCAGTCATGTTTTCCGTCCAAGGACCGAACTCTGGGCTCAGGCCTAACAGGCGGCGGCTGGCGCGGTGAACGGGTGTTTCGACGAGCAGAAGTCTTTGTGGACTAGATCCCGGGCTGTTGGAAGGCGTCCTGGACATGTACCCAGCACCTCCACCAGTGTCACGACGCAGACACAGCAGGAGTTCGATATAGAAGAGCTCACTTTAATTAAAAATGAAAGGCGCTCGTAAAGAGGACCGGGCAAGAGCTTCGTCTTCTTCTCTGGCTGTGCGAGCTCTCCTCTGCAGGTTGAATGCGGCAACAGTGTTCTCCTGGCAGTTACTGTACTCTTAGCAACGTTTACAAATTCTTTTGTCCATCACGGGGTTTCAACAGTGCGTAGAACGAGTGCATATCTATGTGTCGTGCGGCGGATGACGCGGACGAAGCAATTAGTGTTCAGCGAAATTGCGTTGGGCACCATGACGAAGCGGAACGACGATGAACGCCTTGCAGGTCAGTGACGGTTGGGCGGTGCTCCTGCTTGTGATAACGGGTGACGCTGTTGAGCACAGCCTGAGGTGAAAATTTCGTGCTGGTTGGCTATCGGTTCCAGCAGTGCTGGTTTATTAGCACATTCCCAGTAGGTAATGGAACCAGAAGCTGATGTAACCAGTAGGTGATGGAACCAGTAGCTGATGGAACCAGTAGCTGTTGGAACCAGTAGCTGATGGAACCAGTATCTGATGGTTTCAGCAGGTGTTGAAACCAGCAGCTGATGGAACCAGCAGCTGATGGAACCAGTAGCTGGTGGTTCCAGCGCAGTGTTGCAGGCAGTCGGCCTACTTGTAACTCGCCGACATGGAGCACACCTCTAAGCAACAAAGCAGGCAATAAGCCTGATTCGAGCTGCATATTGTCAGCTGCAAGCTTTATTGCAGCTCAAACCAGCTTAAATACGGCCTGTTTCTAACTAGAAGTTAGTTGCTTCACAGCTGAACAATCGTCACATTCTATTTTCGTTGTACTTAGTAATATGAGTTAGTAATACAAGTTCAAGTGGTACCAATGAGCAGCTCCCTTAGTAGCATGTAGTTCTAAAGGGGCTGCTTATCAAAAGTCCTTAAATACACCCATAACACACAAGCGTTGATCTAGTACATTTTATTAAAAATCTAGTATTTACACTTGAAAAAGGTAATCTGCCAGCTTCGGCTCCCACTGAAATTATTCCGAATGAAAATCCACAGGGGACCTTGATCCACACCACAGATGCCTGTGTTGTCAAGGGCAGTCAAGTGGGGCAGGATATCTATAAGAAAATGCAATATTTTGTTGTCAATGCAAATTTTAACAGCAGATATCAATCTTTAAAAATGCTATGTAACGTCCATTCGCGGGAAGCAGTGCGCATGACGACGTACATATTAAGCGAATAACTTTTACATCTATACAGCCCCATTAGTTCACTCAGCAAACTAGAATTAAGCAGTGTGTTAATACTTCGTTACACGGTGATAAAGAATCATGGCTTACTTACAGCAACCGACATGCATATACGAATTCATAAACACCACAAACACTAATGCACGACGACAGTGAGCTTCATAAAGCACAGAAGCATTCGGGATATGCATGGTTTACTTATATTTGAAATAAATAGGCAACTTACCTGCATAAAACTTGAAAGATCGATCCCTGAGATACAAGGTGGGCCTCGATCGGCACTCACGAAATCAAGACATCGCATAGCATAGCACCAAGAACAGCTCAAATCGGCTGATATTCACTTGTTACACTTTCCACAGATGTAACTGACCCAAAAATGAACTATTACATGCTCATGTCACACAGATTCCAGAGGAAACTTGCAACTAACACACCAAACATACGAATTCAAAGACAGACAAGTGACGACAAGAGCACAACATGTGTTCTACTAAACTACGGCGCTGAAACATCCTAATAATTTGTACGTTATATAAGACTTCTATTTCTCATGCTTTTACCTGTAGATGAATAATAATACTTTTTATTGTGCAGTATTTTTATTATTAAGTAGCTAACTATTCAGTATTAGTTTGAAAAAAAACGCCAATAATAAATATGGGACTAATCCTACTGACGTGTAGCTGGTACCAGTGCAGCCAGCAGGCAGCTTGCTGTGACCACCAGCAGGTCAGTAGGCAGAGTACTGGCCCAGTAAAGAGTCACTAGTCACCCTGCTGGAACCAGCAGAAAACCAATGGGCACACTGCTGGAACCAGTAAAACCAGCAGGTAGCTTGCTGGGACCATCAGCAAGCTAGTAGGCAGCGTGCTGGTCCCAATAAAGAACCAGTAGACACCCTGCTAGAACCAGCTGAAAACCAGTAGGGCTCACTGCTGTAACCAGTACAATTAGCAAGAAACCAGCAGCCTAACTGCTGGTTCCGTCAAAAACCAGCAACTCCAAGCAAGGAACTAGCAGAAAATTTTCATCTGGGGCATGACGCAATGAGGACCATGTGCACATACGTAGTTTCATGTTGTGTGTGTACAGTAACAACTTGCATGTGCACACTAAAACACCTTTTCTGTTCCGCTTCGTATACTCTCCCTCAGCATTGCATGTTATCTCAACGTAACAGCAACCGCGTTAAAGTGTCACTTGCACCGTGCTCAAAGTCACCACTGTCGGAGAAGGCTGACGTCGGTGAGTTTCACGCAGAACATGGACACAGTGGCTGGACGCTGCGTCGGCCGCATGGCGGAATGCAACTGTAGAAGGCGCACGACCGATCGTGTTGTCTGTACAGTTTTCTGTTGTCTGCCCAGGTTGTTGAGCCTCATTCCGTTAGTTTCGGATCGTCACGACACGCGCGCTGCGCAGATCACGTGCTTTCCGAGCCGGAGAGAGAGTCGGGCCTTCTGTTTTGCATTCGGATGTAAACAAGAGAATTTGCCCAGTCAATATGGCCGACTTCCGGCTTCATCGAGGCTTCACAACGAGTGACGTCTGGGCCTCTCCTACCTTTCCTTCCTCCGTGCCGGGGAATGACCAGAATAAGCCAGTGACGGACAGCGGCGGCGTTGAGGGGAGCGTGACGGCCGACCCTGCAGGTGACGGCGAGCGGCTAGACCAGTTTCTCTGGGCGACGACATCAGTGTAGGATGGTTCGAAGCGTGGAGATGAACGGCGAGGTGAAGGGTCCTGAAGATGGTCATCCGAAAGAGCGGGTTGGGAATGTCCGCGGTCCTGACGGCGGTCGACATTAGGAAAGCTTGGCCGGAAATACCACCTGTTGCGGCAATGGCCGAAGATGTGCCCAACTCGAGACTCGCTCGCTGGATTCCGTGCCGACCGGTTGTGCCCTCGCGATCTCCGACGTCAGCGTAGCTCTGGCCGACTGGGCTCGCTCTACGTCATCTCCTGACGCCGATCTCCGACAACAGCGTAGCTCTGACCTACTGGACTTGCTCTACGCCATGTGCTGACGCCGACAAGAGCTCTCGCAAGTGGTGCCCCGTCCTCGGACTCCTGTGACTGTGTCTCCATCTTTCCTATCTCTCCTATCTCCTCGATATGTCCTCGCTCGCTGGCTAAGTGCATCTCTCTTTCTCTCTCTCTACACCTTCATTCCTATCCTTTTAATCCCTTTTCACCCCCTCCCTTGTGAGCTACTGCTGAGGTGTCGCACCCTGATGCAGACAGTTGCGGGGCTCACTTTTCTCTTCTTTTCCTTCTTATGCACATTACACTCTACCTCTCTACCTTACACTCTATCCCTCTACCTTTTAATCCTATTCTTTTATTCCCTTCTCTACCCCCGTCCCTCTTGAGCTACTGTTAGGGTGTCCTCCCCCTTGAAAGACAGTTACGGGGCTAACTTTTCTCTTCATTTAAAATCACCCCCCCCCCCCAGTTGTCTTGCACATGGGGCTGATAAGAAGCGGGTGCCAAGGCCTCCAGCTCCTGGCGAACAATCCTTGCGATATTGGCAGGAGGCGCAAATGAACGGGGCGTAGCAGAATCCTCTCAAGACGAAGTCGCAGCTGTGTTTGGTAGTCTCGTGAAGAGGTA
Source organism: Rhipicephalus microplus (assembly GCF_043290135.1). Classification (NCBI taxonomy): domain Eukaryota; kingdom Metazoa; phylum Arthropoda; class Arachnida; order Ixodida; family Ixodidae; genus Rhipicephalus; species Rhipicephalus microplus. The sequence goes on from NW_027464593.1 coordinate 4,715,786, forward strand.
GGTTATTCGCCTGCTTCTAGCCTGTTCAAATCGTTGGTATTCAGATATTATGAAGTCGACAGTAGTACAGTTCTTACACATTAGTATGTTGAAAGCATTGTCAGCAATGCCTTTCAACACGTTGCTGATCTTGTCCGCCTTGGACATGTCTTTGTCAGTCTTCCGGCACAGTGCCAGTACATCTTGGATGTACGTGACGTACGACTCCGTCGATGATTGAACACGCGACGTGAGTTCCTGCCTGGCTGCCATCTGACGAGCAACTGACTGACCAAACAAGTCCCGAAGCTTTTGCTTCCATGTGTCCCAGCTGGTTAATTCTTCTTCATGCGCCCCAGGCGCGTGCCGTACCCCGTAGGTAGAATAGAATATTTGCCAGCAAAAGCATCTCGTCTCACCTGTAGGGCTTGCTGACGCGCTCGAATAATGCGAGCCATTCTTCGACGCAGGACTGATAGTTTTGGGCTAGTTGGTGATGCATTATGGGCAGTACCAGCGCACAAACTCACGGGACGATGTTTGTGACGCTTCTCTTCGTCCCGGGAGTTTGTGCGCTAGTACTGCCCACAAAATTCTTCGACGTCCGACGTCCGTGCTGTCCGTCCCGGAAAACGTGCCAGGGTCAAGAAAAAAAAAAGGGGGGGGGGGATCACAGGTGATGGAGTCGGCTCGGATGGCGAGGCCTGAGTGCCGGTTTCAGGCATCGCGGCTGGGCAAAGCTGGCGTCTACTGCGGAGTTCCAGAGCCGGGTTGTGTGAAGATCCCGCACTTTCCACCAAAAGATGTTACGGGGAAGATCTATTCACTGACAGTGGATCTTGCTAACGCCTTAAAGAGCGCACAGTCACGCAGGCTAACGGGGGAAACTCGAGAGAGTAACCCACAACAACCACGTTGTCGTGTTCCTCCTTTTGGGTGCCTTTCCAGCTGTGACGGAGTGACAGTTCCATACACGTATCAATATAATTGATATGTGGAGTTTAACGTCCCAAAACCACCATATGATTATGAGAGACGCCTTAGTGGAGGGCTCTGAAAATTTTGACCACCTGGGGTTCTTTAACGTGCACCCGAATCTGAGCACACGGGCCTACAACATGTCCGCCTCCATCGGAAACGCTGCCGGGATTTGATAAACAAGTAATGTAGGAGTAATATAGGTTCTACAGTCTGAACTCTTTAACCTTTTGTAGTGAAGCATACGCACCAACGCGTATGCGCCTTCGGAAGATAACGAAAAGCCCCATGCTCTGCTTGCGCGAGAGTTTGTGCCCCCTTTGCCAGACTTGCCGTACGCCCATTTTCCGTCGCGACCTCGTTGCGACTTCTCTGCTCGAATAAACGTCACCACATTTGGTGGAGGCTGCTGAGATCCCCAAGCAGACATGGAGCTTCGCTATCGCAAGTTGCCCGAAAGACTACCGCGAAACATGACTGACGCAGTCGCCAACCAGCCCGTCCCAGCCCAGCAGGCACTATCGGCAGCCCCGTCTACCTGCCCCGGCGCTACTCGTTAGCGGGACCCACTAATCTTCAGCGGAAGTGGTGAGCAAGACGTCGAAGACTGGCTCTCCTTGTACGAACGCGTAAGCGCCAGCAACAAGTGGGACGACGACTCTAAGCTCGCCTACGTTATCTTTTACTTGGCAGACGAAGCTAAGCTTTGGTTTACCAACCGCGAAACCGCCATCGCCAACTGGTCCTCCTTTAAGACTCTCGTAACTGAAGCGTTCGGCCAACCAGAGATCCGCAAGCTCCGCGCTGACCAGCGTCTGCGCCACAGAGCCCAGCAGCCTTGCGAGACGTTTACGAGTTACATTGAGGATGTGCTCGACCTCTGCAGGCGTGTTAACCCATCTATGCCCGAAGAAGAGAAAATTCGGCAGATTCTCAAGGGAATTGATGATGGCACATTCCAGATGTTGCTAGCGAAAAGCCCGACCTCGGTGGCAATCCTCGTAAGCCTGTGCCAGAGCTTCAATGAATTACGCCGTCAGCGTTCCATCGCCCGACATTGTGTCTCACCACCGGATTCGATCTCGGCTGTCGCACTCGCAAATGCCAACGTGACAACGTTCGCCAAGAAAGTCTGTCCAACCAGATCAAAGACTTCATCAGGCAGGAAGTCGCCCGACAGCTCTCCCTGCTGCCGCATAGCGACGCGCCCACCGCAAGTCTGCCTTCGACACGGCAGCAGGCCATACGCACTGAAATTTGCGATGTCCTACCTACAGTGCAGGCCCTTTGCGCATGCACTTCAGCAGCATCTAATCTCTCATCTGTGAGCTACGCACCACCTGCGCCATTTTCAGCTCTCAGCTACGCAGCTGTGGTTGCGCGGCCCCCACCGCATCCAGTATCCTTATCGGCTCCACCTCCTCCGGCAGCGCCTCCGGTATACTGGCCCTCACCTCGCTTTTTCCGTCAATCTAATGAGTAACGCACGCATGACAACCATCCTATCTGCTTCGCGTGTGGCATCGCTGGCCACATTACACGCTACTGCCGCCGCCGTCCCACACCTGCGTACGCCTCCTTTGGAACTCCTACCTATGCATCGCAGCAGGCCACCACGTCTGCATACGAACAGACGCACTCTGACTCGGATCGTCGCCCATCAACTTCTCGTTTCCCATTTCCTCGTCGCCGATCGCCATCTCCTATGCGTCGTAGACCACCTCCTGAGGAGGGAAACTAATCAGTGCAGTTCCAGAGGCAAGAACTGCAACTTCTTCGCAATTATCAAGGCCTCCATTTTCGCCGCAAAATGTTGTTGATGTCAATGTTGAGGGAGTCGCCACACAAGCGTTAATTGATTCTGGGGCCGCCGTTTCTGTGATGAACGCAAAATTTTGTCGCAAAATGAAGAAAGTGACCACATCTCTCTGTGGCATCGTGCTGTCCACGGCTAGCGCACAACGCATTCATCCCTCGGCTGTGTGTACGGCGCGCGTCGTCATCCAAGACGTTTTGTACATCGTGCAATGTTTTGTACTACCCTCTTGCTCTCATGAGCTCATCTTGGGTTGGGATTTATTATCACGTCATGAAGCTATCATCGATTGTTGCCGTGCGGAAGTGTCCCTATTGCCAAGTTGTGAATTTCCATCGCCCGACCATTCACCTCTGCTCAGCAAACTCATCGCTGACGACGACATCACCTTGCCTCCGGAAGCTTCAGTCCCTATTAGCCTTTCATGTGTGGCGCAACCTGACGCCACGGTGATGTTTACGCCATCTCCTGTTGTTACTGAACGCAAGGGCATCGTGCTCCCATTTGCCGTTCTTACGATTGCGTCTGGTTTAACCGTAATGCTGGTTACCAACCGCTGCAACTACCCCATTGGCTTACTCCGTGGTGAAACCTTAGGATATGTACAAACTGTCGACCTTATCGATGATATTATTCTTCCCGACGAATCCCCATGTCACATTGCCGCAATCACTCATGCGTCTGAGCCATCAAGCTCGCCAGCCTTCGACAATGCTATTGACGCAGACCTTCCCCCCTCGCATCGCAGCCAAGTTGTTGCTCACCGTAACAAGTTTCGCTCTTCTTTCGACTTTCAGAAACCTGCTTTGGGCCGCACCACGACTGTCACTCATACTATTGACACCGGCTCACATTCGCCTCTGCGACAGCGTCCTTGCCGCGTTTCTGCCGAAGAGCGCCGCGTCATTACGGAGCAAGTAGATGACATGCTTAAACGTGGAGTCGCAAAGCGCTTGGTCGTCACCCGTGGTTCTGGTAAAGAAAAAAGATGGCACCGTTCAATTTTGAGTGGACTAACGCCGCTTAAACAGGATTACAAAAAAAGATGTCTACCCGCTACCACGAATAGACGATGCTCTTGACTGTTTACAAGGCGCCGAGTACTTTAAATCCTTGGATCTGCGTTCTGGGTATTGGCAGGTGCCAATGGCTGAATGTGATCGCCCTAAAACAGCCTTTGTAACGCTGGATGGCCTATATGAGTTCAAAGTCATGCCATTTGGGCTCTGCAACGCGCCTGCGACGTTTGAGCGCATGATAGATACCATATTGCGTGCCCACAAGTGGAAAACTTGCTTGTGTTACCTAGATGACATCGTAGTCTTTTCAGCTGATTTCCCGACACATCCTCGTCGTCTCCACGAGATTCTGACGTGTCTAGCTTCTGCAGGCCTAAAACTTAACACCAAGAAGTGCCACTTCGCAGCCCGAAAACTAACCATCTTGGGACACGTCATAACAAGAGACGGTGTTCTTCCGGATCCCGATAAGCTTCGAGCTGTCGCTGACTTCCCAATGCCCACATCACTGAAAGCCCTAAGAAGTTTCGTTGGTCTTTGCTCTTACTTTCGTCGCTTCGTGCGCAACTTCGCGTCCATCATCGCACCTCTGAATAGTCTGCTTTCCAACAGCAAAGGTATATCTGCATGGTCACCTGCATGTGACGACGCATTTCGCCAGCTGCTATTCACACACCCCGCTATTCACACACCACAATGCAAAATGTGCGGTGCACCTAGCGCTGAGCTCGACCATATTATATGGGCCTGCCCCGAAGCTACTCACTCAGTTAAACACAGCACGAACCGGCGTACATTCACAATCACCACGGCCGAGCAGTGGGGACATTGCTGCTCAGCACGTGCCCGGAGGACCAGCTCTGGGCTGTCCGGCTGGCCGAAGACGCCGCCAGGACCCAAGGCCTGGCCACCGCCTGAGGAAGGGGGTTACAGAGGGGCCCGTCTCCCGGCCCCCCGCCACCTTTGACCCCAGCAGGGACACTTGAATAAAGTTTCTTCTCTCTCTCTCTTCTGAACACATCGGATCAACTTACACCGACACGCGCCGGCAACAACGCGGCCCGAGCACAAAGCTGAACCCGCCGGTGGACGCCTGCCGATGTTCCGGGGCGGTTCGACAAACTCTCGTCGTCCGCGCTGAAACCAAAATTGTCGATAATCATTGCGATATTTCAGCCCAAATGCACGAAAGCCTCCGAAATTAGCCGTTTTCGTGATGCGGTCACACACAACGTCGACGCCATGGTTGAAAGTATGCACGCCCATTCGCGTGCACGGAAAGGCTCTTTATAAAATCACCTGATAGAATAATTTTTGTCTCAGACGTTAGATAGCGCAAGGGGACTAAGAGCGTTCGAAACGGGGCAAATGTTGAAACTGTAAACATCGAAAGCTTACTATCGATGGGGATAGGCGCGGTAAAACTAACAACTCACTGGGGATTCGTAAAGCTCCTATTCTGAATCCCGCAACGCCAACGCTTTTTTATTCTCATCAATGAATGTTCCACACCAGACGGGTGTCGATCGAAGCCTTGACTGGATTCACATAGTATTTGCAGAAAAAATCGCAGCATATCCACGGAGTGAATGATGATGGAGTGGGGCGAAGCGTCCATCAGCCCGTCCGTGCTTCCGTCCGTCCGCGCGACCATCCGTGTGTCCTTTTGTCTGTCTATGCATCCATCCAGCCGCCCGTCTTCTAGTCTGTCCGTCCATCTAGTGAACACTTCAAAGCACTGCCATCTCGCATCCCCTGCGGCGCATACCAGCTCCGCGCGTCCGTCCATCTGCCTCCTAGTCTGTCTGTCCATCTAGTGAGCAAGTACCGCCAACTGTTATCTCGCGCGGTGGCACATACCCACTCTATTAGCAGGTATGTGCCACCGGTTGTTACGAACAACATCGGAGAATGGACACAGACCCACGCCTTCCAAAATCTAAAGCCGGCTTTGTAAACATAAAAGGCAGAGACTGCTGCGCCGCGCGGTGCGCGAGCCTGCCCCACACAGAAACGGCTGCTGCGCCGCACGGAAGTGACGTCATGCCTTTTCCGGTAGGGCGCTTTGTTTGAATAGTCGGCAGTGTCTACCGTTAGTTAGGTTTAACGTGACAACAATACCAAACTGACTTGTTTGCCATCTCAAACTGATCGGCAGTTGTGGCGTAGTTGGTAAAAGCAACACATCAACTGGTGAGGTCGGTGGTTCAAGTCCCATAGCAGTTATCGATACTTTCTCTTTTTTTTTGTGTGTGTGCACGCATGTATTGTTTTAACATTTGCGGCTCCTCATCAGCCCGACTTGCTGCTGGTGGTGGTCCCGTCCACAGGCTCTTTAATATTGGATCTTCGATGACTCTTGCAGGATTGACTATATTTGTTATGATAAAGTGTTTTGCGAATTAGTGCTCTTAATCTGCGAGACGCAAGAAGACAAAAAACTCGAATGCAGCTGGCTGCATTGGTTTCTTCGGCCCAGGTGTCAGGAATGTTGATTTCCACGGTTTATCAAGGTTTTGATGACAGAAAGGTGCTCTGCAACGTAGTCTCGGGCAACTTTTTTTTATTTCGCTCAGTGTACCATCACCTGACGAGGTAACCGGCAGGCCGCTTTCTTTAAAAATACTGACGTGTCACCGCAATGTTCTAGGCGATCAGCACTTGATAAACAATGCCCAAGGGCAAGTGTCGACGGCGTTAGCCCATGTAACTACAAAACAGCTTGTCTGCCTTGCTCAATAACACGCGCGGCTTGTGACAGCACACTTGACAAAACAGACGGCAATGCAGTAGCTCTGGCCTTCGTAAGAATATTACAATAAAGTTGTTTCCATCCACCATATGAACACTTCGCCGACGCACTGGGGTTTCACGCATGTGCGTCCGGTCAGTCACACGTGAACTGTGCGAGAGCATTTATTTCATCGTCGACCTTGTCCTTCACGACAAGCAAAACTCGGCAGCAAGAACACTTTCACCTTTAACACCACGCTTGGCATTGCAACCTAGAAAATGCAGTGCGTCCAACAACTGTAATCCGCACATAATACTGAGAAACTTTATGGCGCACACACTCAGATGAAGCTGCGGCGCGGTGGACGGCCGCGCTAGCTCCAACCACCAGGTTCAACTAAGCATCCAGCAATCGCATGAAGCAGCGACGACACTCCAGTCCTCCTTGGGAGTGGCCTAGGCCATGGCCACGATTTCATCAGTTTTCACCACATAACACATCGCAGGCGGCTACCATCTCGCAGTTTACCTTTCGCAGCCGCAGCGCCCCCTGTATTTAAAATACAGACATGTATTTACATAACCTAGGCTAATTGACTCGTTAAACACCTGCTTAGTAAAATTTTTGTAGGTTTAATGCACAACACACGAATTTACACAATTAACTAGCTTTAAGTAATAATAATAAATAATGTGTGGGACTGGCTGCTGCGCCGCTGGAGACGCTGCCAACATAAAAATGCAAATCCAACTTAACGAGGTCGGGTAGCGCTGCATGCTTTGTAAACATGCCAGAGGCTGCCTAAAAATTATTAATAGCATAAAAACATTTTCGATAAACAATTAAAATTGCCCACCTCTGCACTGACGGAAGCTTCATCCCTGAACTGCAGGAAGAGCACACATGCTCTTCCTTCCAGTAGAACTTCCTTCACCCACGACATACAAAATTGGCATGCGCATCTAGAACTGGAAGCGGGCTTGGAGCAGCCGGAAGGGTCCGCAACTGGCCGAAAGCTTTAATGGAGACTTTCTAGCCAAAACACATGGCCAATTTCGTCACACACTCTTTCCCGAAGTTCTGGTTCTTACTTATCAGGGACTCCGTAGTGGAGTACTTCAATCAAAATTGCGGCTACAGCCAGAGTTTGATCATGCGGCCTTCATGCGGCTGTAGTCTTGGTGACCAGGTATTGCTGAAAAACAAACCTTGGAGCCACAAACTAGCTGGCACTTCCTGCAGGTCTGAAATAAAGTTTTTCATTTCATTCCATTCAAGTTTCAGTGTGCAGTTACACCTGTGTACGTAACAAACGTGAAGAGTTGTCCATCTGGTATATCTGAACAATTTCAGCGAATGCAAATGTGCTAGCAGGATTATGGCCAGATGTCTAGCAGATTTAAGACTAGAGTAAAGTATTGTCTATGCAACTGCTTTAAGGGGATGGTGGACGCACATGCAAGTACAACTAACGCTTGCATTTTCTCATCTACGCCTCCTTGACAACTGTAAAATAAATTTACTCTACGAGACCCCTACTGCCAGGCACACCTCGGTTGGGAGGACATTGGCACTATACACAGAGTACAGAGGCTCACTGAAAACAAGCATTGCGTACACAGCAGCCTCGTACTACAAATCACACTATGTGCAGTCGCACTTGCCCCGTACGCAAACTAAGGGCCGCACCCTCTAAGGACACCACTAAGCCTCCTCTACACACCAGTAGAAGCGTCTGGTTGTCTCGATGGCACGTCAGCCTTCCGAGCACTTTCAAGCAACAGGAAGCAAGCAGCATCATTGCAAACTAACCTTTTGTAAGGCTATGTATGTACATCAAATTAATCCTGAACATGTGTGTGTGTGTGTGTGTGTGTGTGTGTGTGTGTGTGTGTGTGTGTGTGTGTGTGTGTGTGTATGAGGGAGGGGGATACCTCTAAGCACATAATTGCTCACCCTTGCAAAGTATACAGAGACTGAAAAAAAACTTTTATTTGAACTGAACAAGTGGTAAAATATTTTTGACACCCAACTGTGGTGAAGTATGTACAAAAAAAAAAATCTACCCTTCTTGGTCAGGGGGTCATGTCCACACACAAACAAAAGAACACACACACAAAACGCACGGAGGCTGGCCCCTTTGGAGGCTTGTCGAATGCTCAGTTCCATTCCTCCTCATCAGCTTGCTGGGATGTATATCCACCACCGCCACCACCGCCCCAAGACTCGTCGCCGCCACTGCCACCCCCTCCACCATAGCTCTGCAACATTGGAGAAATTCACGGTCACTCACCAGACTACAGGTCTGGTGCGACTTCACTAGAACTTTCGTTACCCCTTCTATAGAGCTATGTCAGTGTTGGACACACTCGCGATGAGCTTCTTTAGGAGAATGAGCATTTAGGTACACTTGGAAGTGACTTAAAATATATTCTTAAAGCCACACGGTGCTTGCAATAGTCTTGAAATTCAATGGCACCACTGCATCAAGTGTGACAACTTGTGCAGTTTACACTCGCAGCATGTTGCTCAACATCCAAGAAGTAACAACTGTGACAGTGGTTAATTTACACTCACCCTGTGGATACAAATGTGTTCTTTTCTAGCACCCTTCTTGGTTTGTTTGCACTCGTCTTGTGTGCTTTCCTTTCGTGCGTCCTTCATGCTTGAGCAGCAGGTTGCATATATGGGGTTGCTTGCCCTTCGTGTGACATTGTAATAGCTTGTTACCGCACTCACTGCTTCACCCTCCCCACACCGCATTACTACTTGAGAAATGAGTTTGACAGGTTGACACACCGATGTACCACGTTTAGGAGGTCGCATTTAGGAAATTCAAGGAGCAGATATGCGAGAGAAGGGCAAGGAGTTGCAATAGAGTGAAGAGAGGGGAGGTTACAGCAAGAAGGAGACTGAAAACGAAAACACGCGGGAAGGAGGCAGGTCGGGTAGCTTGCTTGAAAGGTCCGCGAAATGCACAACCTGCGTGTATAAATACGAGGTCTAAGCACGGCCACCTGGATCGGCGTGCACGGCGGTGTTCGAAGAATTGGCTCGAAGATATAATGTTGGCAAATGGTCTGGTCACTCCAGGCCGGCGATGCTAACAAGATACCAGCGATCAAAAATAGCGGAGATGGTTAACTGGTCTTAGAAAGATCAGTGGCAGTGTGAAAACATGAGCCACTGATCACAAGGACAGAGGGGTGCTTAACAAAAAGCAGTCAGGGAGAGCGGCAACTAGAGGGGCGCGGAGGCAGGGTCGGTGTTTTACAATGGGCGCCTTGCCGATGCCTGATCAGTGGTCGAAAGTGATTTCCGGGAAGTCTGCGCTCACTCCGTTCACTGTAACAGATCGGCGACGCTATGAGACGTTCGTTGCAAGCGCGATTTTGTGTCATTGAAAGGAAGTATATTTCCACGCTAGTATATAGGTCACACGGATATTGTTTATTTTAAGCGAAAGTTCATTTTAAGTGGGGCCATTATATGTGGGCTTGACTGCGCTGCCTTTTTCAAACACTTCCGCTAAATTGTGCCATTGCTTCAGAACTGCGATATAAACACTACCGTAGCAGTGATCTCCCATATGAAGTAACAGTACCCCCACGTGTCAATGTTTTATTCGCTGCTGAAAGCGCGTGAACAAAGGCGACGAATGCGGCTAAAGCGGAAGTGAAACGAGCCGGCCCATTCGACTGGGAAAGAAGACCCTTGCTCGGTATTTCACGGTAGTTCCATTAACTTTGACATGCGACCTTGTAAACTAAAACACACGGGAAGTAGGCAGGTCTGGTAGCTTGCTTGGAAAATCCGCGAAATGCACAACTCGCGCGTAAAAAAAACTAGGTCTAAGCACGGCCTCCTGGATTGGCGCGCGCAGTGGTGTTCAAAGAATTGACTGCCGTGGTCAAAGAATCATTTTGTTGCGCGAACGGGTTTGCGTGGCCTTACAGACGTGAATCGTTCCACGCAAATTAACAGCCGCTTTAATGCTTCCGCACGCGTGCAATGAGCCGAGCGCAAAGTGAGCGAGAACAGGTCCTAAACACAAAATAGCGTTAATAAACTAATAGCACTAATACCAATTAATAATAATAAACTAATAGCACTCACCGGAGCTTTTTCGCCACCTCCGCCACCTCCACCCCCGAACTTGGCTTCGTTTTGAAGCCACTCTGGGACTTCTTGCTGACTCTGCACACAAACATTTTGCACTTTGCTACAAGAAATATACGAGTAGAATCGATCAAATTCAACAAATTTTTAACCTACATTTTTCACTTGCGCATAACAATTTACGACCAACCACAATACAGCCTCATGCGTATTCTGTGCACACAGGTGTTTTAATTGCGATAAGTTGGAAAGAGCTACTTTTGGTTCGGCATAGATTCTGGCTCCGGCGGCGTTGAGTCTACTCGAAATGCCACTTTTACACGTGTTTAAACTTCAGACAAACTAAAGTTGGTCAATGCGTGTTTGCAACATGCACTACGCGATAGCTGAGCAGGTATATATATATCCTCGAGCTCTTTTTGGTACACGATCACTTTTGCTACTTCGTGTTGTGCGAGCGTACAAAGTCGTACGTCAAATGCGCACGCCTGAGGATAATATCTCAGCTCTTCGGCAAACTTAGCCCAGCGTTCGATTTTGCAGTCTTAGAGCACTGAAACTAGCTGGCTGACCCTCTGCCTTTCTGCACCGGGCCGCCCTAGTACTGACAGTACCGACATCTAAAATGCAGTATTGACATTTAAGAAAAAAATATCAGGCGCACATTTTAACCCAGCCGCACCACGGGCATGCTTGAAAAGAGTTACCTTGCGGAGCATAAAAAATAACAGACATTGGCGCATGAAAAAAATTTCACGGTTTTCCGAAGCATGGCAGCGCATGAAAAATGATAAAAAGACTGGTTTTAAACACAGAGGCAGTGCCATACATACACTGCGAAAACCTTTTGGTCCGTGTTAGATGCTGCCGTACATGTACAGCAAAAACCCTGCAAGCTGTAACAACCACTCCCTTCCTGTGGCCTAAGTCCTTAGAGATACGCTCTCGCTAGGACATTTGTCGGACTACTTTCCGGCAACTGCTAAGCGGTTGTAAATGATGTTGCATTGTAACCATTTATGTTATACACTTTACACCTTGAATGGGCACTTTTTCCTCGACACCTCGTCCAAAAGTGGTAGATGGCACAAACAAAACAAAGACCAGACGCTCACGCACCTCTGACAAAATCTTCACAAGTGCAGGCGCAAGTGCACTATTGGCGTCACTGTCGTAGAAGCTGGTCGCTTTACCCAGGTTTCCCACACGGCCAGTGCGTCCCACACGATGCACATATTCGTCAATCGACTGCGGCAAGTCATAGTTGATGACGTGGCGCACATCCTTGATGTCCAAGCCACGGGCAGCCACTGCAGTGGCCACTATCACCGGGCAGGTGCCCCGGCGGAACTCCAGCAGGGCCTCCTCGCGTTGTCGCTGGTACCGGTCCCCATGGATGCTGGTGGTCTTGACCTCCTTCTGGGACAGAAAGGCGGCCAAGAAGTCTGCAGTCTTCTTCTTCTCGACAAAGACCATGACCCGGTCGCTGCCCTCCTCAGCAAGGATGTCGAGAAGCTTCTGGCGCTTTTCGAACTGGCTGACCTGGTGAACCTGCTGCTGCACATCCGAGTTTGCCCCGCCCAGAATGCCCACCGAGAGCATAACAGAGTTGTCGAGGAACTCCCGCGCCAGCATCTGAATGGATTCTGGGAATGTGGCGGAGAACATGAGGGTCCGACGCTGGCCCCTCGGAGGCATGCTGGAGTGGCCCACAAGAGCACGCACGTCCGGCTCGAAGCCCATGTCCAACATCCGGTCGGCCTCGTCCAACACCAGGAAGCGCAGCTTCTCGAAGGAAATCTGAAATAATGGCAACCACAGAAAGATTTAACTGCACAATTAGCCGGGCACAAGTATTGGTATCACTTTTTATTGCGAGTCAATAAAAAAATGCTTCATAATCTAATTAGTACAACAGACCCCCACAGTGAGGAAGATTTTAGTCTGTAGTAAAAAAAGTGATGTGAAATTTATGTATTGCTACAATACACTTTTATGGACCGGAAAGAATTACACGAAGTCATTTACGAATGTTTAAAATCTAATTTCAAAATTAAACTTCAAATTACGTAGAAGTGCTGCAAGAAGTATCTTGCACCCGCCGAGGTAGTGAAAATCCCTGTTGAAGTCACAAAAGTTAAATAAACTGCATTTAAAAAGTGTATTTTAGCTACACAACGGCACAATTGCTCGCCACTATTTTGGGTTCATCGTAAAAGCAGTTAAAGTATTTCGTAAAGAGCATTCTATGAACAAAAAGCAAATGTTTGAAATCCATTTGGAGGCCTCCGATTGGCTGAAACGAAGACTACCACAAAACAGATCTTTGTACTCGTTATCAAGCTCGTCGGACTTGGAAACATCAGGCGTCACGACCATGCACGCCACAGCTGCACTTTCTGCTCAATGTCATGCCTAGCCGCAACTCTGCCCCAAACTTTGCAGGCAAGACCATTCCACTGCAATATGCGAAAGCGAAGAAGCCATAGTGCGATTCGTCGCAAGCAACACATCACAACCGCTGATCATCTTGGTCTGTCACGCAGGCTTGGGCCACTTCTCTCACGTGTCTATTAAAAATAAAACCTGGTTACTTCCGTACAAGCAGTCGTCCAGTCCGTTATTGACGCACATAATAGGCATCATGTGCATCGATAGCAAACCTCAGCCAAGCTCTTAACGCGCAGACAACTCTGAACAGTGGTAGCTGCGGTCAGCAAAATGACACGTGTCAGTGCGTTAACACGCGAAATTAAGCACGCTAATTAAACGCATTTGCTATCGGAGTCATCTACCTGCAAACAAAATTACCAGCCATGGCTTGTGGACAAGCGTGGCACACGAGCACAGTATGCTCCATGACGGAGCTAGAGATGTATGGGCGATTGAAATGCACTCTGGTGAAGCTACCAATTAACAGGCCTCAGAAAATTGATAGGCAGCATTACAGTGCTCCAGTGAACAAAGATGAGAATTTTCAGGCGTTGCCCTGCATGCGGAATAAATATAAAAATGTTATTTCCTTGCAGGACTCGTACGAGAAAAATCTTCAGGACCGACCTTGCCTGGTCCTAATCCCATATGTATCTTGTGGGGGTGCTGACGCCCCCTGTAAAGCTGTTTGCGCTGCATGGTGCACATCTCGCGCAGAAGCTATTGAGCTGTAGTGGGTGGCATTGTGTTCCAGAGCGTTGATCACTACTATCGTCATGGTTAGATTAGTAGCGGCCAACGGCGAACCCCGGCGGCAGGAGTCAATTGTGGCACGAGAGAGAGCTGAGCGAGTGTCTGGCGCGTGGCAGTTCGCTCGTACGGTTGTCTCTCATGGGTCCCCGGTGCCATCTGGGCCATCTGCCAGGGCCTTCGTGGCGAATCAAGCGTTCGCACTGCCGCCTTGTGTTTGCTATGCTGTTGAGCATAGCGTAATTATGTTTAAATTTATTTAGCGTGTTTGAACACAATTGATGTTTTATTAATTCGACTGATGATATTGTTCTAAAGCTACTTAAATGTGAAAGTTGTTTTGTTTGTTCCGGCCGTACTTACTGTGTCCGTTCACTGCAAGAGCGTGGCTGTCTCGACATCCAGACCCCACTAATTCCAGCACCTCTATCAGTCCAAGGTTATATGGACGTGAAGACTGTGGCGATTCCACTAGACAATTTCGCGAGGTTCCATGGAGTTACAAACTTTGCCACCCGCAACAGACGGTGGCAGCGATTGCCAACACTATTACGAGCGACGTTACCGTAGCACAAATTTGCTTGTCCACAAGAACAGCATGGCATCATGGCTTGTTAACTTTTTTGGCTTTACAGTTTTTCGGACTGTTTCGCGGTCCTCGCCAGGTCCGACAAATCGGTTGGAGACTACATTAAAAAGTTGTATGTTCATGAAGTTTCAAGAGTAGCAATGAAAGCCTTGTCACCCCATAACGCTGCAAACAACTAATGCTACTGAAAAGTCTAGGTTTCTCTTCCAAATGAAAACTAGCATTCTTATATCACTCTACACAACCATTCTTTTTCAGTCTTGACAGCAAATAGCAAGGGCAGGTTGATTCCAGCATAGCCTGCTACTGCACACCCACCTTGCCCTTTTCTACGAAGTCCTTGAGGCGACCAGTGGTGGCCACCAGAATGTGGCAGCCTCGGGACAGCACGGCTAGCTGGTGCTGCACTGAAGTCCCTCCGTACACAAGCACAGTCTTGAGGATCGAGTCGTAGGCGTACTTGTGCGCATCCTGGGCAATCTGGATGGCCAACTCGCGCGTCGGCGATAGGACGACCGCCATCGGAGTCTGTACAGGTTGGTGCGCCGGGTTCTCGAGGCTACTGTCACTCAGTAGTGAGTGCAGAATGGGAAGCATGAATGCCGCCTGCGCCACAGATTGACAAAAACTCGTTTATCCAGACTCCTTGATTCACTGGTAGGCTCAGTACCTTCACAGATTCTTCACAATTGGCTCAGTGGAGCGATGCACTAAATGAAACTAAGCAAGAGAGATGTAGAGGAGTTACTGTGAAGCAGGTACAGGGCAGCAGCAAGGGCACCGCCAATGTATCTGCTGTCACACAACCAGCAACTAAATTAAAAATATTCTAGCATAATCGAAATAGAAGAAGGCTTACATTTAGAAAACAAGATGTTCAAACAATTCAACATACCCTTAATACCCTTATCGTTTAGAGTGAATACGAGCAATGGTATTTCAATTAAAAAATTTTGAGCCCCCCCTCGTCAGCTATTGGTCCAAATGGAATCATAGTTCCTATGATTAAAATTTTATTCAAGCTATCCCCCGGCGACGTCCTCAATCTTATAAACTACTCTTTAAAGAATGCCTGGATACCGTATGACTGGAAAATAGCCAAGGTGATTTCATTAATAAAAATGCAAGGATTAGGTTTTACCATAGAAAATATCAGACCCATCCAGCTAACTTCGAATATGGTGAAACTTATAGAGACGGTCCTAAATGGCCGAATAAACTCCTGGATGACAAATAAGGTCATATTAAAGCCAAACCAAATTGGTTTTCGCAGTGAATGCTCGATTTGGTGCGCCCATGCGGATATAGAGAGTCTATTACAGCATGCTCGTAAAAGGAAACGGTACGCCGCATTAGTGACTCTCGACATATCTAACGCGTGCGACAGTGTCGGGCACTCTATCCTACTTACCACCTTGCAGAGCCTAAAGTTGCCTCAGTATATTACTGAGTGGACAGCAGAATTCTTAAAATCAAGGGAATTGTATTGCGTGAAGGATGGCTGTTGTTCGCATAAATTCAAACAGAAACGTGGTGTTCCCCAAGGGTCCGTCTTATCTCCAGCATTATTCAATATACTGATGAGTTCTATTGATTGATTTGTGGGGTTTAACGTCCCAAAACCACAATACGATTATGAGAGACGCCGTAGTGGAGGGCTCCGGAAATTTTGACCACCTGGGGTTCTTTAACGTGCACCCAAATCTGAGTACACGGGCCTACAACATTTCCGCCTCCATCGGAAATGCAGCCGCCGCAGCCGGGATCCGAACCCGCGACCTGCGGTTCAGCAGCCGAGTACCTTAGCCACTATACCACCGCGGCGGGGCTTGGTAGAATAGGAATTTGAGCAGTTTGTTCAAGGTGTAAATCAGGCAGATATAGTCGAATCTCGATAATTAGAACTCAAAGTGTCCCGAAAATTTGTTCGAACTAATGAAAGCGAAATAAACGAAGGGCTCTCCATACAGTGGCGCATGTGCATTGAGCCAACAGACGAGGGGGAAGTTTTAGAAGACTTTCATTCATTCACAAATCACAGGACAACCGTTATTTGAAGTAATCGGTGATGCGCGTCTGCACACGTTTGCCTTGCAGAGAGTCGATTTCGCACGCAGCTTGCAAAGCATTTCTACTGCGGCTTGAGCATTCTCCTGGCAAGAGAAGTTGCGCGCGAAAAAATGTCCACAGCGCCTACACTTTCTAAAGACGACAATAACGACTGCTGCGTAGCAGAGCCTCTTGCTCTCCGCTACGCAGCCGCAGCACGGCCAGCACGTGACGAGAAATGAGGAGCGT